>NC_064645.1:564693297-564998691 GCF_023864345.2 Schistocerca serialis cubense
TCTCAGCGTAAGTTAGTTTAAGTAGCGTGTAAGACTAGGGACCGATGACCTCAGCAGTTTTGTCCCTTAGGAATTCACACAGAAATTAATCTACAACCCTACAACCAGGACAAAGAGAAAAACACTCTAGACATATACACTCACATGGAGGGAAAAACGTCACACCTCACACGACACAAATAACCCCTCACTCTCGTCCCCCGAATTGTTGGAACTACTCTAATCAGAACAGACGATGACAGTAACATCAACAATGAAACCGAACAGCCGTAACAACTGCAGCAAATGCCGCCCACACCGTTTCCGTACTTGCACTTACCAAGCGACAATAGGAAAGCTTGGTAAGTTTAAGATTAACCTATTGCCCTAGAGTTGGGAGTAAAACCTATTTCATAAGCTGTTCATTCTCTGGCAAAAAATTTTCGACTACTGGCTTCAAGCAAAAAGGCGACAGTTGAGTTGCAAATTGATATTCTCAGCTTTTCTTTGTCTACAGAGCACTGAGTGCGTAACTATTGAACGACGTACATTTTGTAAGCACTTCAAGAACACAGTGAGCATTAATATTAAAAGCCTTGTCGACATAAGTTTCATCGAGGTTGAGAGGGACGCCGTTTAGAAACAGGCATTCCATCAGTCACAAGGAGTGATATAGCAAAATGGAGGCACCTGTGTCAGGTTGGCTGGCGGGGAACTACGCTCCGCAAGTTGGTGGTGGAGAGTACTTCATCATACCCGCTCTCTTCGTGAGCGGTACACGGGAAGCCCGACTGTCGGCTACCCGCCGTACGAGCCATAATTTCAATGTTCCTTCTCGTGATGGTAATTTCGCAGAACGTACTTGGGACAAAGTAATTTGTTATCTATCTCTTCTTGCAAAGTACGCTCTCAGAATTTTAACAGTGAACCATTCCGTTGTGCACCACATCTCCCAGGTAAAGACTAAGAATGGTTCAAATGGTTCTGAGCACTATGGGACTTAACATCAATGGTCATCAGTCCCCTAGAACTTAGAACTACTTAAACCTAACTAACCTAAGGACATCACACAACACCCAGCCATCACGAGGCAGAGAAAATTCCTGACCCCGCCGGGAATCGAACCCGGGAACCCGGGCGTGGGAAACGAGAACGCTACCGCACGACCACGAGATGCGGGCTTAACATCTGTGGTTATCAGTCCCCTAGAACTTAGAACTACTTAAACCTAACTAACCAAAGGACATCACACACATCCATGCCCGAGGCAGGATTCGAACCTGCGACCGTAGCAGTCTCGCGGTTCCGGACTGAGCGCCTAGAACCGCTAGACCACCGCGGCCGGCACTAAGAATAGTGACCGTCTCCTTAACCACCTCGCTTGCACTGAACGATCCCCGCCACTTTGCACTAGATCTCCTCTACCTTCTCTATTAACCCTAATTGGTAATCGTCCTAGACTGACGAGCAAACATTTTGTAAGTCACTTCTTCGTACATGAAATATAACGATTCTTCAATGAATCTGGTTTTCCTAGACTAGTTTCATATGACAGACCCACTTTATGTCATTTCAGACGGATACTACTAGATATTTTACAGTTGTTTCCCTTTCCAGTGATTTGTCGCCAACAGTGTAATTGAAAAGTAATGTTTTCCGCCTCTTTATGGGCAAAAGCTAAAATTTATTTACGATGAGAGCCAACAGGCAGTACCTGCACCAACAGTCTGTCATCTGCCGATTTTCCTCCTTTCCACCGTGGATTTCTGTGGTTGCATCTTACCTATTCACAACAGCCTGAGGGTGCTTCCTACGTTATCCACTCCTCCAGAACGCAAGTCCAAGGTTTCAATCGTTGTTTTGTCTATTTTGCTATCGCACGCTATAGCTAGTTTTTCTCTATAAATATCTGTCTTTGGCGTTTCGGTCATTTAATCAAAGTTTTGTGTGTTCGGGCCTCTACGAGGTACAGATACACTAGCTTAGGTCTATTCTTCAGCAGTCGTTCAGAATCTCTGTCTTTTTTTATTTCGTTTTCTCTGACACACACACACACACACACACACACACACACACACACACACACACACGATAGGCTCAGCGAATCATCGTAATAGCAGTTGAAAAACCACATCCCTCCCAAGCAGACAAGGGACTGGAACCCACCACCACAGTTTGCGGAGAGAGCTGCACCACTTCCCCCTCGAACCACGAAGCTAGGCTCAAAAGCGCTTGAAAAGAGAAATCCCTTATACGTCGCTTCTTGAAGATTGTATTGGAATGTTCTAAATGCGACATCTAAAACCGCCGATACAGGTCTATTGTCATTCCCGAACTATTTGTATGTGACAATGGAGGCATGAGATACTCAGGACGAATCGTCTCCGCTTGGTCTGGGTAAAGTGGGATAGGATAACAGTGTGCCACTCCTATCGAAAGTTACGTCAGAATTCAACTACCATCAGACAACTTACATCGTTCTAACGACACTGCGATTCGACCCAAGTGCTGTCGGCACTAGTTCCGCTAGTTTCACGTCATTCTACAATGGTGCAGTTCAGCAGATTTCCGTTCAATAACGCACGTCACTCGACAACTTTTTTATGAGACGATCTTTCAGGTCTGTGCCTTACTCCGTCTACACATGCTGGGGAGCTACAGCCTACTGAACAGGTATCTAATACGTACTAGGCTATTTCATTGCTCTAAACTTCCAGAGTGTTATTTGTTGCCTCATAACCGAGCTCATCGTCCGGCTTTGAAAGACCAAGGGATGTCGAGCGGCCGCCATGTCGTCCTCTTCCGTGTGGCGTCATGCAGATGCAGTATGGAGGGGTATAGGTCAACAAACCGCGCTCTCGACCTTTTTGTCGACTTTTCGTAC
The DNA here is from genome assembly GCF_023864345.2 of Schistocerca serialis cubense. Classification (NCBI taxonomy): domain Eukaryota; kingdom Metazoa; phylum Arthropoda; class Insecta; order Orthoptera; family Acrididae; genus Schistocerca; species Schistocerca serialis. The sequence continues at coordinate 564,696,161 of NC_064645.1, forward strand.
CTTGACACCGCTACATGCGCTTCTCAGTAGGCACCACGAGGCTGAGAGCACTACGTTTCAGTGGTTCCACTAAGGAAAAATCCTTGGCAGTACCGAGAATCCAGCCCGGGACCTCCGCGTGGCAGCCACCTACATTTACCTCTCAGCTACAGAAGCGAACACTGTTTCCTCAACACGTTTCATATTCAATTTTTTTTTATAGGGACTGTGACTGGGATTTACATTAGAGTATAAAATTTATTCATTTATTGACGTACTCAGCTGAGGAAGTTACATTTTCGTAATTTTACATATTTCAACGTACGCGCATATAGACCATCTGTGCCGGCGAGGAATGAAAATGTCCGGCACGTGTTGTCATGGAGCATACTGGTCAATGCGATTCCTGGTGGTGATAAAAAAGAAACGCATACATTGGCTGGCTACAAATCTAGAGCTCACGAGAAGAGCACTGTGCAACAATGGAGTCAAATGTCAAGTTTCTCGGCATCTGTAATCATACTGCTTTTGGGTGCAGAATCTTTCACGTAGTTAGGCTAACGGAGGTTCGAGTCCTCCCTTGGGTATGGGTGTGTGTGTTTGTCCTTAGGATAATTTAGGTTAAGTAGCGAGTAAGCTTAGGGACTGATGATCTTAGCAGTTAAGTCCCATAAGATTTCACACACATTTTTGAGTTAGGCTAATCTGCAAACACGTCAAAACTGTCTCCATCTCTATTCTCTTTTTCAACCCGACCGTACAGTTATCAATTATTCAAAGGATACGAATTGCATTAACTTCCTTTCAGAGAGCAATAGTGTCTGACCGTCAATTTTCAGAATGTCTTCGTGGTATTGGAAATTTTCTCTATGCTAGTAGAACTTCTCGCTTTTAACAGTCCACCGAGTCACTTCTTGGCAACACTGATTTTTCAGTAAATAACTGAGGCTCCACATCATCCCACAAATTCCTACATCGGTGGCCATCTCCGCTGTCACTGGCTCAAGACACTGAGGTCACAGGTGGGGCTTCTACTAAACACTTCGATTAGGAAGGAAAAACATGTTTTAAGCCACAGAAGCTGTTTGGGAAAAACAGTTTTGGTGAATTTAAAAAAGGCTTTTCCGCAATAATATAAAAAGCAAATAAATTTTACATTTGTCCTTTTTTCAGACTGGGAATTGTGCACAGGTGGGACGACATGCAGCTGGTTAGAAACATAGCGCTGTCCACAGATAATGAGCATATGCATATCGAATTTTATTCATGCATGCGATAGGCAGACCCCCTGCCAGTCCCCAGCCTGGGTGAGACCTGGCGCCAACCCACACCAAGTACTTGTGGAACCTGTTCGTTGAACCTGAATGACACGTATAAGAGGCAGGCAGGCAGAAGAGATAGCGGTTGCTAAGAGTTGTCGTGTGAGGAAAGCGGCGAGAATCATAGCGGGTGACCGGCATAATGCAGAGAGAGGCGCGATCCCTGATCAATATTTACGATACCACGCGAAAGAAAGCCTACGTCACTGGGGCACGTCAACCTCCTTAAAGCCGGCGTTACAGGACAAACGGTCGGACGGGTGAACGACCGTCTAGGTCTCATTTGGGTAGCGTGCGTACCTGGCCCGTAAATTGACCAACAGGTGCACAGTGATACGATGGACTGCGCTTCTATTCACCAGATAACACGCAACCTAATACCATCCAGATGCGACCCAGAAGATCATTGGCACATTCGTTAGTCGAGTAATATGGGACTCAAGTCGACAGCATATACAGAGTGTTACAAAAAGGTACGGCCAAGCTTCCAGGAAACATTCCTCACACACAAATAAAGAAAAGATGTTATGGGGACATGTGTCCGGAAACGCTTAATTTCCATGTTAGAGCTCATTTTAGTTTCTTCCACCTACGCTCAATGGAGCACGTTATGATGATTTCATACGGGATACTCTACCTGTGCTGCTAGAACATGTGCCTTTACAAGTACGACACAACATGTGGTTCATGCACGATGGAGCTCCTGCACATTTCAGTCGAAGTGTTCGTACGCTTCTCAACAACAGATTCAGTGACCGATGGATTGGTAGAGGCGGACCAATTCTATGGCCTCCACGCTCTCCTGACCTCAACTCTCTTGACTTTCATTTATGGGGGCATTTGAAAGCTCTTGTCTACGCAACCCCGGTACCAAATGTAGAGACTCTCCGTGCTCGTATTGTGGACGGCTGTGATACAATACGCCATTCTCCAGGGCTGCATCAGCGCATCAGGGATTCCATGCGACGGAGGGTGGATGCATGTATCCTCGCTAACGGAGGACATTTTGAACATTTCCTGTAACAAAGTGTTTGAAGTCACGCTGGTACGTTCTGTTGCTGTGTGTTTCCATTCCATGATTAATGTAATTTGAAGAGAAGTAATAAAATGAGCTCTAACATGGAAAGTAAGCGTTTCTGGCCACATGTCCACATAACATATTTTCTTTCTTTGTGCGTGAGGAATGTTTCCTGAAAGTTTGGCCGTACCTTTTTGTAACACCCTGTATATGGGCTGTCCTAGCTTCGAGTGCAGAATATATGGGACCCCCAATTTCCGGAGTGGAAACTCTGCTGGGAAAGTCACTAGAGATCCTTTTGCGCCATCAGTTAATGCTGAAACATGTTATGACAGGGCGTCATCGCGTTGTTCGGTTTCCATCTGCAAATGGCGCCTCACTTTACATATTCGCATCTAAAATTCCGTAATATTCAACTAAATACAGGTGCCACAATGAAAACCTACCCAATATTGCATTTTGTATTTCGTGGCAATAAATGTTCGAAGAGAAGTTGTAGACTTCAACTTCACTGAGACCGTAACACTGGCAACATAAGCAAAAACTTGATGTCAGTAATTCGACTCATTAATGTACTGCAGCCATCTGACGATTAACGGTTTGTTCGAAACCGGTACGTGGCAAGTAACAATAAATAAATTAAATGCTTGTATGTCATCAATTTAGTGGTTTGAGGCTGTTTCACGGCTTGCCTATATTACGCTACTGTTACGACATAACCTTCTTCACAGCAGAATACCTTCCTACACAGACGCATGCGTGCCCTGCCGCGGTGGTCTAGCGGTTCTAGGCGCTCAGTCCGGAACCGCGCAACTACTGCGGTCGCAGGTTCGAATCCTGCCTCGGGCATGGATGTGTGGGATGTCCTTAGGTTAATTAGGTTTAAGTAGTTCTAAGTTCTAGGGGACTGATGACCACAGATGTTAAGTCCCATAGTGCTCAGAGCCATTTTTTTTAGACGCATGCGCACAATGGCGAGACGAGTTTCACGTTACTTAGCTGTCTAATGTGGCGCTACTATTGTGTTACTGTAAGGTAATTAGCGAACTCGTTTGATAAATGTCTGTATCGCTATGTGCACCTACAGATCCACAATGTCACGAGGGTATGTACTAAGCGTCTCTACTTGACACTAGCTAACACTAAAAGGTTGTTTCAGTCTTATACTGCTCATTCCACTACCAGCCTCTCACTCTTATGGAAACTGCCTCTAGCCCACACATGACGTAAACTAAGTGGTCAACTACGAGCCCTTCACACGATCTCGTGACCGTCACGGATCGCGCTGTTAAAGCGATTGCGTTTATCAACAATGGACTTCTACAGTTACAGCTGACAAGCTGTTACAGCGTTCCACGCCGTTTTCTGTAAATATTCCCGCCAGACAGTTGCTAATGCAAGTAATCACTGACATTAGACCACCGACAGCCATGTGAGGTAGAGACAGCTCTGTGACGCCCTGTAATAACCAATTTTGAAATTATTTCATCTGACCGTGACAAACATTGTAGAATACAGCAAGATAGGCGCGCTTGACAGCGCAGTACCGGCTCACTACTCTCTGGCATTGTTTGGAAGATCAATGGCTAAAAATATTTTTTCCCGATGGTTCTATTGTTAAGATCACAGAAGAGTGGTTTCGGTACTGGTTTTGCGCTCCGCCTGAAAGTGTCGCGTACGATATTTGACGTAGCAGGACGCGTCGAACTTGTGTACTTGCTAATGCCATAAATTAGTGATAGTTGCCTTAAAAATAGGACACACTGAGGACAGACACGTCTGCATTCGCTGCTCCACTGTACTAAGAATTTCCACATTTCATCCTCCGTGAGGCAAGTGTTCGCTTTCCGGCGGAGAGCAAGGAAACGTCAGCAATAAGTTGTTCGTACAGTGCCACTAAGGTCGCCGGTTTTGTCGAAAAGTAGGACGCACGTCACGGTCAAAAAACAAACGCTGACGGGCGCGTCAAGACGAATAACAATTCCCCAGTAGTTTAAACAGCGTCGTACCTTTGCTCAAGATAGTAACCCACCAACGTAAGAATTCCACTCCGTAAAATATAGAATTTACAGTGTCGTCTGTTCATGCTAGTGTATTTGCCATCAGATGGTTACCCACAGTTTATTTTTGTGAGTGCTGGGACGACAACTTCGGCAACGCCTTCTTTCATCCCATCCGGCTCGTCTAGATCTGCGGGCGACGTGGCTCAGTAGCTGAGGCACACGCCTTGCATATGGCAGGAATAGGACTCAGATCCGTATCCGGAATCAAGGTTTAGGATTCCCGTGATTCCGATTAAGGCGAGTGATAATGTGATTTCTTTGAAAACGACACGATTACTTTCTTCCCGAATCGCTGCAGAGCCTGAACTTGTGCATAGATCTCGCCGACGATGAGACGTTGAGCCTTAAACTCTCCCCCTTCCTCCTTTTCAACGATTGCCTTCCGCACGGCTATTACATATCAATGTCAAAAGACGCCACGCTGCCAGTAGATACCGATATGCAACAGAATTTTCAACGATTCAGAATAAGATTACCATTTGGTATAAATTCAAATTATGGTAAATTGTCTCAAATCAAATATAGTTGGCCAGGAAATCATTCACTTTCTTGTTGAAGTCTTTTTTATGAGCACTGAACAACGCAGCGATGGGTGTTCGTCACAATGCGAGTAACAATCTGAAATGCTTCTTTGAAATATTTATCATCCACAATTTCGGAAGTGTACGTCTGAACAGAAATTACACTGAAGAGTCAAAGAAGCTGGTACACCGGCCTAATATCGTGAAGGGCCATGCGAGCAGGCAGAAGTGCCGCAACACGACGTGACATGGACTCGACTAATGTCTGAAGTAGCGCTGGAGGGAACTGACGCCGTGAATCCTGCAGGGCTGTCCATGAATCTGTAACAGTACGAGGAGGTGGCGATCTCTTTGCAAGGCATCCCAGATATGCTCAATAATGTTCATCTCTAGGGAGTTTGGTGTCCAGCGTAAGTGTTTAAATTCAGAAGGGTGTTGTTCCTGGAGCCACTCTGTAGCAAATTGTCAACGTGTGGGGTGCCGCATTATTTCCCTTGATTTGCCCAAGTCCGTCGAAATGCACAATGGACATGAATGAATGCAGGTGATCAGAAAGGATGCTTACGTACGTGACACCTGTCAGCGTCCTATCTAGACGTAGCAGGAGTCCCATATCACTCCAACTGCACACGCCCCACACCATTACAGAGCCTCCACCAGTTTGAACACTCCCCTGCCAACATGCAGGGTCCATGGATTCATGAGGTTGTCTCCTTACTCACACACGTCTATTCGCTCGATACAATTTGAAACGAGACTCGTCCGACCAGGCAACATGTTTCCAGTCATTAACAGTCCAGTGTCGGTGTTGACGGTCCCAGGCGAGGCGTAAAGCGTTGTGTCGTGCAGTCATTAGGGGTGCACAAGTGCCTTCGGTTTCGAAAGCCCACATCGATGATGTTTCGTTGAATGGTTCGCACGGTGACACTTGGCCCAGCATTGAAATCTGCAGCAATTTGCCGAAGGGTTATCCTTCCGTCATGTTAAACGATTCTCTTCAGTCGTTCTTGGTCCCGTTGTTGCAGGATCTTTTTCTGGTCTCGGTGATGTCAGAGATTTGACATTTTACCGGACTCCTGACATTCACGGTACATTCGTGAAAAGGCCATACGGGAAAATCCCCATTTCATCGCTACCTCGGAGATGCTGTGTCCCATCGCTCGTGGGCCGACTATGACACCACATTCAAACTCACTTAAATCTTGATAACCTGCCATTGTAGCAGCAGTAACCGATCAAACAACTGCGCCAGACACTTGTTGCCTCATATAGACGTTGTCGACCGCAGCGCCGTATTCTGCCTGTTTACATATGTCTGTATTTGAATACACATGCCTGTACCAGTCTCTTTAGTGCTTCAGTGTAATAAACAGCGCTTGACAAAAAAAGACGAAGAAATGAAGCATCCAGAAGCGAAGAAGGAAACGAAATGAAATTTCACAGATTGAGAGTTAACTGTAGTGATAACAAAATGAAGTCAAAAACGCATAGGAGTTGAGTTTATGATCCTGCTTATCAATATAAACGTTGCATCTCGTATGGTCTGTATACATGCACTGAGTCGGTTGGTAAGTGTTCCATAAAGCCGCTGTATCCTCTCCCAAAGCAGCCGGCCGACAACTGTTGTAACTTGTCCTTACTGGTTACTGGAACTGGTGTCCGAGCTAGTCCTACAGACATCCTATTGGGGACAGACGTGGGGATATTGCTAACGACGTGAGTACTTCAACCTTATGCAGACAAGTCATACAGACACGTGTGGATGAGCATTGTAGAGTTGGAAAATAACACCACGATAATGTCGCTTGAGAGATGGCACATAAGGATACAGGATGCAACATTCCGTTGTTCTGTCCGAGTTACCGCTGTCACCACCAGCCGTGACCTGGAAGTCATACCCAACAGCTCCCACAACAACGACTCCAGGAGTAACACCGCTGTGCCTCTCAAATGGTCCAAATGGCTCTAAGCACTATAGGACTTAACATCTGAGGTCATCACTCCCCTAGACTTAGAGTTACTGAAACCTATCTAACCTAAGGACATCACACACATCCATGCCCGAGGCAGGATTCGAACCTGCGACCGTAGCAGCCGCGCGGTTCCGCACTGAAGCGCCTAGAACCGCTCGTCCACAGCGGCCGGCCACAGTGCCTCTCAAAAACACTGAAGGAATGGGGCGTTTCCTAGAACGCCGCCATACTCATCGACGATGGGCTCGTGGAGCAGAGCAGAACGGCGATTGATAGCTAACGCAGTGCTGCACCGTTCATCAGCAGTCCATGCTTACCGGTCATGGCACCACTCCAAACGCAGCCGTTAGTTTTTGTGGTGTCAACGGCAGCCCATGCATGGGACGATAGCTGCACAATCCAGGTGCTACCGATCTCCAACCACTAAGGCAATATGACACAGAATGTTGCACTGAGTCCATTACTTGTTCTCGGATGCCAGCTGCAGTCTCCGTATGCTTCAGAGTGGTCATTCAACATCTGACGCTTTTCGCGCCCCCTTATATCGCCTATCGTGCCTGACAGCAACACTAAACCCAAACAATATTAACGCATTCTAATGACCATTATGCTTGTCGCAGAGAATATTGTAATTCTAATCATTTACGTACCCAACGATGGTGTATAAATGTACTAAGTTACACTGACATCCGACCACTTTTCATGGATGCTTCACTGTTTCATCTGGCATTGTAAATGAAAGATGTGACTATCAGTCAGCACATATTCGGTCAATTCGTCGGCGGTACTAACCAAAGTTTGTGGTATTATTTTCAAAGGTGAATGATGAAAAGATGAAAAACAGACATCATGATTTTATACAACCGCATATTCGACCAGACCAGCTAAAGACGGTGTCAGTCATGAACCATGTATGTTTAAACTTTCATTCCCTTTGGATATCGTGGCATGGATATCGTGGCAGCGGGTTTTCGATACCAGAACTCGTATCCTCCACGGCGATGAAAAGTATTTCCATACTCATTACTTCACTGAATACTTCACTGAATAGCATAAAGTGAGAAAAACACAGTCAGCAATATCACTGGTAGAAACTACATCACCAGAGGGGTCTAGAAAACAGGAGTGGTGTAATGGGCAGTGGCGAATGGTGATAAGCGTTGTGGAAATCTTATGGGTATGAACAGACTTGGAGGATGCCCAATTAATGTTACTGACAGGATTGTGTCTTTACCAGTCGAAACTGCGCGCTTACTGTTGTCAGTCACAGTTTATTGTTTTCTCCATTATGTGTTCCAGAGATTTAAACCTCTATCATCTCGTGGATTTACGTAGATTAATAAGGCATATATGTCTTGTACGTACGACTGGGGTAGCCTGTGGCACTGTCTAGTAGCAGAAGAGAGTGCTATAGTGCTACTGGTGACAATATACTCATAGTTTAAATTGGTATCAGTAACAGACACGGTAAATCCTAATCCAAAACCTACGCATTTAAAGTGAGTCGAATTCGGATGTCAGGCAGAGGAATTACAGAGCTTTCTGTCTGGTTTAGACTGCGGTACCTGTATTTAGGTTACCGAATTATGAAGCTGTTGCTTGTCAACCATTAATCAACTACGAATGTTTCCGCTTTTCACACTGTGACAATGAGATGGAACTGACTCTCTTTATTTTCAACATGTAAAAGTTGTAACTCATAACGCAGAAGCAGCAGCTCCAATTAATGCAATTGATTTATAATGAGTTCTCAATTCAGTCTTGAACTGGTTGACACAGAGGTTTTCGACATTGTTTGAAAGCAGACTCTAGTCGTTCCAAAGCCTTTAAATTAATGTTTGGGACGGTCCAGGAGGATAGATAGGACGCGTGCTCCAACTCAGTAGAAAGTCTCTTCTACCGAAGTACAGGTCCTACTAAAATACAGTACCTTTGGAAGAATGTCAATTTATAAGCCCTTGGACGAGCTGTTATAACTCATTTTCCTTTGCGGTTTTGCGGTTTCTACAGGGTCAATATGAACAGCATCAAAAGAAATCGTAGATTTCGATTTTCAAGTGCCTCAAAGCACAGAAAAGCAGGGCCCTTTATACGACTGACGTCCTCTGTTATTGAGATCTCATAGGGAACCTACACGGTTGAACAAGCTTCCAATATAGGCAGTACGTGTACTTTACAACACGTTTCATTCGTAGACAGAAAGTAGACATCGAAACAGAGAAACGAACCTGCGATCGTTTCATTCAGTAGAAATGAGACGCAAGTCACCTCCTTAGAATCAATCGGTGAATCGAATCTGGGACTTGTATTTTGATGCCCAAACGAGGATGAAGCCAGAGAGAAGGGCTATAATGACAATATTTTGTTAACGTTGCATACGTAACTTACAGCACACACCGAAAAGCGTCGAGCATACTACTACTAAGATTATTCTTCCCCTGCTGTCAGCTGAATGCAGTGAACGCAAAGACTCGTTTCATAACGCAATAGGGCAACGTATCAGTTTTCTACTGTTGGTAGAAAATACACATAAAGACGCACATAATGTCACTGCACGTGTATGGGGTGGACTGCCGCGAGGAGAAAATTCGGTGGGAAAGTTTTTGCGACGGAAAGGAAACAGTTTGCAATCCGGTAAGTTTGGATCGCAAATCGTCGTGTATAATGGTAACAAGGACCTGAATCTGCAGAAGGCTAAATTTTTCAGTTAAGAGCCATCACAGAGGATGATAGACCGTGCCACCAGTAGAATCCGGAGTAGGGTAGGCTGCTAGTAGGGTCGCGGTCGACAGCTGTCTGCATCGCACTTGCAAGGGCTTCCAAGACAGAATGGAATGAAATGATCGTATGGTATTATTGGCCGTGAGACCCCGTCTGGGGTTACTCCACCGCCTGGTGCAAGTCTTTCTAGTGGACACCACTTCGGCGACCTGCGCATCGATGAAGAGGGAATGATGAGGACAACGCAAACACCCGTCCCTGGGCGAAGAAAATTAACAGTCCGGCAGGAAATCAAACCCGGGACACCGCTATGATTACACTACGAACTGTGACAAAATGCACTTGATATTCCTAAAGAAGCCTTAGATGATAGTATCCAGCTGCTCTATAAAAGATGAATCAGCGGCGATTACTTTGCTGACGAATAAAGGTGTTTTCTTTAAGACATGAGTTTTCTTCGTCTGCTGTGCCACACAGTGAGGTTTTCAAGACGCGCGTAGAATGCGCTACAGACACGTAGCACGCTAAGCGCCGAGGTGCATCTCCCCGCATCACATCCATCGCAGCTGACTGGGCAGCGGTGCGGGCCGAGCGGCGGGCGATCGCGGCCCGAGTAACGGCCGCGCCACTCGTAAACCCACTTCTCCCCTCGAATGAGGCTTTATCATCGTAATTATTCGCCTTCTCCCGTGCCGGGCGGGCGTCTTCCGCGTTGTTATTACAGGATACTCGCTGCTCGCCAAAAGCGGCCACCGGCCACCGCCGGCAGCAGCAACAGGTGCAGCGAGCGGCGGCCGGCACGGCCTCGGCCTCTGTACAGGGCGCCTGCGAGCACGCGACAGAACCGTTCTCACCGACTTCAGCACACTATACTACAGAGGGGGGCCGCCAGCACGCTGTTCTATAATATTTACCTCTCGATATACGATGAAAAACGAACTTTATTTACGTTTATGGAGACACTTCTCTCGGTAGTCAGGTATATTCACACCACACCTGTGGATCTTTATGGCGTCAGTTATTTGATGCAGTTGTCGATGTGTTTCGAGAAATGCATGACCCTTTCATAACGTCGTAACTAAATTCCTCAATAAACGAGAAATAAGTATCACAATGTTGCCCACTTAATCCACTTATGACCACGTGGGGCTCCATTAATTGTCGAAGTTCTTACAAGGGAACCTCCCCATCGCACCCCCCCCCCCCTCAGATTTAGTTATAACTTGGCACAGTGGATAGGCCTTGATAAACTGAACACAGATCAATTGAGAAAACAGGAAGAAGTTGTGTGAAACTGTGAAAAAATAAGCAAAATATACAAACTGGTCATTAGTCTTGGCCACATAGGCAACATAAAGGAGAACGGGAGCTTAGGAGCGCCGTGGTCCCGTGGTAGAGTGAGCAGCTGCAGAAGGAGAGGTCCTTGGTTCAAGTCTTCCCACGAGTGAAAATTTTACTTTCTTTATTTTTGCATAGTTATTATCTGTCCGTTCGTTCATTGACGTCTCTGTTCACTGTAATAAGTTTAGTGTCTGTGTTTTGCGACCGCATCGCAAAACCGTGCGATTAGTAGACGAAAGGACGTGCCTCTCCAATCGGAACCGAAAACATTTGATCGCAAGGTCATAGGTCAACCGATTCCTCCACAGGAAAACACATCTGATATATTCTATACGACACTGGTGACGGCATGTGCGTCATATGACAGGAATATGTTGTCGACCCACCAAACTTGTACACTTGGCGAATGGGTAAAAAGATTCTTCTACCTTGCCCGATTTAGGTTTTCTTGTGGATGTGATAATCACTCCCAAAAAAGTGATGAAAACATAAGAGTTTGTCACATAAACTGAAAATAAAAAATTAAAGTTTTCACTCGGTGGAAGATTTGAACCAAGGACCTCTCGTTCCGCAGTTGCTCACGTTACCACGAGACCACGGCGCTGCTGCGATCCCAGCGTCCTTAATGTTGCATATCTTGCCATGAACTACTCAATTTGTATATTTTGCTTATTTTTTCACAGTTCCACCCAACTTCTTCCTGTTTTCACAATTAATCTGTGTTCAGTTTTTCAAGGTCTATCCACTGTGCCAACTTATAACTAAATCTGAGGGGGGTGCGATGGGGAGGTTCCCTTGTTAGAGGCGTATTCTGATTATATTTCTCCTCCTTCACGGTTTATTTCACTTGAATAAAAAAAATGCAAACGTAATAGTAGCTTCCATTCTCTTGCCAGTGAATAAAACGTACTGCAGCAAGTGTGATTCGAGCCCAAATGCATGGAAATTGACTTTTTAAATGCAGACCTGGCACCGCACCTGTTAGCAATGGCGTTCCTACTCAGGTATGTCTGAAATCGATCGAAATCACCGAATCTTCATTTTTTTTCTGAAAGCTTTTGGGTTACGGGGCTGGTGTGTGTAACAAAATTTCCTTATTTTCCAGTGTTCTCATGATTTCACCTACTCCAAATCGGATCGTGACGCATTATCATTTTCTTTCGAAAACCGAAGCGTCATAACCTAAATCCCCTGCGACAGGAGACAGTGACAGTTGGAGAGACACAAAGATACAATGACACTGATTTGGGCTGAATGAATGAGTGAGAATGGGCAACTGGGAGTGGATGGGTACGAGCGACATACAGCGGTGGACTAGTGCATGTGATGAGCTACAATTAGGGGAGCTTGTGCGAGTCAGATGTGAGTCGTATGCTAGAAAGAGAGCGAATATGTACGCATGCTAAAATTTTTGGAAAATGTTTCGAAGATGCTGAGGACGGTGTAATGCGGCAGCTGGTACCCCACTTTTCAGTCGGAGTATTTTAAAATAGGAGCATTTTACCCTTTTTATGTTGCCACAGGAGCATTTTTTCACTGGTACGTATTTTACTACACCCGTGATCGCTCGTAGGAAACTGAAGTATAAATATAGAGAGACCAACAATAGAGTGACTCAGACGCATATACGGCTGAAACAAAGTTACAAAGTTTAACGTCACACTGGATGACTCTGCAAATGAATATCCCCACTAAGATTCCTTGACAAACAAGGAACTGGTGAAACAGCTATTAGTATAGTGAAGAATGAAGTAGGATCGAAGAATGGAGATGTCACCAAAATTGTTCTCATCATGCATAGAAGACGTTTTCAGAAAACGAAGATGGAATTCGTGTTAACTGCACTTTCCCGAACCACCCTAGTTTCTCTTACGAAATTGTACTGTGTTTTTTCTCTCTGGTATATGTTAAGTTCAAGGATGAATGGAACAATTTCACAGTCTAAAAATTAGTTACAGTGAGATTACAATAATCTACAATGAACCTATCAGAAAGAAAATAATATAAACTAACAATATACACCGAATCAGCCGACGTTTCCTCCACTTAGAGCAGCCGGACACAATGATTGAATGAGAAGTAAACGACACTAGACACGGTCCGTAGAGGTTTAACGGCTCACGTCCTTCCGCTCATTTTCGCTACGGCAATCTGTTTGAATGTCGTTAATATTCACAGCGAGAACAATTTAAGCTATTTTTGTAACTCATACGAATTTTGTGAACGTCGATTCTTTCCTCCATGTATCTCTTTATTTGACTGGTCTTTTCATCTCCATCTAACTATTACACTCTACACCCATACCAATTATAAATGTGTACCACGTCTTCTCCTACAAATGAATTAATTCCAACCAAACTTGGTACACATATCACTTGCTGTCTGAAAAGACCGCCTACCACTCATAGGGAAGGGATTTGGGGGTGATGAAAAAGGAGTGCAGCTTACGATGCGCAAATAGCCAGACTATATTCGTGCGGTGTTCGAGAATCAGAGCACTTAGCGAATTGCAACGTACTTTACATTTAATTTCAAATTTCAATACTAATGGATGTACCTGCGAAATTATATCTTTGTACGACACTTAGTTCAGGAGGTAAGACGTCATAAACATTGAGCTGCCTAAAACAAAACTGCAGAGTGAAATCTGATACAGAAACAGGTGAAATATGTGTGAAATATGTTAAATATGGGAGAAATATGTCATATGTCCATACGTGGGCAAAAACATGGGTAAAAAGCTCCTCGTAAACCCTGGATCGATTTCACCCAAATGTCGTGGACATATTATTATTTGGAAAGAAGTACAGTGGCGGTTAAAACTAGCATCTTCCTATTGGGCTAGGGCTAATAACGTGGAGAGAGATTGGGGGATGAGAAGATGGACAGAAAGGAAAGAGGAAGAGATGGACAGAGAAAGGGAAGAGGAGATGGGCAGCAGGAGGGGCACTAGAAGATGGACAGAGAGAGGTGAGAGGAAGGGATGGACTGAGCGGAGAGAGGGATGAGGCGAAGATGGACGGAGGGAGGGCAAGAAGAGATGGATAGAGTGAGGAGGAGGAGGAGATGGACGGAGAGAGGGAGGAGGAGGAGGAGAGGGACTGGGAGAGGGAGAGGAAAGGACACACATAGAGAGAGGTAGGAGGAGATGGACAGAGAGGACAGAGAGAGTGGAGAGGAGGAGATGGAGAGACAGTTCAAATGGTTCAAATGGCTCTGAGCACTATGGGACTTAACTTCTGAGGTCATCAGTCCCCTAGAACTTAGGACTACTTAAACCTAACTAACCTAAGGACATCACACACATCCAAGCCCGAGGCAGGATTCGAACCTGCGACCGTAGCGGTCGCGCGGTTCCAGACTGCAGCGCCTAGAACCGCTCGGCCACTCCGGCCGGCGGAGAGACAGTGATGGGAAGAGGAGACAAACGAGATAGGGGGTAAGAGAAGACGGACAGGGGGGGAGGGGCAGGAGGAGATGGTCAGAGAGCGGCAGGGGAGATTGACAGAGAGTGGAGAAGAGGAGACGAACTAACAGGAGACTGGAATAAATGCATAACCGGATAACGCCAGGTACGGAGCTAGTCCTCTATAATCTATTCTTCTTCTAGCCCTGTTATTTTTCTCCAGTACTGCTCTTTCTTAATTATTCGTAGATCCAATAGCAGATGTCCCACAAACCACCCTTCCTTCAGGTTAAAAATGTTGCACGATTACTTGCATTCTAAGCAATTACGTTTTCATCGACAGGGTCACATTTCAAACGCTTCCAGTTCCTGTTACTGTATACCAGACGTTGATAAATAAAATCAGACCCGCTGTGTTGCCTTGCGCCGCAGTGAGAGCGCCCAGAGAGCGACAGCGGGTGTCAGAGTGGAAGTAAGTCTGCAGACGCACGCCGGCCAGGAGACGTGCTGTTGTCGGCAGGTGGCGTACAGTCGTGGAGCTCGCCGGCGGGCCCGGCCGCGGGCAGCGCCCAGTGGTTAGCCGAGGCGAGGCGCAGCTGGGCGTAATTTGCGCTGCCCGCCGGTATTACAGCCGAGGCAAATTGCGAGCCGCGGGCCGGCCGGCCGCCCGTTGACGCCGCGCCAGATACCATCGGCCGCCGCCCTCCGCAGACTCCATTACGCCGGACAGCCCGAAATTTCCCGGCCGTCGGCGGCCAGCTCTTCCTCGGCAGGACCTCCGCACTGCTAACGCGCCGTCAGATTCTGACGCGGGCCACTTTTCCAGCGAGCGCGCAAGCAGGGCGACGGGTGCGGTCGGTTCCAGCTCAGTGGAGCCTTCAGCGCCACGCCGCCCCCATGCGGTTGTTGGTCGAGGCTGCTGCTGCAACGCTACAGACGCGTTCTGCCAACAGCTGTGCTAGGCCCACACCGGGCAATGAAGGTGGTAGCTACGTAGTCTGCCTGAAGTGAAACACCTGATCCGCCTGTCTCGAACAAATTAACTGAGGCTTTGCTTCCGTTTAGAGCACCAATGAATTTGTAATGTCTGCTGATTACCCGTCGTAACCCGTTACAAAGAAAAAAAGAACTTTATTACATAAAATTAGTACCATGAGCAATTAATTACGAGTTTAGGCCATCAGTCCACAGCCTGGTGTAACGCTAGCCTCTGTCTCTGTCTGTTCTGGGCTAATCACCTATCTCTGCCTATTATGGGCTAATCATTTCATTCTGTCATACCTTATTCAACCAACATCCACAATGACGTGTTTTACATGTTCCAATTTTTGCTTCTCTCAAAACTTTTACTTTCTTTAGTGTTCTGTCCATTACAATATAAACCGTGGACGCCTTAGTACAGCGTGAATCAAACCTTTTGGGTCAAATCGAAAAAAAAATGGTTCAAATGGCTCCAAGTACTATGGGACTTAACATCGGAGGTCATCAGTCCCCTAGACTTAGAACTAATTAAACCTAACTAACCTGAGGACATCACACACATCCATGCCCAAGGCAGGATTCGAACCTGCGACCGTAGCAGCAGCGCGGTTCCGGACTGAAGCGCCTATAACCGCTTGGCCACAGCGGCCGGCGGTCAAATCGAAACAGATGTCAGTGAGTCCACAATCGATTATATTGAGATAGGGAATCAATGGTCTGAACTTCATATTTATTGTGTTATGGATATACACACTGTACAACACACATAACAATGTAGTTGATAGTAATTGTTCAAAGCGACGACCGCCAGTCTCAGCGCGTCACCTGGTGTTCCTGAAAGATGTCCTGCCACAGTTCTTGGAGACTGTACACCTTGTTGTCCACGAAAGGATGTTGTTTCAACACGATGATGCACCAGCCCACTTCGATGTTAACGTCCGCGAGCACCTGAGCAACAGATACCCGCATCGTTGGATTGTAAGAGAAGGTCCTCTCCATGGTCAGCGCAATCGCTGCATCTCGCACCTGTGGACTTTTTCCTCTGGTATTACGTCAAGACGTTGGCGTAAGAAATGCCCGTAGAAACGGTGAGGACCTGTTTGTTAGGGTCCAAGCTGCCTGTCTCCTGGTGCAACAGACACCAGGGATCGTTGAGAGAGTGCGGCAGAGCTTCATGCGCCATTGATGTGAATGCATTGAGACTGGCGGTCGTTACTTTGAACAATTACTATGAGCTACGCTGTTGTTATGAAGTGTCCCTGTGTTTGTTCATAACGCAATAAATATGCGTTTCCGACCATTAACTGCCTATCTCGATATAATCGGTTGTGGACACACTGTCGCCGGTTTCAATCTGACCCAGAAGGTACGACACACCATGTATTTTGGCGGAAACAGATTCCTTCACAAAGTACACAGACCCCCTTTTATTTCTATCTTTCCATTTAATTTGGTACCACCGTTAAAGAGCGGTATGTTTCGTATGTTTCCGCTGTCTGCTCTCAAACTTTCCCACGATTCTTCTTTCATTTCCATACCTGTACTCAAGGCGTGGAGTTTTACCCAAGCGCTTCGCCTACCTGATAACAAGAGCTCCAAGAATGAGGAAGGAAGTGGAGAGGAGCAGATGGCCAGGGTGACACTGGCAGAACGGAAGCTGTGACAGTGCATTGGAAGTCGTGCCTAGATACTTGAGTCGATAATATCCTTGCACGTGAAAGGTATGGTTCCATGTTCGCGACAAACGGTCTTCATCGCCAGAAAGTTTCACGGTGGCACACGCCTGTTACTGTAGAAAGCTTTTTTTCCAACTGTTTCGGTTAAGTTCAAAGCTCTTTATCGCTTCAGCCATCTAGGATAATCTTGCTTCGTAGACATGATTATTTAAATCTCCTATCCGTTATTCCAATATTTTGATATCTAGCAAGACATTACACTCTCACGGATGTTCCCTTCATTGTTTCTCATCACTCAGAATCTTGCGCTAAACAGGCTCCTCCTACTTCAACTGAATATCTCCTTCGTTACAGACGAGAAAATCGGATGCGCAGGGTGGATAAATTTAAACGTCCATTATTTGAGAATGCTGAAGAGAAATAACGAACAAACCACTGGGAGGAACACATTTCAGTTTCCACACGAGAATGTACCATCTGTTCTTTCGTTCCACGTTTGTGTTCTAGGTTACAAACGTAGCTCAGTGGGATAACCATCTGCATCCATGACAACCTGGGACCACACTAGAGATACCATTTCACAATTGTTCGCAGCACTTTTCGAACGGTGGACAGTGGAAAGTTCAGCTGTTGTGACAAATCTCGTGCACAGATTAAAGATCGCAGATTGCGTCCAGCATCCACAAACACAGCAGCAGTAACTTGTTCAACAATTTGTGGTGCATTTGGCCGTCGGCCTCTCCCAGGAGCAATTCCCAGATCACCAGTTAATTTAAACTTAAGCCCTGTTGACCTTGTCCAGACTGATGTTCACTGCAATTGTAATGCACACTGATGCTCGTGTTTAATCCTACGTCACCGTACCAGTACTGACGCCTAACGGCAAGTCATGACACTAAAACTACTAATAAAGCAAAGCTTGCAGCGCACAGTGTGAACATCATTCCTGTAAAGTTGGGTATGTACAAAATAAGTAGTTTTCCGTTTACAGTGGCTCAAATAGCGAATGTTCAATTATAGTCAAAAATGGTTCAAATGGCTCTGAGCACTATGGGACTTAACTTCTGAGGTCATCAGTCCCCTAGAACTTAGAACTACTTAAACCTAACTAAACCGAGCGAGGTGGCGCAGTGCTTAGACACTGGACTCGCATTCGGGAGGACGACGGTTCAATCCCGCGTCCGGCCATCCTGATTTAGGTTTTCCGTGATTTCCCTAAATCACTCCAGGCAAATGCCGGGATGGTTCCTCTGAAAGGGCACGGCCGACTTCCTTCCCCGTCCTTCCCTAATCCGATGAGACCGATGACCACGCTGTCTGGTCTCCTTCCCCAAACCAACCAACCAACCAACCAAACCTAACTAACCTAAGGACATCACACACACCCATGCCCGAGGCAGGATTCGAACCTGCGACCGTAGCGCTCGCGCGGTTCCAGACTGTAGCGCCTAGAACCGCTCGGCCACCGCGGCCGGCTCAATTATAGTCACCTTGTATATCTAAAGTTGAAAAATCTTTATTAACAAATCATTCCGAAAAGAAACATGTCTGCAATCTGACTAAGGTGAATTAAAATCGGAATGTCCTTCTCACTGTGTCAAGTCGGAAACATATGCGAGTATAGTGACTAATACTCTCAAGTGATACCCAGCGTTGCAGTTAAAGGAATTGTGAGCTCCATTTCAGTGTGTCGAAAATCCGAGTTGAGCCGATATATTTGTGTTACAGTTCCAAAGATGGTATCTGAGACGTTCTGTCAACACGCTCAGCTGCGACAGCGCTGCTGTCACGAAATGCACTCTCCAGTGCGCACACGTCTTCGGAGGAAGAGTTATGATAAGGCGTTCCATTAATGCCGTCCCGAGTCTAATAAGGCGGCAGATGAAGCGCTCTGGTCGGCTTTTTCTCGCAGAATGTTAATAATTCATACCTCATCCACCCGCTTTGTTAGCCTGCGGGTCCTGACGTCGGGATTTATAATCTCGGTGGCCAGCGACGTGATTTAGCGTGCTCGCTCTGGGGGCAAAAATACGCGCACTTTGGATCGGTGCCGCTGCAAGTGCTATATGGGGCTCTGGCATGTCTTCATTAACAAAGGGCCGGAGACGGCTTGACGGGAGCGATACCTTATTTCGACGAAGATTGCTCGTTCTGTGGCAACAGCAGCGGAATAAAATCACTTGTGACCAGCAAAGAAGTTGTAATGATCTACGTCATGGCCTACATTTAAATTTATACCCCATGGAGTACACGACGTGGACGTATTATTTGCTCCTCACCCATCCAACTCACTTGAGTCTCCTTGCCTGATGTACGCTTTGCAGAGTAAATGACGCTTCATTATTTGCTATTATACCTATAATTTCGTTGATATGGACGTGAGATGTATCTATGTAGAGCGGGAGTAATACATCATCAGCGACTGTACTGCTCATACGTATATCGAAACGTGCAGCGACCACTACCGCACTGATGACAACCCAATACCTGGTAGCCTGCAATTCAGGAAAACTGCTGGGAGTTCGATCTGAAGCTCGTACACGCATTATATATGGCTAGAATGTCAATGATCTCTTCAGTGCAGATGCAGAACAGGTTGAAACTCTTGCGGGAATCGGCGAAATGCCGCGCGCAATAAGGATAAGGGGCATTACATTTGTTAGTGTGCGGATAAATTGAGAATTTGGGTCTGACGGGAGGCGCACTAGGGTAGTCCGTGTAGTTGCGAGGATCGCGCCGACCGCTCTGTCCAGATGGCTCAGTTGACAGAGCGTCTGCCTAATAAGCAGGAGATCCGCGTTCGACTCTCGGTCCGGCCCAAATTTTTAGCTTTCCCCATTGATTTAAATCAATTCCTGCTCGCAGCCAAGGTCTGTAATTCTTTTGTGTATACATTTTTGAGCACTGGTTGGATCCGTTCTTACTGTGCATCATACCCTGTATAAATATGCGAAGTTTTCTTGCTGGTGATCCACGTCGCTCGCGGTGTAAGAACAAACGGATCCGCTTAATGAAACAGGAGGTCCCTATAACGTTGTGAGACAGTGTCGGAGGTTGCTTTTCACTCAACGCAGAGCCGCCACGCGAGAATACCTCAGCACCGTGGCTGAACGGTGACCAGCTGGCAAGCGCGATGGCTTTTGATGCGCTCGTGCCCGCCGTCGGCGTGTGCCAACGTGCTTTAAAGCCATGTGACTTCTTCTCCGCCTCCAAGCGTCCAATGACGGCTTACGTGCTCTCTAGTGTATGCCCCCTAGTGAGAAGACTGTTTTACTTGCTTCTGGACCAGCTACCCAGCTATAGGTTGCCCGCAGTCTATCTGAATGACTTTATCTGATGATGGTACGGCTTCTTAAATACTAAATCCACAAGTAAATTATCCCCGCTTCCTTTTTCAGCTGAGCTAATGTTCCGTGTCGAGCGACCTTCATACGATGACCTGCTCAACTCTAATCTACCTGCCTTCACAACCGTAGTCTTAATATGTAATTCTTTTCCTTAGATTAGGACATAAATCTCTTTTGCGTATGATGTAGAGAACACTTATTTTCATATGATCTACAGCCTAGGTTATTACACTATTACGTTGTACAATAACATGGTCATAATTTATTAAGGAATGGGGATAATAATACGGAAAGAACGTCTTGCAAACAGAAAGGCTGTATAAAAGTGTGCTTTAGAGTTATCATACTAATGTTTCATCAAGTAACCGCAGTGAGGCCATTTGTAACGAACAAATGTAGTTGTTTCGTATGCAGCTGGCGATGGTAGATGGAAAACAG
Organism: Schistocerca serialis cubense; assembly: GCF_023864345.2. Classification (NCBI taxonomy): domain Eukaryota; kingdom Metazoa; phylum Arthropoda; class Insecta; order Orthoptera; family Acrididae; genus Schistocerca; species Schistocerca serialis. Next base: position 564,716,944 of record NC_064645.1, read on the forward strand.
CTGTATAGCATATTGCCAAAAGATATGAGATGATAAGACAGGCCTCTACGCAGAAACTGGACGCATATCCGCATAAGTCAGTTTTGCTTGTGTTGTAAAATTTAAGCGAGCACATACCGAGAAATAACAGCAATGATAACGTTGGTGAATTATGTCAACTGCCTAAATGTATAGGCGATTTTTTCTTGTACCGTGGTAAATGTGAGGATGTATGTAGCGTACGAGACTCAATCGCTCCACTTAGGGCTCCATTCGACAGTCACATGTGCGAACAAAACCGTTTGAGGTCCTTTGTATAAAACATATTTCTGTAATTATATCCTCGTGGTCGTTACGCGAGCCGTAAGTTGGAGAAAGTGTAAGAGGCGATCGAACAGTTTCCGTTTCAGGCCGTTGCTACAGCATATCTGCAACATAGCACGACGCAGAAGCCGATATGCAAGCACCCACACATAGGAACGGGATTAGTGTGGCATTCGGATCTTTCTGACGTGCGTGCAGTAAATGCGGTAACGTGAACTATGGCGATGTTATTACCAAACGCATCGAAACAAAACCAACGTACTGTTATTCTTTTCTTGCCTTCCTAAGGACAAACATCAGCAGACATCTATCGGAGAGTGAAGAACGTGTACGGGGACGCATGTGTGTCGAAAACCACCGCTGTAGAATGGTGCGCGACAACGGATTCTGCTTCTTCATGATAGCGCACGTCCCTATATCACACACAGGCAACGGTCTTGCCGCAGTGGATCCACCGATCCCCGTGAGATCACCGAAGTTAAGCGCTGTCGGGCGTGGCGACACTTGGATGGGTGACCATCCAGGCCGCCATGCGTTGTTGCCATTTTTCGGGGTGCACTCAGCCTCGTGATGCCAATTGAGGAGCTACTCGATCGAATAGTAGCGGCTCCGATCAAAGAAAACCATCTTAACGCCCGGGAGAGCGGTGTTCTGACCACACGCCCCTCCTATCCGCATCCTCACCTGAGGATGACACGGCGGTCGGATGGACCCCGATGGGCCACTTGTGCCCTGAAGACGGAGTGCTAAATCACAAACACCGTAACGCGTAAGTTACGCCAACTCAAGTGAGGAACACTGGATCACCTGCCCTACAGTCTTCATCTCTCCCCAGGCGATTATCGCACCTTCAGTCCTTTAAAATGGGCCTTTATGGGTCGGTGATGTCGAGGATGTGTAGCAAGCAGTTAAGGACTTCTTCACGCTGCAGGACACGGTATTTTGCGAAACTGGTATCTTCAACCTAGTGCATCTGTGGGACGATTGCATCAACGCTCACGGCGATTCTGCACTGTACCGATTCTGGACATTACTGCCTCGGAATGGAAATTTTCTGATTACACCTTACACACGTTTCTTGCCTTGTATTGGAACATGGGACACAGGAATTCTGGTGGGCTCTCTGCGACGCTCATAGCTTTCTTGTATCTTCTCCCACTTGAGTATTCCGCTGAAACCTAATACGTGACGACTTGCGGATTCTCATTTACGTCTGATGCCAGTTGCTAGTCTTTGCTCGAGGCAGTTATATATCTGTAAATGTCCGCGCAATTTGTAAAAAGTTCATCACCTCCCTGCTCACAGTTAGTCGTTTGCGAACAGAGTTACTAATCTTTGGCGCACAAGAGGTCTGAACATAATATGGAGGAGTGAAAATTATACCGATACGAGGTGATTAGTTGCTAGGAACACGACGGTGGCCTTCTGAACACACACCCCACGACTAGGCGTGGACGCGGCCCGCCAGCCAGAACCCGGTGCCACCTGCCCGCGCGCCCGCGGCTGTTGGCGGGTATTCGCGTCCGTCAGCGTCAGCAGGGCCTGGCATTTCGCACCCGCAGCCACCATTGTTCTAATCTGCAGCCGTGGCTGGCAAGCGGCCGGCCGCATCACGCCGAGATGCTTCGCTGGGGCACACGCACGCACCGCCGCCGACGGCTCACGGACGCAAGCATTCCGCCCGGCACGCCTCGACCCCGAGCTGCGGCCCAAATTACACTCGACACATGCACCCCGTCCCGACACCAAGATGCTATACCGGAGCCGGCCGGAGTGGCCGAACGGTTCTAGGCGCTTCAGCCTGGAACCGCGCGACCGCTACGGTCGCAGGTTCGAATCCTGCCTCGGGCATGGATGTGTGTGATGTCCTTGGTTAGTTAGGTTTAAGTAGTTCTAAGTTCTAGCGGACTGATGAGCTCAGATGTTAAGTCCCATAGTGCTCAGAACCATTTGAATCATTTTTGCTGTACCCGTAAAAGCACATAGAGACTTTGTGCCCCAACCCCCATTTCGACGAGTATTCTTGGGACACATACTCTCACAGCAACCACGGTTGTTTATACGGGCTGCGGTAGACCAAAAGTCTAGGGAAGGAAGACGCCATCAAACAAAGGAACTTGAGTATAGGAACTAGGGGTCGCAGCTGCAGCAACGTAAATGAAAGCTGACATATGGACGTCTTTACTCAAAATGAAATGCAATTCACAGATAAAGTATACGCAAACAAAATGTTTGGACTAACCAATCGTCAAGATGAGAACAAGAAAAACTTAAAACCTCACATATGTATCGTACTTAGCCGACGTACCATACAGCATTTCTCTGGAAAGGAAAACAATCATATGTCTATGTTTCATGTTTCAGTATCTCCTAAAAAGGTCAAAGTAAATGAGAAATGAGTATACAGACTTGCACCGTGTAATTAACATAAGTATGTCGTAGAAAATTTTCAAATTAACCATTGTTTTCTCGCTAGCATAGCGCCGTAAATATTTAACTATTACCCCTAGTTCCTAAATTCAAATTTCCTCTTCTGATACTGTCTATTTGCCATACATTTTTGGTCTAATTGTTCCTCTGCACGCTGTACAAATTAAACGAAGAGGAAGAATGAAATCCGGTGTATGCACGCAGCCTAATACCCTGTAAGAGTAGCAATGGGACCGCCCAGCTTATCGTCTACGTCCGGCAGACGGATCACTATCCGCAGTGTCACATGCGTCTCCATAAAATACACTATCAGTTTGACACTTATCCCAGTAAACACTGCAGTACAGTTTGGTGGCAAGTAAATCTACATCTCCTTTGCATACGTGTCCGGTTTTCACGATGATAATTTATTACAATACCACAAAATCTGAAGGAAATACAAAGGAAGTCAGACATTCTAGGCACACGTAATTTCCATTGATATGGGCAGATGCAATTTTATACCGGGTGAACATTAATAAAACCGACAAACTGTAGGGAATATTTCCTTACTCGAAATGGAGGAAAAAAGGTCTTAAGAACATCTGTTCACAAATGCATCGCTGCCACGGTAGATGGCGCTGACGAATGACACTTCCTCTGCCCATGTGCCGTGTTGCCGTGCGAGATTAGCCGGGCGGTCTAGGGCGCTGCGGTCATGATGGACTGTGCGGCTGGTCCCGTTGGATTCGAGTCCTCCCTCGGGCATGTGTGTGTGTGTGTGTGTGTGTGTGTGTGTGTGTGTATGTGTTTGTCCTTAGGATAATTTAGGTTAAGTAGTGTGTAAGCTTAGGGACTGATGACCTTAACAGTTAAGTCCAATAAGATTTCACGCACATTTGGACATTTTTTTTTGGCCGTGTTTTCCTTGTGTGTTGCCGGCCGCTGTGGCCAAGCGGTTCTACGTGCTTCAGCCCGGAACCGCGCGACCGCTACGGTCGCAGGGTCGAATCCTGCCTCGGGCATGGATGTGTGTGATATCCTTAGGTTAGTTATGTTTAAGTAGTTCTAAGTTCTAGGGGACTGATGACCTCAGATGTTAAGTCCCATACTGCTCAGAGCCATTTGAACTATCTAGTCCTGAAGCGGAACAGATCAGAATGCCTACTCCTTGAAGAGGACGACAACGTCGAGGACTACGATGAAGATGATGGTGATGATGATGAAAATAGCGGTTATGCCACTTCAAACACGTCACTGTTCGAAATGTCTTTCTAGACTTATTTCGAAGCGCTCTATTTATAAAACATTTTGTTCGTAATGAAAAACAGGGCGAGGTTTTGACACGACACTGGGCATCAGATGAAACACTTGAAGAGCAGCAGCGCCTTAAGAGCATGAAAGGTGCAGTAGCGTGTGTGTGTGTGTGTGTGTGTGTGTGTGTGTGTGTGTGTGTGTGTGTTTGGATTTTACGGGCGCCCAACGGTGAGGTCATCAGCGCCCTTACACGTACTAAAACAAACGAATGTGGAGATGAACTAAAATTGTCGTACACGCACGCACTCGAAATGACCACACAGTCACTCTACCTCACATGCACTAAAACCTATTAGGAGAGAAACTAGCTAATCAAAAAATTAAAACGCAGAGAAAACAAACCACAGAGGAGCTAAAAGAAAAGCACGGGCGAATGTGACTGGCTGACCACTTACAAAAAACTTGGGTGAGCCAGCCACCCTGTTGACACATTAAAAACATCTCCCTCATATCTTGTTAAAAACGTTGGACAATTCATAAAACTTTAAAACGCGAAGCACATTCGTTTGATCATTACATAAAAGAGACTGCAGATCCGCCATCAAATCCTCTGCAGTCCGCTGGTGGGCAAACAAAATGCAGTCCAATAAAATGTGGCGCACCGTGATCTGCACGCTACAAGCACCACACACTGGAGGGTCCTCTCGCCGGAGTAAGCATCCACACGTCAAAGGGCTGTGGCCTATGCGAAGACGAGTGAGAAGGATCTCATCCCATCGACGTGGCTGAAAGGAAGTACTCCACGGTCGAGTTATAGGCTCGATAATACGGAGCTTGTTGTTGGTCACTTCTAGCCATTCCTCTTCCCATCGGCCGGCTGGAGTGGCCGTGCGGTTCTAGGCGCTACAGTCTGGAGCCGAGCGGCCGCTACGGACGCAGGTTCGAATCCTGCCTCGGGCATGGATGTGTGTGATGTCCTTAGGTTAGTTAGGTTTAATTAGTTCTGAGTTCTAAGCGACTGATGACCTCAGAATTTAAGTCGCATAGTGCTCAGAGCCATTTTGCCATCGACACAGGACTTTATACCTCAACAGCGAGGTGAATGCGAGCAGGTAAATAGTACACCGAAATACCCGACGATCACAACACGCGTCCTTCGCTGCTCGATCCGCCCTTTCATTCCCAACAATTCCCACGTGCCCTGGTGCCCAGCAGAAAGACACCTCCTTCCCAAGTCGCTGGGCGTCCTGAATATTCTGGGTTACTTTATCTGCTGGGTGCAAACGTTGGGGAGAGTTAAGGGCGCTCAGGCATACTATTCTGAGTCGAAGATGATAAATTCTGGAGGCAGTCTGACGTTGAGGACACGATCCGGGAAAACGACAGAGCAACCAAACGAGTCTCCCTGCTTGGACCGATCCGTAAAACCAGCTACAAGGTTGAGGTACTCAGATAAAACGACAGAAAAAAACGCATTAAAAACGGAAGCAGGAGTAGGTGCAGTAGTATGTGTGGTGGTGCGCCCGGCGTGTGGCAGGTGGAGTGCTGAGGGTTCGGCGAGTGGCGGATGTAGGCAGCAGCTGGGATTAACAGAGGGTGGGGAGGGGGGGGGGAAGGTAGGCGCGTGCAGGGCAGGAGCAGAGGCCGTGTGCTGAGCCCGAGGCGGCACGCGCGCCCGCCGGCCGGCTGACGCAGCGGCAGACGAAACGCGAGGCTGCGCTGCACCGTCTGCACTGCAGCATCCGACCGGCTGCCCCGGGCTGAGCTGAGGCTGCGGAAGTGCGTCCGCACTCTGCCCCCCCCCCCCCCCCCCCCCCCGCGCGCAGGTGTTGTCTGGCAGCGTGCCGGCGGGGCGCCCCAAGTCTCGTCCTCACTGCCCCTAGTATACCGCCACACCTTCACAATCGCTAGTGTCGTCATCGCCATTGCATTACTAGTCGACAAAATGGTCGTCGAAATGACCTCTATTACCTTTATCGCCTTTCATCGTCGTCACGATCGCATTCTTTATCACTGGCATCATGTCTCTCTTCACCATTTCGTCTTGTTCATTATCATCATTTTTTCCGTCGGTATCATTGCGCCATCGTCGGTCCAAGTAGTACCACCACCACCACCATCATCAAACGTAAGTTTCATATCAGCGCACACTCCGCTGCAGAGTGAAAATCTCATTCTGGGATCATCATGATCAGCTTCTCGAGAATTCACTTTAGAGCGCCATTAAACACAAATATGCAAAATAATGAACAATGTTTCACAATCTTAAAAAGCAGGGTTAACGGAAGAATAGAGCGGTAGCCTCTCGTCACGGGCTCGTTTAAAAAGCTCGAGGCCGTTACGCAGCTGCACGTCAAACCCCACTGACAGATGCTACTACAATATAGGAATTTTGGACTAGGGAGAGGTAAATTGTTACAATTCCAGAGCAGAGTCAGTCAAGACATTACCTCCTTCAACACAATACGGAGCTTAGTCGACAGTCTTCCTTCTCACGCAGCATTCGTAACTGGGACAAGAAAGGGGCATATAGTATTAGTACCACACACACTCGCACACACATAACTAAGGTAGCTAGAAGAGTATAGAGGCAGAAGCGGAAAACTATCAAATTTATGCCACTCATCACTGGACGTGATGCAAACAAACGATTAAAGGTTCGCACTACTGCAACTACTTTTTCAAAAACGGAGATGTATTTCATTTACGCCGAGTATTAAACTTTATACAGATTGTCATCATTCAGTGACTGGATGCTCAGTTACTAATTGTTCTTTTTCACCAATAGTAGATAGTTTCCAAGATAAGATTACACTTCACCAAAAAAGATTACAATTCCAGCTAAAATACGTAATCAAATAAAACCGGTACTGTATTAAAGAGAATTTGGATTTTTAACATTTCTTCGAAACAGTTAGCCCTGCTCTTGACTTTTGTTTAGTTGCAGCTAACGTTTTTTTCGTGAAGAACAGATATTTAACTGATTCCCCCATTCTTAACAATCGAAATAATAATTACAAGTATTCCATACAAACAGTAAAATATCGAATCTAATTACCGATTTTTACGTCAGCCCGATTACAATAAATTCTTATTCCTGTTGGGCCAAAAGCGCCAGTGGGGCCAGCCTCGGTGCGTTTCAACATTCTGAAACGGGAAGACTTTAACAATTCGTCCAGTGGCAATTCCGAAATACAGGTGCATCAACAAATGGTTACAATCTCCCTTCTTTACGGAATCCGTATAATTCTATCCAGATCTTTGTATTCCTAAGAGCAATTAAGCTCTGTACTGTATACCACAGTCGCTAATAAACTATCGGTCAATTAATCTAACATCTACAACGGCCCATTGTCGAAAGGCTAGGAGAAATGAAACGAAAATTTGAGAAACTTCTATAAATCATCTACTGCTATCACTTATTAATTTTATGTATCTCTGCTGTTTCATCCAACAGCTACATTTTTAAAAAGTTTTTGACAGAATATTTGGTCTGTGAAATTACATGTTCCTTTAAGCGTTTGCGATTTACCAGCGGTTGTTGGACCTGAATTTATTGCATGGAAGAAATTCAAGGGAACCATCTGCGACTGGGCTGGGAACAAGTCTGCGGAGTCTACCGCGAAAGCATTTTAAATTCAGTCAACTCTAACTTCTACGAATCGTAAAACGCACGGGCCCTGTGCAGGGCCGTTTTGAGCTTGTAGCGGTGGAGAACGTGACGCGTCTGAGATCACGCCACGAGACTTCGCGGTGCTCACAAGGAACCACAGTCCTCGAGCGTGCGTCATCCTTCGTGTTCGGCTGTTTAATGTTCCCCTCGCCACCTACGCAGAAGGTTTTTTGCATAGTGTCTGGTTACTGGCCAGCGACTGTTCTCATGAAAACCGAATCATTCTCACGTTACTTGAATGTGATTTGCTTTGGTTGACGTCCGTAAGAGATTGCAGAAAAGCCTTGCTGTTGAATATCACCATGTTGTTAAGCAGGTTAAGATAATGTCTTAATTGGGGGTTAATGGCTTTTTGTTGCCTTGTGACATTTCTAAAGATGAAAAGAACATTTACACAACAAAATGTAGCGCCACACGACGGTCCAGACTTGCCACGGTAGTGATATGCAGCATCATGATACCTCGATTACTACATGAAAAGAACAGGGATGTAAAGTGAGAAAAACTTTACTAGCAGTTCAATGACTCACGTTGTACGTCTGTATCGTCACTTCCCGACAATTTGTCATTAGCATGCGAAATGCCAAGGGAAAATGCTGGAGCAGGCTACGGTAAAGTTTGATATCGGGTAATGAAGATCCCGAAACATCATCGCAAAGTTTTTAGAAATATGCGTTCTGTATGGCTCAATGCAGAAAGGAGTCTGATTTCCAGTTAATCTACAATATCATACAATGAAATCGAAAGGGTTGTCGTTGAACAATAAAATGGTAGGAATATTTGTACTTCAGAGTTTGTAATATTTTTTTCTATTTGTATCCTGAATCTGATATGTAGCAGTCGAATTCAGTCTCCAACGATGTGACAAAATGGCTCAAACGGCTCTGAGCGCTATGCGACTTAACTTCTGAGGTCATCAGTCGCCTAGAACTTAGAACTAATTAAACCTAACTAACCTAAGGACATCACACACATCCATGCCCGAGGCAGGATTCGAACCTGCGACCGGAGCGGTCACGCGGTTCCAGACTGAAGCGCCTTTAACCGCACGGCCACACCGGCCGGCAACGATGTGACACTTTTAACAAATAGTTCCGACTTTTTATGGTATTAGACAATCCGTTGTGGCGAAGATCGCATATTCACAGTGCAAGAAAATGTATCTGGCGCTACTAATTATACTTTCCATCCATGAATCTTCCATAACAGCAGCTTTGTCTCAACAGCTTTCAAGAAACAGTTAAATGTAACTCGGCATACGTCGTTTACAACACTCTGGAGCCCTTATGTTAGCCATTATGGACGTCATGAAGAATTTCCAGTGGCCGTGTTGTATCTAGACCCGCAGTTGTTGGTTCAATAAAAATTGCAACCTTTTCCAAAAGTTTGTTCAATTTCGCAGTTGCACTGAAGTTATAAATGAGAGATGCGGATTTGATTGGCCTGAAGGTCCTAGCGGAAGATTACCCAGACGTGATACTAAAGCGTCTGTGTTGAGGATCTCAATTTCGCCACAAACGTTCGAAGGGAAATCTCTTTAGATGGGTACCAAAAGTTTGTTGAGACGAAGCAGATGCAACACAGACGAATCTATCACCCTGTATCTCAACTACGTAAGAGTTCTTCCAGTAGCGAAGGGTAATGAGAAGTAATTGGTTTTACTTCGTCTTGGATTTCGCCAAGTTCGTCTTGTCTGCCATTAAGGGAAAATCTGGGTTTATGAAATGAGGTCTCTTTCACCTTTGGAGAAGAATAGTGACCTTTTTATCTACATAAGCCGTAGAACTCGCAGTCTTGGTCACATTTTTATTTACCTGAACGAATAACCATCGTCAGATATTAAAAAATCAGCGACCCAGAGACTCGTCAGCTGTGTCGATGCTTTTCTAAAGCTCTGATTAGCGCTGTCAAGCCGAAATCTGTTACCCGAACAAATAAATTAAAATGCGATATCTTTGTGTCTCTATTATTGTACCTAATGTGTATGTGTCTGGCAATTACGAGGGGTATTCAATAAGTAGTGCAACACATTTTTTTCTGAAAGCAGATTGGTTTTATTCAGGATTACAATACACCATGTTAGTCTCCACTCTTTTGCCTACAGTACCTCATTTTTCAGCATAATCTCCGTTCAATGCGACAGCCTTACACCATCTTACTGGGAGGACCTGTATGCCCACATGGTACTACTCTACTAGTCGGCATCGGAACCAAAATCTTGCTGCATCAATAACATCCCCATTACCCACGCTCTGCTTTCCGCGGAATGTGTATCCTTCATTGGACCAAACAGGTGGAATTTGGAAGGTGCGAAATCTGGGCATTAGGGTGGATAAGGAAGAACAGTCGATTGAAGTTCTGTGAGCTCCTCTCGGGTGCGCAGACTTGTGTGAGGCCTTGAGTACACGTGGAGAAGAAAAAGTCGGTTTGCATTTTTGCGGAGACGACACGCTAAAGTCTTTTCTTCAGTTACCATCAGAGCTGATCGTTGCACCATGAGGACGGACCTGACACAGGATAGCCCCTTCAGAGTCCAGAGGACCATCGCTATGACTTTACCAGCTGAGGATGCGGTTTGAACTGTTTCTTCGGTGGAGTCGCGCCGTGGCACCATCCATGGATTGCCGTTTTGTTTCCGGTTCGAGGTGACGAACCCACTATGTTTGACAAAAAATTGTCGAGATCGCCCTTGTAACGCGCTAGCAATTCCGCACAGATGGTCCTTCGTTGCTCTTCATGATTTTCTATTAGCCGGCGAGGAATCCAGCGGGCACACACCTTCTGAGTACCCCAACTGGTGGGCTACCAACAGACGTCCAGTTGTGCAGCAGCGTGTTTGATAGCGATCCGTTGATCACCTCGAATGAGAGCGTCCACATGTTGCAACATAGCAGGAGCCGCAGCTGCGTGCGGCCAGCTGGCATGTCGGAGATCGGACAGGTTTGCGCGACCTCGTTGCGATGATGACAGACGCGTCGCCCAACGACTCATCCGGCTTTTGTTCACTGCCAGGTCTCCGAAAACCTTCTACAAACGCCTATGACTATCTGCGAAGCTCTGATTTTCCGCTGAAGGAAACTCAATGACAGGTGTCTGCTTGGAAGTCACCTCCGTATAGACCCCATTCCGATGATTCCGTACAGCGCTGCCATCCATGAAGCTGTAGGGGCTGAATCGGGAATATTCCACGACGTGCAACAACAAATTACGCATTTTTTTCAATCGAAACTGGCTAAGAAAGAAAGTGTTGCATTTACTTATTGAACGCCCCTCGTAAAAGATTTTTCTGACCCTGGTTTCGGCGATGCAGATATTGTCACGTACTGTAGTAGTAATTTCTCTCGAAATGACTACGCTACACGCTGCTGACTAGCTGGATAGACTGAAGGTAAGCGAAGGCAGGAGAGCGAGTACTCACCGAGCATCTTGCTGAGATCCGCGTTGTGGAGGTCGGGGTTCTCGTCGGCCAGCTTCTTGCGCTCCACCTTGGCCCAGACCATGAAGGCGTTCATGGGCCGGCGGATGCGCTGCTCCTTGAGCGCCTTCTGCTGCTGCTGTTGCTGCTGGTGGTGGTGGTGCTGATGGTGCTGGTGGTGGTGGGGCGCCATCTTGGCGACGTCGGCCACCAGGTGGTACTGGTGCTGGTGTTGGTGCTGGTGCTGCGACAGCCAGTCCTGGGGCGGCGGCAGCACGCTGGGCAGCATCTGCGCCACCTGCGCCTCGTCGCCGCCGCCGCCGTAGTGGCCGTGCGCCTGCGCTTGGGCCTGCGCGTGCGCCTGCGCGTGCGCGTGGTACAGCTGGTGCTGCAGCTGCTGCAGCGACGGCGAGCCCGCCGGCACCGACACCGGCGACAGACCGCCCCCGCCCCCGCCACCGTACACGGGCGGCGAGCAGCTCTCCGGCTTGCCGTACTCCTCCATCATCCTGCGAACGAGAGACCAGCTCAGCACCGCTACAGGTCCACACCTGCTGGCACAATTAAATGACATGTTTCGGATGGTTATGAAACAAAGTGAATCCCGATGCTGGCACATTGCCTGCTGCCCAAAACATCTTATCTCCAACTGATGAATTAGTCAGCATCCACTATGTCAAATATTCACTATCGAGAGACTCTGTCAACCACAGGCCGTTAGAGATGGAATATATGGGATCCCTGGCAGACGACGGTATCGATCTACCAGCCATTCACACACCACCGAGGTAAGGAGACATTCTTTTCGAGGAGCGCTTGTAAGTAGGCTGTTTAGGTTTTTATGTTGGTAACGCCACGTAGCGCTCTGTTTGAAAATCACTGACTGTGCTGTGTGCAGTCTGTGGCTGGTTTGCATTGATGGAATATTTGGTATTGTTGTGTTGGGCAGCTGGATGTGAACAGCGCGTAGCGTTGCGCAGTTGGAGGTGAGCCGCCAGCAGTGGTGGCTGTGGGAAGAGAGATGGCAGAGTTTTGAGAGCGGACGACCTGGACGTGTGTCCGTCAAAGAAACGAAATTTGTAAGACTGGATGTCATGAACTGATATATATATATATATAAAATACATTGTTTGTTCTCTATCAAAATCTTTCATTTGCTAACCATGCCTATCAGTAGTTAGTGCCTTCAGTAGCTAGGCTCCTTTATTTAGCTAGCAGCATTGGCGCTCGCTGTATTGCCGTAGTTCGAGTAACGAAGATTTTTGTGAGGTAAGTGATTCATGAAAGGTATAGGTTATTGTCAGTCTGGGCCATTCTTTTGTAGGGATTTTTGAAAGTCAGTTTGCCGTTGCGCTAAAAACAGTGTGTGTCAGTTCAGTGTTGATCAGAATAAGTAAAGAGCGAAATGTCTGCGTACGTTCAGTTCTGCTCAGCTGTTTGAAAATCAAATAACGTAGACGTTTTCCAGCACAGTAAAATACAAATTTTCCTAAGGGGATGTTTCACACTATTCAGAAAATTTAAAGAATCGGCATTTGAAGATGACTGCAGAATGATTCTATTGCGACCAACGTACATTTCGCATAAGGGCCACAAAGAAAGAGCAATTAGGGCTCATACCGAGGCATATAGACAATCAGTTTTCGCTCGCTCTTTTCCCGAGAGTAACAAGGAACGAATTGACTAATAATGGTACAAAAGCAACCTCTGGCACACTGTAGAGTCGATAGCGGAACATGTACAGAGATGGAGGTGTAGATGGAACCAATGCGGACACAGGATGCCAGCCCAGGGGAGTCTGTCTGGTCCGCCCGTGAATGAGTGGCTTTAGCTGAAAGCTGAAGGCCTCTATGGACAAACTTTCTCGTGCTCTAAGAGCGGAGCTTCCCCACCCACTGAGCCCAAGCTCGTTGGTAGGCTGCTGCTCCTATGGTAGTTGTGTAGCAGGCACCATGTTAGCGAAGCAGGGTGACTTCTTCATACAGACTGGATAGGAGTCCGCGGACAGGCCACAGAAAACAATCTGCAGCATTATGGAATAAAGAAACTGCTGCAACTGTGGGAGACCTTTCTTTACACACTGCCCTATTCACCCAAACTACCCTCTGTTGTGCGTCTGGTAACAGGATGGTCGCTGGTCATAAGAGAACAGAGTGCAGCTGAACGGTATAGAAAATAACATCTTGCCAAATCCAACGAAGTGTACATCTAGCCGAATATTGGCCTGCTTTTGAAAACAGCCTGCGCGACTTTTTGTCGCTGGGGGACAGAGTTTGCTGACCAGACTTGCGATGTAGAGAGCAGTACACAGTACATACATTGATCGAACGTTGCCTAAAAGAGTAGACAGGGAGGAAGGCCACGCGCAGTTTTCCGATAAAAGAAAGTGTGGAAAGAAAGTGTGGATTTGCTCCCACTGGTTTGAGCCGCAATTTTTTCCGAGAGTGGAAGTTTCTAACAAACTGTTAATATTTTGTTTGTCCTGGAAAATTTAGAGATTGGCTAGTGAGCAAATAAACTTTTCGGAAGAGAGAGGGGAAAGGTTTGTTGCACAGCTTGCCACTGGAAGTTCATCTAACAAACTTTCTGAGTGGCAAATCGCTATTTTTTGCGGGTTGTCTGCGGGGAGGTCGGTGAAACATTGTTTCGCATAACTTTTTCTTAGCGTCGTTGTGCAGGCATTTCATCGTTAAGATTAAATGAGGATTTCTTCGTAGGCATCTACGCAAACTCTTCCGCTTGGGCCTCTGCACGAGTCTATGGCTTAGTTTCTGTGGTTGTCTTGGTGACGGAGACTTCTATGTAGGCTCTTCTAGATTTCACTTCGCGTCTTCATCTACCAGGGCTGTACTCCAATTCCCCTTAACACAGAATTACGCTAAGTAAGTGAGGAACGAGGGTGACGAGACGATGGTAGGAGCTTTTCTTTCGAAAGTTCAGGTGACCTTTGAGAAGTGCCTTCTGGTAAGGCACAGAGGATTCTCGTCATCAAAGCATCTTCCTTTCCTCTCTATTCTCCATTCGGTAGCAAATTTTTCCACAAGTTGTTAGGAATTACGTTGTGTTCGATGGCTCACTATTGATTCAGGTATTTGGAGTTCCTGCATGTGTTTTCATTTACACCACGAAAGTCGATGAAGTCATAATGTCCGAAATGGAACCGAATGTTTGATAACAGTTGTGTGGAGAGCAGGTGAATTACCAGATTCTTTTCTCTACCGCTTCCCCTTGGACTTCGCTGCTCAGTGGTTGTATTGAATTAAACGTGTTGTAAGTATTTTGTGTTCCAATTTTCTCTTATCTCCGTTAGTTTGGAGAAGTTACTGTTTCATATATAAATCATGTCTTTGTTTTACTTTTGCACCTTTATAACTACAAAATATGATCGAAGTCAACTTCTCTTGGATTTCAGCAGAACGATGAACACCATAAATCTATTACGAGTAATTGTGGCGAGGACCACACCCCAGATTAATTTGTCACGGCCATTAATTTCCAAGTCGAAAAATGGTTCAAATGGCTCTGAGCACTATGGGACTCAACTACTGAGGTCATTAGTCCCCTAGAACTTAGAACTAGTTAAACCTAACTAACCTAAGGACATCACAAACATCCATGCCCGAGGCAGGATTCGAACCTGCGACCGTAGCGGTCTTGCGGTTCCAGACTGCAGCGCCTTTAACCGCACGGCCACTTCGGCCGGCAATTTCCAAGTCGTTTCCGTTGAACGTCGTCCGTCTCATCACGTGACAGTGAGTCAGAGGGGGGAGGGGACGATCTGCGTACCGAGGATGTTCATTCGATACAGAACAGAGGCACTGTTTTCATTTAACCATACCCCAGTAGCAACTTGCAAGAGTCCTTAGTGTCTTTAATGAAGTCTGCAAGCATATCATTATCTCTCTAAAACCTGCCTCCAAGTGAGTTGGTGGAATGGTTCAGACTTTGGACACTGGACTATTATCCGAAAGGACAGGCGCTTAAATTGCCCTTCTGGCGAATTTGACTTAGCTCTCTCGAAGTTTGCCTGAATCACTTTAGTCGAATGTCAAAGGACGGCTGCCTCCATTCTTTGCTCTTGTCCACTTATAAACTGGTCAATCAGGGTGGATACTCAAATTTGAAAAAAAAAATCCCTCAGAATTCCAGGTATAAGGAGCAAGATGACGTAATA
This sequence comes from Schistocerca serialis cubense, assembly GCF_023864345.2. Taxonomy (NCBI): domain Eukaryota; kingdom Metazoa; phylum Arthropoda; class Insecta; order Orthoptera; family Acrididae; genus Schistocerca; species Schistocerca serialis. Next base: position 564,732,175 of record NC_064645.1, read on the forward strand.
AGAAGTTCCAGACAATTATGGTGATTGAGAAGTGGAGGGAGACGAGCATTTCACAATAATGACTTGCCTCTCGGCTGAGATAGTTTTATTTACATGGAATAATATTCATTAAATTAACATACTTCCAAAATATGAAATATTTTAAATTATGTTATTTCGAAAACCTATGAAATTAAATTCCAGTGCTAGGTTAAAAACACGGAATTCCCTGAGGTTTTATAAAATTTTTGAAATTTCCTGAGATATCTCTGATTTTTCCAGGTAAAATGAAATTCTCTGAGAATCCAAGCATTCCAGAAGAATCGCCATCCTAACGAGGTATACATAACGTTAGACAGGTACATAACTCCTTTCCCTAACAAAGCAGAAAAGTGCTAATAGATAACCGAAAACACCTCTCTAACTTCCGAGACACAGAAATTGGTCCGTCACGGCCCATTCCATATTTATTTCAATCATCGTGTCTTGCTATGTTATTAAAATGTTTTACAGATGCTGATTAAGTGGTTGGAAAAAGAATACACTGGAGCAACTCTTCTTTTATTTCATCTAGATATCAGCAGCCTCCTTCCTTTCCCCCACCTCTTCTTGAATTATTACAGTAAAGTGTGGATGCATGAACCGAATGTATCGGTAGTCGTGAGGGAAGTTTCGCTTTCTCAGAGCAGTGTAGTACAAGCTTCGCTATCACTTTCATAGACATCCAGTAGTGCAGCTCGTTGACGATTCAGAGCTTTCATGCTCTTATAGCTCGTGCGACTGCCTAGGTCCAGGAACGGAAACCACCCCCACCATGCTAAAAAAATAGGCCCCGTTACCCAATGGGCGACTCTTGTGTCTGCTGCCGATCCGTTCCTCGAAACATAGGTTCGAAGTAAGTTCAGGTTGCTTTATAAAGGTTAAATGTTGATTACTGTTAGGAAATGACTCGCTTACCTCATTTACGTGCTCAGAAACGTTTTATGGTTTAAATCGCGATATTATTTGATTAAATCACAGTGGACGTGTAGTCGTGCTTGGTTTCCGGCTCAAACCTGACCACGCACTTTCAGCATTTCCTTTTCTGGCTTTAATAATTTCCTCCCAGCACAATAATTAATATGCACCAGTTCGAGAAGTTTTAAACTCATTGGTCCGAGTGATTTCAACGAAATCATCATGTAATCAGATTCGTATGACTTGAGTGGGTCCCTAGTGCTTTGTTCAGATTGCGGAAAATCTAGGACTAGAAACAAATTGCTTTCAGGTACTTATTAGTAGTTTATGTGTGCGCTATTTATTAAGTTTATAGTTGTTTCGTAGGCATTTTACCGTATCATGAACAGGTCCTCAGTGTCAGCTAATCACCACAGGTGCCGCGCGGGGTTGCTACGTGGTCTTAGGCGTCTTGTGACGGTTCGCGCGGCTCCCCCCGTCGTAGTTCGACTTCTCCCTCGGGAATGGGTGTGTGTGTTGTCCTTAGCGTAAGTTAATTTAAGTTAGATTAAGTAGTGCGTAAGCTTAGGTACCGATGACCTCAGTGGTCCCATAAGACCTTACCACAAATTTTCACCACAAGTAACAAAATTAATGGTTTTCTGTCGGAAAGTGATTTCATTGGATTGAGCAAATCATCATAAGTAAAACAAACCACTTTATGCTTGGTGGTACTTTAATAATCGGAATCTATAAAATTTAATTCATTTTTGCTGGAACACTCTGAACTACACTTCCCTCCATGTAGTTTCCACCTTTCAGACCACGTGCGTTTTTTTAAAATGAGTTAGTGAGCTGAAGCTTCCCATAATTCCCTCTCATACTAGTGATTCCGTAAACCAGGCATGGGCAATCTTTGGTGACCCGCACACCTGATTCATGCACTTACTTAACCTTGCGGGCCGTCTCGTCCCGAGCGACAGAAACGCTCCTAGAGCATAAGGCCAAAACTATAGCGTCCGTGACGCTAATTTTGATTGGATAACGCACGGATAAGAATTGCTTCCCTTTCCCGACACGCCACGCAAACGAATCACGTCTAAAAACACGTGTCTTTGAGAATATATTCATTTTATGTTACCACGAATTTCTCCCGCGGGTCGAATTGAATCCGACTGCGGGCCGGATGCAGTCTGCAGCCTGCCTGTTGCCCAGCTGTGCGGTAAACTGTTAATCAGAATTATTCTTCCCGTGGAGATTCCTGGAGTCCATACCGTATCCTAATCTTCTTGTGCAGACATTTATGCTCAAGAAAGTAATAAACGACCCCAACGTATGCGATGGGGCCGTTCATAGTTAATATTGTGGCTACCCATATCGTGTCAGGAGTGCTTATGAAGTAATCAAAATTTGATTGTGATGTGATCTGCTAAAGTTCTCGCTCTCCACATGATCCGATGATCCGCCTCCTTTTAGATTTCTCCAAAAGATCGTTAATCAAACCATTCAAAATCTTACAGACGTTACTTTTGTCAGGCAGTTTTGCAGAAAAGGAAAGATTATTCCGACGTGACAGATAAGATACCCAATGTATGAAACGCCACTGTCTAGCCTTAGCGGAACCGCGGCGACACTCGTTGTGTAATTCAAGAATGTAAGTTTTCTAAACTTCTGGGCTTGGTAAGAAAGTTCGCTACTGGCTTGTGCGGCAATGAAAACACAGTGAGCAAGAACCACAAGAAAAAATATGAGTAATTTCCCCCCTCCTTTTTGAAAGATCAGTGTCTAAAAAGTCCTAGCTATGTGGCAAAAAGAGGTTATTTAAGAGATTATAACACTCTTCATAACGAGACAGATCTTGAATAACTATGTTCATCAGGAACAATATACGACATGCCTCTTTTAAGACATACCTGCAATCTTGCAGACGAGAGAGAGAGAGAGAGAGAGAGAGAGAGAGAGAAAGAGAGACCCGAAATACCCTGCTTATATGACGCATGTGCTCACCTCCAAATCAGAAACTTACAGTGGAGGATTCCAGATAGCACAGTAATCCTCATTCTCGGATGAGAAGATAGGAACATAAGAATAGCTAAGTGAAAGCAGAAGAAAATGGATAGATGTCTAATGTTTACCAACGGGAGATATACGAAATACAGCGCCTTTAAAACTGAAGAAACTGCTGTTCTTCCTAATGATTGAAAAATTATTGTAACCGCGCCATATCGTGCAGTAAAAATACCGTCGAACTAAGCCAATGATATGATGATGGCATTGTTAACATTCACGATATACAGGACGCCACAAGAACAGTTGACGCTGCAACATCACGGTTAAGACTACAGAAACTAGGATTTGTACTACTCGTAAAGAAACTCTAAATGGCCTAATTATGCTGTCCGAAGAAAACGCGCCAAGCTGAAGCCTTCATACTTTACCAATTTCCCATGTTTCCGCGAAAAATTTCGCCATGAACCTTACTGTCTTCTTTTCAGAAGCTCTCTAATCCCGCTAGAAATAAGGCTATAGCATTTCATTCAGTATTCATAGTTGGTGCTATAGCTCGGTTCATAAAAGAGTTACAAATTTTAATGGTACAGAAAACTTGTCATATGTTCAGGTCCTTGCCGTTCAAAGCCTACATACATGGAGTCGTTTAAAAAAAAAGAGTCCGCGATACAAGGAATAGACTGTGTATTATTTGTTCGATAGCTAACGCCGGGAGCTCCGTGAAGACTGTTCACTCACAACGCTGTTGTATACATTACAATTCAGTCACAAAATGCGAGAATACTTGCAGAGGACGAGCTTTTACCTCGAAGATTGGCAGCTGACTGCGGCACGCAAAAATAGAAGTAAAACTCAGGCAAAGGTTTCCTACAATTTCGGCGATTAATCATTGCAGTTGGACTCAATCGCCGGCCTCTGTGGCCGAGCGGTTGTAGGCGCTTCAGTCCAGAACCGAGCTGCTGCTACGGTCGCAGGTTCGAATTCCGCCTCGGGCATGGATGTGTGTGGCGTCCTTAGGTTTAAGTAGTTCTAAGTCTAGGGGACTGATGACCTGAGATGTTGAGTCCCATAGTGCTTAGAGCCATTTGAACCATTTTTTGGACTCAATCATCAAGTATTTATAAGTACCCATTCGGAGCAACTGAAGGTGGAATACAGTTGTAAAGAAAGCAGATGCCGGACTGCATTTCGCTAGAGGACACATCAACGGAGAACGTCTCTTATACAACTCGGACCTGACAGACTCTTGAATTAATGTACAGAGAGCTGTCTTTCTGTACACGGGTTGCGCATTACTCGGTTAACTGCCAAAACCCCTGCTCGATATTTCCTCAGAGTTTTACGCGGCGCTGCGTAGTGACGTATTAATCAGAGCGCTCCCCCAGAGTGGCAGCAGCGGGGAGCCGGACGCAACAGGTGGCGTGTAATTAGTAGAGCGAGGGCGGCGGGGGCGGAGGGGCGTCACGCTGGCTGCCCCCGGAGGAAGCACCGCCTCCGCCTCCGCCTCCGGCTCGGCATGCAAATGCCGCCCCATCATCCTCTGCCGGAACAATGCAACAGTTACACGCCGCCCAGCACCGCCGGCCTGGGATCCAGATAGCCCCACTAAGTAACGACGGCCACTGCCGGCCAGCTGTTTGTTTTCCAATAAACGGGCGGAAAATACGAGCCTTGTCTGCTGGTACTCGCATTCGCAGGTCACATGCGCTTCCACATGTCACTAACATCAATCAAAATAATGCAGCCTTCACCTCGACGACACATAGTAAATTTTCCCGGCAGTTATTCATCATTGTCAAGTAAACAAAATACGAACTTATTGGTCGGCGAAGCTAAGTGATAATCTGGCCACGGTCGCACCACCATACTGTCATGCCCGAGAGACAGGGAGGCGGAAATAACACTGGCGTACACTCCTGTATCCTGACAAGTGGAGCGCTGTCACACGCCGCTCGTCTATCACCACGTTTACACGTCATACAATTTGCCGAAGGTGTAGATCTATTTTCGAAACACGAATGCGATGTTAGCTGTCGTGTTTAAATGTTATGCCTGGATCTATTTTGCTAACCCGATCAAATGCCGGTATCCAAGTGTCAAATGTCTAACGCTAATGGATTGTGCACGTAAATCGTTGTTCCGATTTAGTCAACTCTGTGAAGGGAGATTATCAGTGCTTTCGTAACATATCTTTCTAGAAGAAAGAGAAGGTTGTTCGAGAAGTGATGTTTAAAAATCTTATCCATGCGAGACTGTTTTATTATTCCTGCAGATCACGTGCATTATGGAAAATAACTGAGAAGCGATCACTGCCTGAACATTACTGTAATCAAACATTTTGGAAACTTAGAGCGACTAGAAAATGGGGAAAGACATTGCGAAGAATCAACAAAAAGTATTTCGCATGATGCTCTAGAGCATTAAAATTAGTAGCGTTACCTGAAGCAGTGGAGTAGCGTGACGAACTAAAGGTTGTGAGTTCGAATCTCCTCAAGTGCCTTTCTATTTTTAAATCTTTATTAAAATCACTTTATTTATTACTTTTATTCATTTAATGTAATTGCTGCGTCATTTTAATAATCGTATTAACTTTTTTATTTGTCCATCATCTTACAGACGATTTCAAAAAGTCGATCCCACTCCTCCCATTGTGAAGTGAATCTTTGGCACCAGCAAATGACTGCGCACACGAGCGTTTGCCAGTCAGATAAAGGGTAAAATAATTTACAAATTAGCTTGCTACGAAAGATAATAACGTTTCCGCCAGTTAGTTTCGTTTTGTCAATTTAGAAAATATTTCAGCTTTTGTGTAGCTTGCTTCGCCGAAGAAAGGAAAAATGTGATTCTGCTGAAGTAAATAAAGAACACTTCACCGTCCATTTCTGACATTTCTGAGTGACAGTTTCGGTTTTGTGTATGTGAATTGAACCCTTAACGAAAGCCATGTCACCGCCTACATGAACAACATTTAAAGGCTGACCGAAATTTTAATTCGCCGATAGTCCTTGTGCACTGTCATTTTGCCAACATTTATTTATGGTGTAAAGCTTGTAAATCCACGTTTCATCCAAATGAATTACTGACCGCTTTGTTCTCCTGCTTCATTCTTTCGTAAAAACCTACTGTAATATGCCCTTTATGGAACTGTCTCCTCTCGATCACACATAACAACACGTTTATTTTGACATCTTTTAAAACCAAATCTCATAGACAGAACCATTTTTCAATAAGTTTCCTTGCTGGGTGTAAATTTCAGTTCTGTGCGACAAAAGCTCTGTATTTTTCGCAGTGTTGATATTTCTTTATATTGTTCTTGTTAAGACAGGAGGGAATGACTTCCTCTTCATCTCAGAGTAACACTTGCAACCTACGTTTTATTGGTTTATTTCTGTTTTTCTTTCATGTCTCTGTTAATTACTTGTTCATATAATACAATATTATATTCAGAAATATGTGATACGAAAAGTCAATTCAATAATAAAATGAACTATGGAAAAGTGAAATGAAAAAATAAAACAAAGGGAAAAATAATTAATTTCAGAGATTCACGGTGCGTAGGTTGACTTTTCTAATCGTTAACCTAACCTCATCTCTACAATTGACATTATTATGGGAAGATATGACACTGTTTATTAAGAAATTCACTGCATTTATCTTGGAAAAAATTAGGGTATATTCAACGGTTTCGTAAATATTTCAGATCATAAGCTCAGTGTCTCACTCTGAACATGAAACGCTTCAGCTGTAATCAGACACAGTTCGTGGACGAATCAATTATGTACAGCGAGTTGCCGGCCGCTGTGGGAGAGCGGTTCTAGGCGCTTCAGTCTGGAACCGCGCGTCCGGTACGGTCGCAGGTTCGAATCCTGCCTCGGGCGTGGATGTGTGTGATGTCCTTAGGTTAGTTAGGTTTAAGTAGTTCTAAGTTCTAGGGGACTGATGACCTCAGATGTTAAGCCCCATAGTGCTCAGAGCCATTTTTTTGTACAGCGAGTTCATGTTGTAGAAAAGTGTTGCCAAAAGCAGTAAGGCTTACATATTTTCATAATGTACATGAAAACTAGCATATGACCCTCAAAATCAGCATGTTCTGCCGACGAATAAGCGTTCGTGACTGATCTCCGGTATATTCGCAGTGACATCAACACGCAACTGTTTCTACTTACTCAGCGGCAACAACGCAGCTGTATGCTGGGATAGGAAGTAGCGAGCTGCACACAGCACATTGAGTTAGCTGCAGTTCTTGTTGTAATACAATAAGGATTCGACAAAAATATGAATACGCCGAGCATACGCTTGAGCATAAATACAGATGTTAGCTAAACCTGCAGATTGTACCTGACCACGAACGCCACCTGTGCAATACATTAAATGTACTCCAAATTGCGAATATGGACAACCATCAGCTGTACAATGGAAGGGCGACAATGAAAATTTGTGTCGAGCCAGGGCTCGAACCCAGATTTCCAGCTTATCGCGAGCGGTCGCCTTACAATTAGGGTATCCGAATACGACGCAGAGCCAGACCCAAACATTCATAACTCGTCAACTATGTGTCTACAGCTTGCACTCATGCATCCATTATGTATTTTCTCATACAGGCGAGACATTTTACTCGAATGTCGCATCCCTGGTGTCGGCGGATAAATGCGACATTGCAGTGCCTGTGTTATTCCGAATTACGATGCGCTGTTCCTTTAACATGCATCCATTTTCAAAGAAACATCGCATAGTAATTCAGAATAATTCAGGCATTGCAACATCGCATCGCACCTGTGCAAGTCCTCAATACGCAGCAAACGTCAATCGTGGTCAGATCAATGTTCTGCATAGTTGTGAGTGTTACGTGATTTCGAACGTAAGCAAATTGTTGGTGCTCGTATGGTGGGTGATTCCATAATCAAGGTCGCCGAAGTGTTTGATGTTTGAAGGGGCACCATATCGGATACATGGAAAGCGGAAATACATCATCCGCTAAGTCACAACGCGGACGAAAGCCTTCGTAGTGCGAGAGTGGCAGACGGTTTTTGAAAGAGATTATGACAAAAATGGGGAGGAGGACAGCTGCAAAAGTCACTGCAAAACCCAATGACGCACTCGCGAACCCTGTCAGCATAAAGAGATACACGAAGTGGGCTCCATAAGCAAGGAACTGCAGGGACAACTGGAATTCCAATACCAGTAATCAGTGATACAAATGCCCGTAACAGGAAAATACGGCGCAGAAACCATAAAACCTGGACTATGGAACAATAGAAGAACATCATTTGGTCGGATGAGTTTTGTTGTACACTGTTTGTAACTTCTGGCCGAGTGGAATTGGAGATATTGCAATACAGATTAAGCCGCGCGGGATTAGGCAAGCGGTCCAAGACGCTGCAGTCACGGACTGTGCGGCTGGTCCCGGCGGAGGTTCGAGTCCTCTCTCGGGCATAGGTGTGTGTGTCTGTCCTTAGGATAATTTAGGTTAAGTAGTGTGTAAGCTTAGGGACTGATGATCTTAGCCGTTAAGTCCCATAAGATTTCACACACATTCGAACAATACAGATTAAGCCAAGCCTGGAAACAATATGAGGATCAGTGTCCAGTGCTGCCTCAAGAGTAGCAAGAGATTATAGTTCTTCTCCCCGCAATTACTTAATTTTTGTGTTTTTAAGGTAGATGACTGACATAATATGACGTTACATGCAGCAAAAGAAAGGAGCTTTAGTCAATGCCTTTGTTTATAAACAGTGGTAATTTTATATACGAATCGAAACACGAACAGGAGAAACATGCTATTTTCGCTGAAAGAAGCAATGAGAAGCATTGTCTCATTTAAGGCAGTTCAGTAAATAAGAGATACACAGACTGTTACTAATTAGCGAATTTTAGGCGGAGTTCCTCGAGAGAGTGTTTTCTCCGAGACTCACCATATCTTTAAATACGGCTCCGGTTTGCATGGATGATGATTCTTGGAATTCAAATTGGCCTGTAAACGGTGCAACGATTTTGATGCATATTTATTTAAATGTAAGTCTGCCTCTTTGCATGATGTAAGTATTATAAAATCAAAACAAACGTTTCGACTGACCTGCAATAGCCTCCTTGTGGCAATGAAACTGAAGCAGTTTTTCCGCATCGAATGGAGCTGGTGCTACTCTGTTGAAATGTTTAATTTTATTCCGTAGGTCTTCATTTCGCTTGTAGAATGACGTTGCGTAATGAACGAACGCATTTCGCTGGATCCAACACTGATAGCGATTGCCTACAGCAACTGAGTTACATCAGTACAGAGATGAAATCAAAAACCTTTGTTTCAATTAATTTAGTTAAAATCTTTCTTCCGATTTCTGTCTTTCAGGCGATAACGACTTACAGTAATACGATAAGGAAATGAAGTCGATGGTTGTCAAGTTGTACGTGTAGCTACACGTGTTCCGTAGGCTGTACATTCTATTCTTAACGAGCTGGCTCTGCTACTACGGTACACGTCTCCATTTATCAAGTGCGCTGTGCAGACCATGCATCACGCTCGAGCGAGCGGTGATTGCCTTTACATCGCATCTCGTCCGACTCGCCAGCTCGCAGTATTGTAAACGCATGCTGACCTGTGTGATCATGTGTCGTGTGCCAAGGGTCAGGCAGTAAGTCCGAGGTCTAGCTTTGGCATTAATTCTATTAATTTCTCGACATCTGGCAGAAGACTGATGAACTAATTTGGGGAAGGAATTAATGTGCTAAGTGGGCAGATAACTATCTGCAGTTCGAAGGGACTGTAGATTTTTTTATCTGCAAACCATGGGATGAGAGGTGTTTTCAGTTAACCTAAGCGACTTGGGAAAACAAAGTGAAATATAGAGTGTAAGATGGATTAGAGATGCTGAACTCCGCTGTGAATACGATTCCTAAGGTGCTATTGGTCCAGCCGATGTGTAGACGACGCAAATGGCACGCAGGTTTCAATTACAATTACGTCATTACTTACAGCCTCTTTTCAGTTCCATATACAAAATAATGAGACGGTGGGATATGGCTTGCTCATTTAGTGGTGCTGAAGTAGATAAGTCTGTAATGTACCAGGTGGTTATAACTAACGTGCAGCTACTCACAGAGGTTCAGTTTGGGCAATAATTATAGTTGACAGTGAACCTTAGTAGATATACTACTGCGTTAATATGGAACCGATTCATGCTGGAAAACATCAGTTCCAATTTTGCCCATCAGTTGCAAATATGGCGCGGTACAGCATCTCGTCCACGTCTCCGGTGCAAATATTGAACAAATTGTGAAAGCGTTAATAATAACATCAACTTTATGCCTTTCTGACTTGTTTGACCTTTTCTGTCCACGTCCCTTTCCTAATCCATCGCTTATGGAAAAATAGCTATGCGTCTTTCTTGCATACACAGCGTCAGACCTGCACCTGGTGGTCAACATTGGAACTAAATTTTTTCCAGTGTAACTCAGGCCTGCGTTACCGCATAAGAATATCTACCAATTTTCGCAGCCATACGGTAAATACAGCCCACGCTGGACCCCTGTGAGTACATGTACTTTAATGATAACCACCAGTATAAGAATTATGGTTTAAGAATTCAGTATGAACTTACGGAATAGTGTCACTTCTAGAATATTGTTTTCCTGCTGTAACCAGTCTGCAGAAGGCTCTGACCCTAATAATTAGAGTGTATTCTGCACGAATCATTGTTTGCTTTGATGTAAACGAAAATGCTTCGATACCATCGCGTCCTCTCTGTATTCTCCAGTTTCTAGATTATCTCGGGAAATATGGGTACGGCGTTTCATACATATTTTGGTTGATCTCGACACATTTCTGTCTAATTCCTCCATTTATCAGTATCTATCTAAAATTGAAATACGAAAAAATCGTAGCGAGTGCAACTTTTCGTGAGACGAATTTATTTTATCCTTCTCTTGCGCTAGAGATGATATTGCTTTGAAGGCAAAACGGGCAGCTCGAAGATTCTATAAATATTCTAAAGAAGTAATTTCCAAGAATTTTTTTACTTACTTTTCATACTGAAACCATAAAAATGATCAAGTCTACATCTATTATCATTTGACAGAATTCGATCTAATAGCTGTGAACGATCTGTTGGCGTGTCAAATAATTCGCTTTCATTTACACACACATGGGGTCTGTGTCACGTATGGATTCTCGAGACATATACACTGAAGCGCCAAAGAAACTGATATAGGCAAGCGTATTCAAACACAAAGATACACACACCAAAAAAAGTTTTGCATCACCCAGTTCCCAGAACTCCTGAAGACAGACGTTGGCTGTGGATACTGTATCACGAAGACAGTCCCTTTGACTGTTCAGAGATGTCACTAAACCCGCTCAAAGATGTAAACAACCATGCATGAGAAGCGCCTATTAGACGGAGGGGGTCCGACAGCCGATCAGTTCCAGTCATTCCACCAGGAAGGAGGTACACGGCTCATGTTGTCTGTAGTTCAACCATGCCTCGACGGTTGGAGTGGCACGTCTAGATACGACACTGACAGGTGACACGTACGTAAGCATTCTGTCTGATCACATGCGTCCATTCGTGTCCACTGTGTATTCCGACGGACTTGGGCAGTTTCAGCAGGAGAATGTGACAACCTACACGTCCAGAATTGCTACAGTGTGGCTCCAGGAACACTCTTCTGACTTTACCCACTTCCGCTGGCCACGAAACTCCCCAGATATGAACATTACTGAGCATATCTGGGATGCCTTGCAACGAGCTTTTCAGAAAAGATCTCCACCCCTTTGTACTCTAACGGATTTATGGAAAGCCCTGCAGGATACATCGGGTCAATTCCCTCCAGGACTAATTCAGACTTTGATCCATGTCACGGCGTGTTGGGGCACTTCTGCGTGTTCACGGGGTTCGTAAACGATATTAGGCAGGTCTACCAGTTCCTTTGGATCCACGGGCCCAGCCACTCGCAAGGTGCATTTTTCAGAGTGACACCATGAGCAGTGCGTGGGTGCCGTTTTAGTTCCCACAGATGCGACACTGCACGAATGGGGACAGGTGGGCAGTTGAGGAGAAGCAGTGTACGCCTCATCTCAGAGCAGGCAGGCCGCGGGCGCGTGCAAAACCGCGGCCAGCGCAGCCTCCCAATTAGCAACGGCTGAGGCTCGGCTGCGGCGCTTGCGAAAGGCGGCTGGCTTAATGAGAGCCGGGCCCGGGTCTGATTGCGGCACGTCCGGCACCAGAGGCTGACGCGGGACACCCGCCCCCACCCCCGCCTCTACTCGTAACCTCAGCTCTGCCTCCCTAATTAATACACAGCACTACCCCCCACCGTCTCCCCTCACCCGGGTCTGCCGATGGTGCCTTGCGCCACGAATGCGCTCAGCAGCGCTATGGTCCTCAGATACCACACGGAGGCGAAACAAGCGCTATATCATTGTACGAGGTGCAGAGGCGAGCGAGTGTGCTGGGGCTTGCCCCAGTTCACTACTAACAGCACCAAGCATTATAACGCGCCTGTGCTCAACATCCAAAGGATTTCACATTAACTTGAGAGTGAAATTAAAATAACTTTTCCAAACTTCGTCAGAGTATGCTCAAGTACACTCCTGGAAATTGAAATAAGAACACCGTGAATTCATTGTCCCAGGAAGGGGAAACTTTATTGACACATTCCTGGGGTCAGATACATCACATGATCACACTGACAGAACCACAGGCACATAGACACAGGCAACAGAGCATGCACAATGTCGGCACTAGTACAGTGTATATCCACCTTTCGCAGCAATGCAGGCTGCTATTCTCCCATGGAGACGATCATAGAGATGCTGGATGTAGTCCTGTGGAATGGCTTGCCATGCCATTTCCACCTGGCGCCTCAGTTGGACCAGCGTTCGTGCTGGACGTGCAGACCGCGTGAGATGACGCTTCATCCAGTCCCAAACATGCTCAATGGGGGACAGATCCGGAGATCTTGCTGGCCAGGGTAGTTGACTTACATCTTCTAGAGCACGTTGGGTGGCACGGGATACATGCGGACGTGCATTGTCCTGTTGGAACAGCAAGTTCCCTTGCCGGTCTAGGAATGGTAGAACGATGGGTTCGATGACGGTTTGGATGTACCGTGCACTATTCAGTGTCCCCTCGACGATCACCAGTGGTGTACGGCCAGTGTAGGAGATCGCTTCCCACACCATGATGCCGGGTGTTGGCCCTGTGTGCCTCGGTCGTATGCAGTCCTGATTGTGGCGCTCACCTGCACGGCGCCAAACACGCATACGACCATCATTGGCACCAAGGCAGAAGCGACTTTCATCGCTGAAGACGACACGTCTCCATTCGTCTCTCCATTCACGCCTGTCGCGACACCACTGGAGGCGGGCTGCACGATGTTGGGGCGTGAGCGGAAGACGGCCTAACGGTGTGCGGGACCGTAGCCCAGCTTCATGGAGACGGTTGCGAATGGTCCTCGCCGATACCCCAGGAGCAACAGTGTCCCTAATTTGCTGGGAAGTGGCGGTGCGGTCCCCTACGGCACTGCGTAGGATCCTACGGTCTTGGCGTGCATCCGTGCGTCGCTGCGGTCCGGTCCCAGGTCGACGGGCACGTGCACCTTCCGCCGACCACTGGCGACAACATCGATGTACTGTGGAGACCTCACGCCCCACGTGTTGAGCAATTCGGCGGTACGTCCACCCGGCCTCCCGCATGCCCACTATACGCCCTCGCTCAAAGTCCGTCAACTGCACCTACGGTTCACGTCCACGCTGTCGCGGCATGCTACCAGTGTTAAAGACTGCGATGGAGCTCCGTATGCCACGGCAAACTGGCTGACACTGACGGCGGCGGTGCACAAATGCTGCGCAGCTAGCGCCATTCGACGGCCAACACCGCGGTTCCTGGTGTGTCCGCTGTGCCGTGCGTGTGATCATTGCTTGTACAGCCCTCTCGCAGTGTCCGGAGCAAGTATGGTGGGTCTGACACACCGGTGTCAATGTGTTCTTTTTTCCATTTCCAGGAGTGTATATTAATGTTAGCACTTAAAGTTTCAGAATCATCAAATGAATATGCTAGGCAAAATATACGATCTTAAAATAAAAAGTTGCGCTGAATAATATAACAAGAAAGCTAAAAATTCGTCAAGATGCACATGTATGACGCAATTGAAAGTTACAAGTCTCAACTTGATCACAGAAATATTTTGGTTAAAATCGGTGTTTTCACAAAAAATTAAAGTCACTAAATATTAGACTCAGAAACCAGAAAATTCGTATGTAGCCTCAGTATCATGTAAAGACATTAAATACGTCATAACAACAAGCTACCTCTATAAGTTTCCAAGTTATTCACTAAAAGCCAAATTTAAAAAGAAAATGTCCTTATTCATGGTAGATTAAGTATCATTTGTATTTGTAACAGATTCTAATTACAGCACACGATTACAATCATGAAATAATACAGCTGTGCCAAGTTTCAACGTTGTACTGTAAATAAAAATGGTTACAAGTATTCTTAAATATACAGTTCAGAGGTGTGTCCTATTGTCGTTTCTGTTCCAAAAATTCTAGCCGGTAAACTTAAAATGCAATAGAGCTAAACTTAACTCTGTTTATACAAAAATTCAGAAAATAGTAAATTGTTAAACGACGGAGCTATTGATTAACGGATGTCCGAGAAAAGGCCATTTAGTTACTGCTACATGTACCTAGGGTGGTTGACAGCCAGAGTGGCTACGGTAGGACACACTTCGCATCCAGATCTGCGTCATTCAAACGTGCGCGTGCGTTCTGCCTCGGATGATGTCAGAGCTGCGCAGACTTGAATGCGTTTTTGATATAAGCACAAACTCACGAGGACTGTACACCGTTCTGGATGACTCAGATTTCACGTAAGTAACTGTTTGTGTGCCGCCCTTAATACTGACAAGATTATTTTCCACTTTTAAGGCGAACAGTTAACTTTTGATGATTAGAAGTCAGCGCGATGGACCAGTTTACCTCGAACTTCCCGTAGAGGTCGCCTCTGGATTGTTAATAGGGCTGTTTCCGATGGGGATATTAATTACAGTACTAAGACTTATAATTTTTGCATGTGAACTTTTACAGAATATCAATCAGTTAAAATTCAGAATTTTTACTCATAGTCATAGTTACTAATCGCGCTGAGTAAATAGCAAATAGGAACATTTTCTTTCAGTGACCACAAAGAGTAATGTGGACTTGTAGACTGGAAATTATGGTCAGGATGTTCTCCATAGCTTTCTGGTTGACCGCAGAAATAGTTTCCAGGCTCTTCTAGACGGCGAAGGTAGTTGGAAACCACGCACAGACAGTTTGAGTCTTTTCATAACGACTTATCGAAGTAATGACCAACTGATTATTACCCACCATCCCACAATACCTACCCATACTGCACCACATTTTCCACCGTTAGAAAGAAGCTGTCCCCGAGTGGTTCGGCCATGTGCAAAGCCCGCAATTCCGTAACGTGATTAAATTAGTAGCGAAAGAATCATTTTACTGGCTTCCGCCATTGCTGTTCTCAACAGCAGTCACCACACTATTTTTCATTTAAGCCTTGTCATTACAAGACTAAACGCCGTATCCCATCACTCGATCGGGAAATTTACCCCGCTTGCCGCCTTTCCCTAAATGCGTATTGCTTTCAGTCAGTTACTCAGAGTAACAGGGCGACAGTACATGCTCACACACTTGCAAATACGCTGGCTTCCGTACGAACAAAATGTTTCTTTCTGACTTCACTCAACTGGCAGTCATATATCTACATACATGGGGGAAATTGTAGAACGGATCGATAAATACGAGGAATTATCACATTGTTTGAGATTCATACACTAAGCTGACGAAAGAATAGGATACCTTCTAATATAAAGTCGGACCTCCTCGCTCCCGGCACAGTGCGGCAACTCGACATGACATGGACTCAACAAGTCGTTGGAAGTCCCCTGCAGAAATACTGAGCCAGGCTGGCTCTACAGCCTTCGATAACTGAGAAAGTGTTGCCGGTGCAGGATTTTGTGCACTAACAGACCTCTCCATTATGTACCATAAGTTTTCGATGGGTTCATGTCGGGCGATCTGGGTGGTCAGAGTACTCGCTCAAATTGACCAGAGTGTTCTTTAAAACAATCGCGAATATTGGGTCCCATGACGTGGCGCACTGTCATCCATAAATATTCCACCGTTGTTTGGGAGCGTGAGGTCCATGAATGGCTGCAGTTAGTATCCAGGTAGCCGAACATAACCATTTCCAGTTAATGATCCACGTAAACACAACCTACACCATTATGTCGAGTGGCTTAACGACAACTTGGGTCCATGGCTTCGTAGGCTTTGAGCCACACTCGACCCCTACCATCAGCTCTTATCAACTGAAATCGGGACTCACCTAATCAGGCAAGGCTTTTCCAGCCGGCTAGGGTCCAACCGATATGGTCAACAGCCCATGAGATGCGGGTGATTCCGTGCTGTTAGCAAAGGCACTCGCATCGATGTCTGCTGTCATAGTGAATCAACGCCAAATTCCGCCCCAAATGGATACGTTCGTCGTAAATCCCACATTGATTTCTGCGGTTATCTCACGCAGTGCTGCGTGTCTGTTAGCACTAACAACTCTACAAGAACGCCGCTGCTCTCGATCGTTAGAGGGAGACCGTCGGCCATTGCGCTGTCCGCGGGTAAAGTTAACTCCTGAATTATGGTATTCTCGCCACACTCATGACACTGTAGATCTCGGAATGCTGAATTTTCTAAGGATTTACGAAATGGAATGTCCCATGCGTCCAGCTCCAACTACCATTCCGTGTTCAAAGTCTGTTAATTGCTGTCGTGGACACAATCAAGTCTGAAACTTTTTCACATGAATCAGCTGAGTACAAATGACAGCTCCACCAATTCACTGCCTTTTTATATTTTGCCTACGCGACACTATCTCCATCAGTACAGCTGTGCATATCGATACCCCAGGACTCCTCACCTCAGTGTAGACCCTGCAAGGCTTTTGTCGAAATCTGTACGATTTGCAAGGTATTCATTCAGCTTGTGTTAGCATATACGCGTCAATGCACAGGTTTCATTAGGTTTCATCACAGTAATGAGAAAGTAAGGACTGGCGGAGGAAGTCCCATATCAGCAAAACGGCTCTCAGCAGTTCTACAGGGAATTTTTAGATATTCAACGAACAAGCAGTAAGTGTTAAACCAACATATGTGAAGCAACATTGTCTGTATTATTTGCCTCTAGTGTTGAAAAATATCAACACCGAATGGAGCAACTTAATAGTGCGAGTTCTAAAGTAGGCCACAAAATCAATTGGGTTTCGCACTGCTGAAGACAAAGACTGAGGAGAGCCGGCTCCTGCCGTCCATGAAGCTGTAATTGACGTTCTGCGTAACAACTTATCAAAGCACGGCAAGTACTGCCACATACAGGTCCGTGATTTGTACTCCCATTCACGTGAAATGCCTATAAGGACGATAAGACAGTTAATTACTCAAGACCTCTACAGTACTGCCTTCAGCTATGATGATATCAGACTGCATTCGACGAAAACTACGTATCCCTCCAGTGGATGAGTAATTATGCATACAATACATTCTCCACTTCACCTCTTGCATTGAAGCCTGTAATGTTCTCGGGTTTCAGAAAATAAACATCCCGGCATAATGGTTAAAAAGTGCGAGTGTCAAACAGTCACAAAGAAACAAGCCAATTGTTTGCTTAGAAAAATACAGCTACCACTCTCCATCCACCAAACGAAGTCGTATTTCTTTGTCAAAATACTTATCCAATTTTCCAATGGTCCTACAACCTGATACGTGGTAGTCGCCACGAAGTAACACACTCGCCTTCGGAAATCTGAGCGGCCAGAAATATCTCTCAGCTTCTCTCCACTGCTTACAAAACTAGCTCACCGGAGTCAGCGACGGAAAGAGACAGTGAAAAGACACTTCAGCGGACAGAGGTTCAGTTCCCCGTCCGAAAATTCTAATTTGGGTTCTCCGCGATTTCTCTAAATCTTTTGAAAATGACACAGGCGATTCCTTCCGCAGTCCGACATAGTGCTCCTTGTCTAATGACCTCATCGTCGGCAGTGTATTACACGCTTACCTCCTTGCTTTCGTTGGTTTCAGCTCTCCGTAGATCTTAGACCCACTCACCAAAATCTCGAGTCAACTGGAGGTAATTGTTTAAACATTCACTGTTCCATCTGCACTATGATTACACATTGATTTGTTATGCATAACAAATAACGATTCTCTTTGATTCTGTCCTGCCGTGTTCTGATAGGTGTTGAATCCGAAAACAAAAACGTGGAGAAAAGGTTCCACAGATATAAGTGAAAACTTTCTGACATCTACATCAACGGAGAAACTTTTGCGAGAATGTTCCCTGTGACGACTGGGAAGATATCCCGAGAGCCAAACAGCACTCAGCTTAGAAAAAAATACTTGCTTTCTACAAACGGTTGCTTACAGAGAAAGCATACCTGCTCGCAACCAGACCGAACGCCTAAAGTGTGGAAACGCGTGCTGCGGTATCTCTTAAGCCGTCGGCACACGGACCGTGCATCCGAACGTTGAGCGTTGAGCGTGCCTAGTTTCTGACGTCATAGCGTGGAATAGCACGTTCGGGAGTCTTTCCGAACGTGCAGAGCAATATGTGGCATGTCAGATATTCTGAGCGTGCGTCTGAGCGTTGACCAATGAGATGCCACAACGCCACCTACGTCACACGCACGCCGTCACCCTTCAGTACAGAGTTGTGAGGCGCCATATTGGCATTCATTTCAAGCCTATATGTATATATGCCGTTTCTGAGCACCAGCAAATTGAGAATCACTAAAAAAAACCGTTGTTAACTGTGTGATTCGCTCCAATAAAATAATGAGAAACATCATATTCGTGGCAAAAGAATTATTGTAACTTGCGTATTATGAGAGTAGGCTATTTGAAGCCAGCGACACACTGAAGATCTACCCAAAACGCAATGTTCTTGGTACAATTTGTTATAATTAAACTTCAATTAGTAACATATCTACGATTAAGGTTTTCTGCACGAGTGAAGATTCTATGATTAGATGTCTGGAGTATGTTATTGCGGTAGCGTAGTGACTAGCGTCACTGCCTTGAAGATTATTTTGATGGGGCGGTGGTTCGTGTCTTGCCACTTCCAAATTTTTTCCCTAACATTCGCGTTTTTATTGGGTTCTGCTACTTCATTATTAGTTTAATATAAGTATATACAATAATATTTGATGTTATGTAAATATAAATTCACCGTTTTTCGAGGGGTGACTTTGTTCGATTGGCTTAATCTACAGGACAGCTTGCGCTACTTGTATAAAGATATTTTGCTCCTTTTTCTTTTTCGCTTCGTAATTCATGTGTTGCAAAGATTCTGCTACTGCGTAGGAACACTGATCAAGTAAGACTGACCTTGGGGTTTTACTAAAATGTGGGAATGATGAAATAATGTTTATCTTATGCGGAGAAGTATTCCAAATTTGTACCGCACTGTTTGTAGTGGAACTTTTATAAACCTGTGTCCTTATTGATTGGACATTATACTTTCCTTTTCGGTGGACGATGGACGAAATGTGCGTTCTAATGGAGCTAACATGGGAATTTTACGCGCGCCCGTTGAGTAAACAGCGTGATTTACGAACTAGAAACATCCCTCAACTGCCGCTGGAGTGCGTCGCGATCGCGTTTACCACGTTCGGGCCCGCGCACCGTATGCACAAGTCGCATCGTTCCTGAGCGTTCAGCAGCACGTTGAACTTGACACGCTCGACGTTAACGTTCGACAGCACGGTCCGTGTGCCGACGGCTTTAGGCTGCGTTCACAGCGGCGCGGGCAACGGTCGTCAGACACTGTCGCCAGAAGTAGTCCGATGACACCGGCCGTTAACGTGCTCATAGTGCGTCCGATCTCCTCCGACAGTTTTTGGCAGGGTCGAGGAGGTGAGGTGGGGTTATGTTAGGTTAGCTTAGAATCTATTCTGTGTGTGAAGTGGCTTAGGGGTAGATACCACGATGCGTATGTGCTTGAACATGAGTGCTGCATAGCGGCTTCCTGCTATCAATGAGACGCCGAATGCATATGAATGAGCCGGCCGGGGTGGCCGAGCGGTTCTAGACGCTTCAGTCTGGAACTGCGGGACCGCTACGGTCGCAGGTTCGATTGCTACCTCGGACATGGATGTGTGATGTCTTTAGGTTAGTTAGGTTTAAGTAGTTCTAAGTTCTAGGAGACTGATGACCTCAGATGTTAAGTCCCATAGTGCTCAGAGCCATTTGAAGCATTTTTGAACCATGTGAATGAGCTTTCCTGTCTCGTAAAGAACGTGGCGAGCATTATACATTCTGTTCTCAGTTATCTGAATAACCAGACGAGTTTTACGAATACATGAGACGACGGGAGAAACGCACTCTTACATACCCGAGATAATTCGTGGTGACCTTGAAAAACAAATGATAAACCCTCTGCTTCGCTGTATTTATTTAAAGTTGTGCAGGAAGCGCAAATTAACCTTCAATAGCCGTTATGTAGCAGACGAGTGAAAGACAAGCGTAAAGTGTAGCCATAAGATACTCTGAAAACATATAGCTGCAAATACATATCGTACGCCACATTTACAAGCTACTTCATACTAACAGAAACATTACCCTAGTGGTACAAAACGCCAATATGGAGTAATAATAATTTGTAGACAACTAATGACGAGCTACCACAAAAAACATCCAATACAGTAGCTATAAGCATATAAGATACGCCACCCTTTTCACTTGAATAATTATTTTTTGAGGTTATAATCTATGCCTAAAATTTCCAATAAAGACTTTGTCTATTTGAGGTTTCGAATAAACCTGCGATTCCAGTCCATAGATTCCGAACTCTATACCGATTATGATATTTTCTCCGTAAGATGCCACAAACTCACTCTTTCGTGGACTAAACTTATTTTTTCACGCTCTATATTTCGTGTTCGAGAACGTCAGTCGATTTGACAGAAGAAAACTGATTTGAATTTCACCTATTGTCGTCCCAAGGCGGCACGTTCGGGATATAAGATCGGCTACAGTGTGACCGCGTGCGTAGTGGTGTACTGATTTGAAAATATTGGCCGTCTCAGGCCGATGTCGGTCGTCGGAGGAATCCACCTATATCGGAGTCACTGCCCGCGACGTGGCACTTTGTACTGCGTGGTCAGAAGTACGTCAAACGAGTCCCCGAATTGAACTGCCGCCCGGCAGGCGCTGGGTGCACGGGAAGGGAAGCTGACGCAGCGGCTGCGGCTGCGGCTGCCCTGCATACAGGAAGAGCAGCAGCGGTCCCAGTGAGTGGCGCGCTAAATGCGGCCAGGCTCGGCTCCGCATGCCCGCCGCGCCGCGTCCAGCGCTGCTTTTGGCGGACGGCTCACGGCCCGCTTCCGCTGTCCGCCGTCTGCTATCTGCCGCACGCGCCGCCGAGCCGAGACTTCACAGCCGTTGAGGAACAGCGAGGCACAGTGCTGCGCTACACACTGTAGCTGTACCAGGACCGAGAAGAGTGGCTGCCATTCTCTGACGACACCAAGCACATACGAGGGCAACTTGAAAAACGATTGGCCCGATGTACTTACTTCTCGAGACGTTCTTCTTCTACACTGAAGCGGCAAGGAAATTGGTATAGACATGTGTATTCAAATAGAGATATGCAAACAGGCAGAATACGGCGGTGCGGTCGGCAACGCCTATATGAGACAACATGTCTCTGGCTGTTGTAGATCAGTTACTGCTGCTACAATGGCAGGTTATTAAGATTTAAGTGAGTTTTAACGTGGTGTTCTAGTAGGCGCACGAGCGATGGGACACAGCATCTCCGAGGTAGTGATGAAGTGGGGGTTTTCCGTACGACCATTTCACGACTGTACCGCGAATATCAGAAACCCGGTAAAACATCAAATCTCCGACATCGCTGAGGCCGGAAAAAGATCCTGCAAGAACAGGACCAACGACGACTGAGGAGAAGCGTTCAAAGTGACAGAAGTGCAACCATTCCGCAAACTGATGCAGATTTAAAAGTTTGGCCATCAACAAGTGTCAGCGTGCGAACTATTCAACGAAACATCATCGATATGGGCTTTCGGAGCCGAAGGTCCACTCGTGTACCCTTAATGGCTGCACGATATAAAGCTTTACGCCTCGTCTGGACCCGTCAACATCGACAAAAAAATGGTTCAAATGGCTCTGAGCACTATGGGACTCAACTGCTGAGGTCATAAGTCCCCTAGAACTTAGAACTAGTTAAACCTAACTAACCTAAGGACGTCACAAACATCCATGCCCGAGGCAGAATTCGAACCTGCGACCGTAGCGGTCTTGCGGTTCCAGATCAACATTGGACTATTGATGACTGTAAACATGTTGCCTGGTCGAACGAGTCTCCTTTCAAATTGTATCCAGCGGATGCATCCTGCATGTCAGCAGGGGACTGTTCAAGTTGGTGGAGGCTTTGTATGGGGTGGGACGTGTGCAACTGGAGTTAAGAATATATGGTACGTATGTTACGTCTAGATACGACGCTGACAAGTGACACGTACGTAAGCAATCTGTCTGATCACCTGCATCCATTGATGTCCATTATGAATTCCGACGGATTTGGGCAATTCCAGCAGGACAGTGAGACACCCCACACGTCCAGAACTGGTACAGAGTAGCTCAAGAAACACTCCTCTGAATTAAAACACTTCCGCTGGCCACCAAACTCCCCAGACATGAACATTATAGAGCATATCTGGGATGCCTTGCAACGTGCTGTTCAGAAGAGATCGCAGCCCCCTCGTATTCCTACGGATTTATGGACAGCCCTGCAGGATTCATGGTGATATTAGGCAGTGTAGTTAAACTCCTTTCTTCCGTTGGTTTTTTTTTTCCTAATGCTGGTTGTGCGACTATGGAAATTTCGCAACACAGCCTTCACAGATGCTACAACTCGACACCGGGGTTTACTACCTTATATTTTCTTACGTCTGAAATGGGTGGAAGTCAGAAGGCGACAAATAGTAGGTCAGAACCTTTTCTTTTTCAGCTGCTGAAACATCTTCGTGGCAGATGAAGTGCTCTGTCCAAAAATTGTTGTTATTTCCTTTCGTTCGCAATCCATGACTTTCTTCTAATATTCTTTTATCTGCAAGTAGCTGGTGTAGTATTAACCAAACTTTTCAAAGTAACCAGTAGCAGAACTTTTCGTGCCTCAGAAAATAAAGGCAATAAGCATCCGACAGATGTCATAGGCTTAATCTCTTATGGTGCAGAGCCAACAATTTCTCCCTCTACTTTTCTGGCGCGATGTACAGAGACGGTGCATCATCCGCAGCAACAAATCGCAGTACAGAATCAGTTCGACTGTTTTTAGAATGGGTCAAACATTAAGGACGCAACAGTTTTTGTTTTTGTTTTTGGTCAGAGATCAACAAATGCGGGACTCATCTAGTACATAGCTTAATGGCATATGTATTGCTGATTTGTTCTCTAAACGTAGCGCGTCAGTTAATCTAACATTACTGCGGCGTCACCTCTGCAAATACGCCTTCAACCACAGACGTCCAAAACCGTCTCGTACAGATGGTTCAAATGGATCAATGGTTCAAATGGCTCTGAGCACTATGGGACTCAACATCTGAGGTCATCAGTCCCCTAGAACTTAGAACTACTTAAACCTAACTAACCTAAGGACATCACACACATCCATGCCCGAGGCAGGATTCGAACCCGCGACCGTAGCGGTCACGCGGTTCCAGACTGAAGCGCCTAGAACCGCTCGGCTACAGAGGCCGGCACGCCTCGTACATCTCCTCCATGTTTTCGTCTGTTGTTGCTTTCTTGAGGCATACTTCACGTGGATCCTTGACCCAAGTACGGCCACAAATGAGTTTAGCCGCAAGTGCGGTACTCTAGCTAACCAATCCCAACGGACCTACACACTAAACGATAGCTTTAGACGGTTGTGAAAACGTAAACTACTTCGTAGGCCAAGTCAAGAATTGCATTATTTTACCACTTGTATCAAAAAAATATAACATATTCGTTTCAACGTTACGTGACAATCGGTTTGGCACTTGAAAAGGAAAGAAGACCAGAGAACTTCTTACGTTGCGAATGATAATGAAAGTGAGACATGTTCGTAGGATCTCTCTATCTAGAAAAAGCATTTGATAATATAAAATGGTGCAAGATCTTACAAATTCTCACGAAAATATGTGTAACCTACAGGAAAAGACGGATAGTATACTACATGCGCAAGAACTACGTAGTAAACGTATGAAGAGGGGACCGGTAACAAAGTGATAGGATTGGAAAGGCAGAGAAGCAATCTTTCACCCCCACTGTTCAGTCTGTACAACGAAGAAGCGATGACGGAAATAAAAGAGAGGTTCAGGAGGGAACTAAAATTGAGAGGGGGAGGATGTCAATGAAAAGATTCGCTGATGGCATTACATTCTCATTGTAAGCGATGAAGAAATTCAGGACCTATCGAATGCAAGGAACAGTCGGATGACCACCCACTTTACAGATTTAGACTAAATGGAAATAAGACGAAAATTATGAGTGGCAGAAATGAGATAAATGACAAAGTTGATGTCAAAGCAGGGGATCATGAAGTTAGGGAATTCTGCTACACTGGAAGCAAAACAACACATGACGGACAAAAGTGTGTGAAATCTTATGGGACTTCACTGCTAAGGTCATCAGTCCCTAAGCTTACACACTACTTAACCTAAATTATCCTAAGGACAAACACACACACCCATGCCCGAGGGAGGACTCGAACCTCCGCCGGGACCAGCCGCACAGTCCGTGGCTGCAGCACCTAAGACCGCTCGGCTAATCCCGCGCTGCTGATGGACAAGAGCTATCGTTCCTATTTTACTGGTTGCACACTCCAACCGTCCAAAAAGGTACGAGGCTGATTTTGCTCCTGGCGGGTAAGATATGTTAGCGCAGTAACAACTTGAGCCAACAACTGTAAACAACAGAAGTGAGTCTATCAGTCAGTTGTGTACAGGCAGTGTTAAGAAGTAAACGCGCGACCGTACTGTGCCAACGTTATAACGTCACAAATTGCAATGGAGCCAACGTCTCCAAATAAAGTGTTCAAGAAATTCTCCAGAATGTTTTGAAGATAAGTGTGTGCAAACTTTGTACTGCACACTTTGACTTTACTGATCCGCAAAACGAGGGCAATTCTTTGTGGGAACAATTGTCACAAGATAAGACTTATTGTTTTTATTGTGAACCTACCACTAAGTGATAAAGAACAGAATTTCACATGAAGGGTCAACGCTTTGATGACATAACCGACATTGAAGCCAATGTGATACGCGAGTTGAAGATCATCCCACAGAATGACTGTTTCACGTGGTTGTATGGACGTCCTGTGCTTTGTACTCAAGTGGGGGAAGGCTTTGAAGATCACCTGAAAAAGCATAAAAATAACCATCAAACCTTTCTCTATGTTTTACTAATATAAACTCGAAACTTTTTGGGCTGATGGATTAAGGTTAATTAAACTCCAAAACGTTTACTATGTGTAGCTTCTTGGTAAGAATGCTGATTTGGGGCGACTGTGTATTTATGGAGTGTTTAGAAAGTTAAATTCGTAAAAATTGGAAATTTGTGGTAAGGTCTATGGGACCAAATTGCTGAGTTCATCGGTCCCTAAGCTTAGACACAACTTAATCTAACTTAAACTAACTTACCCTAAAGACAATACGCACATCCATGCCTGAGAGAGAACTCGAACCTCCGACGGGGGGAGCCGCGCGAACTGTGACAAGGCGCCTCAGACAACGCGGCTACGCCGCGCGGCAGCTAAATTCGTGCCAACAAATAAGATTCAAATCGATGTGACTGCTGTATGTTGCTTCTTAGTCACAATGCTGATTTGAAGCGATTGAATTTAAAAGTCTAAATTCGTGTCAACCACTAAGACTCAAGTCGATGCCTGCTTACTGTCAAACTACTCGAAGAAAGGGAGCTTCTATTCGCCACGAGCACTTTTGCCTATGTAAAATCGTGCGTGCAGCACTGGATACGTCATTCTGCGGTGGAAGTGTATGGGAGAGGGATTATCCCATTATTATATGGCATTAATTGAGATGGTTCCATTTGAACAATTCGATTTCAAGTTTCACAACATTTACAAGCAATTTACATCGCATTCAAATATCATATATTCGCTGTTGACGTATTAGGCCCTGCATGGTAAATATTATGACTAATTCTGCCTTACATGAACGGCAATTTGAATCCCGTTCAGTAACTCCCTGAACTACTTGGCGTTCAAATGCCACACAATTACTTTATCGCTGTGGTGACAGTAACAGAAAAATTTCAAATTCTACTTTGCCTAACCAGCAATAATTTGTATAATCACAAATTTGACATGCAGTTCTACTAGTTACAATATACCACGTCACAACAATAGAAAATAATAAGTTGTTTGGAACTGAGAATAAGCTCTTCGTTTCAGTGTCAAACTGTAAAGCCGTATTTATGTACGGGAATGTTTCCTCAGTTACGGGCTATGGACATGCGTTTGCTTGCGATAGAGAAATGCAGCGCTGTTTTGCATATCATATCAGTCACGGAATCCCTAAGCCTTGTTACCGACGAATTCCACGTAGTCGAGTCCCTTTGCTGACAACAACGGATTTACAGTGTGTGTGTGTGTGTGTGTGTGTGTGTGTGTGTGTGTGTGTGTGTGTGTGTGTCACACATAACTTTCCTTCTGCTTGCTTATTATTGGTGTTAGAAACGTAGCAGAGGCTTACACGACTAAAAGGGAGTGTGTGACGGCGTTAGAGTAATATGTCCTTCAGTTCTTGGGAAAATATTAGCATGGCTCGAAGAATACAATCTTCTTAGTTACTCAATCATGATATAGCCTGCTAAAGACCATAATTCCTCTACCTGTCGCAAAACGAGTAAATGCGTGCGTGCTTGAGTGCTGTTTATGCAAGAATGATTTTGATCTCCTAGATATGAGCAAAGTGACATGTCTATATCAGAGAACTCAAGAAATGAGGTTTGTCCACCTGTGGTTGTATGCGGATGTTTTGTGCGCCCGAATCGTAGAATGGAATGTAGTACCAATCTGAAGGTAACTTTCCGTTACACAGGTTGTACCACGTAATAGATTGCTCTAATATTTCTCAGGCGTTTCAACATATTGACGTGAGGTTTTACACGAGTTATGTAAAAACAGGGAAATATTTTATCTATTATCGTGTAACAACAAATGAATCTGTACAGTGAGTCATTGAGCGAAAACAGCCACAGAATGAGGATAACGCGAAGGAATGTTTACTGACTGACAAAGTCCCGTTGTCTTTGGAGTGCCATATAAAGAGCGTAAAAATTGCTCTGTATCGGCTGTCTTTCGACTCACATACATTACATGTCCCAAATCTTAGAGAAAAATTTCACTTTCGGTATTTATAATTGCTGTATCATTTAATAACCTATTTCTTCTTATCTCAATGGACATGGAAGTACTGTATAACAATCATACAGAAAAATACTTCTTACTTTAGGTTCTACCACGTCCTGAAAACCGTGTTTTAATACCTGAAACCATTCACGAAACGTTAGGTTGCTCATTTATGTGAAGCATGCCGTTTATACAATCGTTACGGAGCCTACTAAAAGCCTTTTCCTTCACTTCACGTGTCTGCTAATCAGTAATTTACATATGATCAATTTTTTAAGCTGTAGATAACTTTGCACTTGGTCAGTGAGGAATCAAGTGTGCGTCCGTGATTGGTACAGCATCTGAAAGTATGGCACACAATTAGCGCTGCTGTTTATTTAGTAGCTTAACCAAGGAATTCATATGTGGTGAAGTAATCATTGTCACACAGAAGTACACGACTCTTTACAAGTCAACTTTTGTTCAACATAATTACTATTCTGTTTTCCATCTTCCCTTCTTAACTTCATAACGCAACGATATAGAATTCAATGTTTCCACACTTTACTGAAAATTTAAGCTGGCACAAGTATTATACGCCACACATCCGTTAAATCAAGTAAGTGTATTCTACCCAACTCAGCCACAGTACGAGTACATTTTGTTGCACCTTTTCCGCGGCTTGTGCCTGCCACAAAAATAATCTTTGCTGATAATCCATTCGAGGACATACTTTTCAGCACGAAACCAAAAACGAACACTTTGCTTTATCTCGAGCAATTAAATATGCTTTTTTTATTTTCCTAGCGAAAAGTATGAGATCTACATCACATCATCGTATATTCTCGGTCATTACACACATTATTCAACTATCGTGTATACCATTCAGGAGCACAGCTTGCCCAACCGAACCGAATACAGAACAGTCTCACGTACATTCAGGTACGAGTGCCAGTACACATCACAATACAGAAAAAATACATAACGCAGACAGGGCATGAGGTAGCGATATCGTAATACTGAGATGATCTCCAATGAAAAGAAAAGAAATATATTTCTTGCTGATTAATGAATACTAACAATAGCATTATTCATATAACGAGCAGTCGTGGGAGTATGAGTAGCAGAGTAGTCGTAGTATTACTAGTTTTAGTAACTGTAGTCGGTGGACATAAAGATGCACAAACGTAAACTTCTTTGAGTAGCGTAAAATCTAACGCAAACTGCATTGAAACAGGCGACAGTCAGGCTATTAGAAGAAGGGAACGGGACGGCTTCGTTAGTAATAACTTGGCACGTCTGCACGACAGAGAAATGCAATCCGCCTTCAGGAATAAGATACAACTGCCTGAGAACTACGCCTGCTTCCACTCAGATCATCGGATATGGGTTCCAAGCTCATCAAGACTAGCACGTGAGCAAATAAAATCGCCTGCGGTCTCGTTTGAGAAGCGCTACCGGTATTATCCTGAAGTGATTTTGACAAACTAATGAAGAGGTTACTCCATACAATCACATCGCGAGTTCAATTGGTCACTTCCGACCACTTCTCCACAGCCCACAGCACCAACTCGTTCGTTTTTGGTTCTTTTCCAAGTTGTGACTCATGTTAATGGCAGCAGCACGCGCACCTGCAATGCTCGCGCACATGGCTGGTCGCTAAACGCTGGGCGGGTATTATTAATCGCTGCGGAGGCCTCGCAGCTAGGCGCTGGACAACGTTCAACGGAATTCCACGCACTAGTTTCATCCAGACGGTTATTAACGGTGCTATTTCTGCAGTTTGTACTTATCTGGTGTGTGCGATTAGATATCTGAGATAACGGAAATTGAATTAGCGTCCATTTACGTAGCCCTTCCATTACAAGTAGTTCATTAAGCCCACTTCATTAAAGTAATTCTCTCCTGCTACTTTTCGCGTGCTGTTACTAATCTCTCGCCTTCATCCAATATTTCGTTTCCCTGCCGCAAGAGCGTAAGTGGTGCTCGTCGTGATATTAAACTGGCGCGAAATGAGAGTCGAGCTAATGAACAGCAAAACGCAGTTCAGAGCTTGCGGCAAAAGAGACGAAAGAACGGCGGTAAAGCAGGGGGGGGGGGGGGGGGGCGAAGGTGGGGGGGGGGCACACCTGATTATCGCATGTCGTATACGGTTATCTGTTACTTTAGTCTTGAATGCACAGTTTGGTTCTCTTCCGGAGAACGTCATCGTCTTCGTGACGAAGTGTATTGACGCTTATCCGCAATGAAATATTCATAAGCTCGATCAGGCGATGTTGCTGCTCTTTCCTACGTCCTACGCCTTGTCTAACAAGACAACCGATTCTAATTTCAGGAGGAGCTCAGTTTCGCAATTTAAGGCAAAGTTACAAGAAAAGTTCTAGTGAAGGCTAATTTATCTCCATTTTTTTAATGAAATAAACGTGTGTTTATTGATACACCTTGGCCTGGGAACTTGCATGTGCTTCTTTCTCTGCAGCTATGTACTACATAACATGGATGCAGAAAAGCATGGAGCGCAAATGAACAACTTTACTTCAAGGAAACATTAGTTGGAAGTAACAGGCACTTAGTTTAAAGCAATAGTGTTGCAAAATACCACTCATTTATCATCGGAAGATGACTAGTGTTGTGATAATCTTACATAATTATTCTACGAGGCTCCTCTATTTAGAGCTGTTTGTCCACTTGCTCTCAACGTTTTGCTTATTAACTAAGATATCATCCGTTCTTATCCTGCATGAAATTTAGAGCATTAAGTGCATATAAAACCATTACTGAACTAAACTCTCGGCACACTTTTTGCCATCCGGTACGAGTTGGTCATATTAACAAGAGCGTATTTACTACTTTATAAGTCGATTTCATAGTTCGAAATAAGTCTTCGTCCTCATTCATTTCGCACAAATGTGTTATTCGTTAGTCTAGTCTTTCAGTAGATAAGATTCTTGGAAAGATCGGATTGTAAACCTCTGCCAATGAAAGTTCCATCTACTGCGGAAGAAATACGGTTTATGTATCTGATATCAGAAGCTGTGAGAATCTGAACAATAATGTGCCCTGTGAAAGGACGTTTGGTAAAGGTAAGTGAGTATTTTGTAGTACGTAGTCATCACTGAGGTGTGGAATTACCATCGATGAGCCGCAAAGTCACTAAACATTTCCGTAAAGAATGTATACGAATCTATACTAACACAGAGCGTTTGTGGCGCTTTTCTTTATATAAAATCGGAATATTGCCATTGGAAAATCGTTGTGGTCTTTCCATCTTAACTTGTTTCCGTGGGGGTAGGAGTATCCTGTCAAAATCCTTGTAAATCTGCGAGTAAGAGAAGAAAATGTTACTTTCGCTGGAGATCGCATGCTGCTTAATGGAGTCAAGTCCTCCTTCTCAGCCCTCGTCAGTAAGAATGTGTGTGGCCGATGAAGTGCTCCATGAACGCTTTACGCTGAGATTCTGCTATGTTCCATGTCGTCACTTTTATCTTAAGAGAAACAGGCCAAAGGTACTACTGCGCGAAACTGAACACTTCCTGATAAGCGCTCCGTGTATTGTTTTAGAAAAAAGGTAAATTATAGCTAACGCGCGCAAAACAACCAGTGCTTAGCAACTAGCGAACGCTCACTTTTTAACTCTTCATATCGAGAAGACAACAAGAAGAGGCAGCGTACTTTGCGCCTTGAAGTGTAAATCGTGTGTGGTACCGAGTCCCGCGACAACATCAGATATTCTCACTGGTCCTGAATCCCTTCATTTAATTTACTGATTGCCTTGTGCAGAGCTACGATGCTGATCCATTACTCAACAGTCTGAATTACCTAAAACTTGTAGCGGTTCAGCATATCGAAACGAGATTTTCGGCGAACGGTGAAACGCCGAAGGCACGTACGCTACTGTTGCTGCACGCTTTATTTTCTTAAGTCTTGCATCAACTGAGATACTGAACCGTATATAATGGAACTATATACTTCTTTAACTGTGTTGGAAAACTTTTCACGCAAGTGTCCGCGAGTTCGAAGTTCAGTGGCCAAAATGGGCTGTTGTAGCGTAAACTTCATACCACTTGCCGTCGCCGTATGCAGCATCGAGATTGGCAAACGGTACCAAGAGAAGACAACTGCCCCTTGGACCTAGTTTATACGACACATATAAAGGGTTACCTGTGATTGTTGTAAATGGAACCGAATCTTACCTTTTAGTGTGTCAGAAGGCGCTTAGGAAAACTATTGTAAATGTGTTCACGCACTCTCGTTCAAGGAAATAGCTTTTGTGGAAACAAGTAAACAATTGAAAGATTAATATTAGGGCAGAGACTGGAACGAAAGTCCCATTTTGTGTAATTTACACTGCAATAGCAGATTCGAGCCACTTTGTCTTTCAGTTTCAGCACATTAAACACAAATTTTTGGAGAAATTTCAACAACATTAACAAGCATTAAATTACTTCATTCTCATTATCAAAAGCGTTCGAATGCCTTCAAAAATAATAAGTGTACACCGTTTTATTAAAGAAACTAGCTTCAGTATCTCCATTGACACCAGAGCTAAGTTTATCGTCTATGTAACAAAATTACGCACCTTTCTGCTTAATATCAATTGGCGAAAACCTCGATTCGAAATATTGAACCTTCCACGAAACTGAAGTGCAGCAAGTTTTAGGCGTTTCAACCTGGATATTGGGGAGTTAGTAACTCCAGTGCAGGAGACAGCACTTGAAGTGGAACAAGAATAGTTTCGATGCTCCACACAATCATTTCCAGGTGTTTGGAAGTCACAATTAGTGCACTCCCCATTCTGTGACGTGTATGGTATCGTGACAGTTATTAACAGATAATAAGATCTGAGTTGAAAAGCAGGAGTGGAACCTGAATCGCCTAAACTTTGTGTAAAAATGAAATGAGGCATAAGGTTTGACTTTCCAACGATAAGGAAGTCGCTAAAGACTGTAGAGGGACGATGCGGAAGGAAACTAATGGGACTGTAAATCTTGACGACTGTGAAATGGCTTGAAATCCGCTCCTCCAGATTCTGACTGCCGTCCCTTAATCACTGCGCCACTAGCTCGATGTGTGTATAGCTAAGCTCACCGGACAAAAAATTAGTCACCCCTAGAGAAAGCATTACAAGCATCATTAAATACTCTGGACTT
Organism: Schistocerca serialis cubense; assembly: GCF_023864345.2. Lineage (NCBI taxonomy): Eukaryota > Metazoa > Arthropoda > Insecta > Orthoptera > Acrididae > Schistocerca > Schistocerca serialis. The sequence goes on from NC_064645.1 coordinate 564,764,704, forward strand.
GATAACCGTCTGGATTCGGTTACAACGTAATTCCCCAAGGTTGTGCAAGTATGTCGCATCCAGGTTAACCCACTCGCTGAACATCTGATATGTAATTCCATCAAATTACGGGGATGCTGGTGTTGGCGCTTTACCCGCTGCTCCAATATGTCCCACATATATTCTATGGGGTTCAAATCGGGTGATTTTGTAGGTCAATCGAAATAATACGTTGGGGGAGTGTTCAGGAAACCAGCCAGATATTCTTCGAGCCCGATGAAATTTGCTGTTGTCATCTTTATGTGCCTGTGTGAGCAATGACATCATACGGGATGATCAACACCAAACGTTCATTGCATGCAGTTCCAGTTGCAGTGTTCTCTCGATAACAGGTTGGGATGCATCTTCATTCACTGCCTGCAGCAATTCCGATAAGATTTGGAAGCGATTTTGATACACAAGCCGTAAAACGCGTCTTCAGTGCATCTCAGTCAGGATCTCTCTTCGACTACGATTCTGATGTAGTGTTTCGTGGCCACGTTTGTTATACCACTGCTAGTAGTCACGTGGAACAGTGTGCCGCGATACAGCAACTTCACACACCATATGGCCATGGGCACGGCAACACACAGTCACTGTCTTTGCCACTCTGTCACGTCCTTACATTTACCCGTGTTTACGTGCGATGTATGTTTGAAACATAAATATCTCACTGATGGATACTGCCTTATGCTCACGTAGAGGCAATGCGTGAGCGGTTGAGAACGTGATTAGATGGTTGAGTTATGTGTAAAGGCTTAAAGGTTCATCCTTGCTTGTGCACTGGGTAGCCAACTTTTTGTCCAGTGAGCGTATTACACTGATTTGTGGATTGTGTTTCTCAGGCATCTACATCTACATGGACTCCCAGCAAACCACATTTAAGTGCCTGGCAGAGGGTTCATCCAACCACCTTGACAATTCTCTGTTATTCCAATTGCGTATAGCGCGCGGAAAGAACGAACACCTGTAACTATCCGTACGATCTCTGATTTCCCTTATTTTATAATGGTGATCGTTTCTCTCTATGTAGGTCGGCGTCAACAAAATAGAGTGTACCCACTCAAACCTCCCTGATTTCAAGAACCCACGAGAGAAGAACCACAGTAGATACGACAATGAAAAATGCACCACATTGCAGAGCATCTGAAAGAATTTATATTCCCGCGTCGGAAGTGCCAAGTATCGTCGCCAGAGTGTAGCATAGTCGCATGAAATGAAAATGGTGACTCCACAGCAGTGATCGCCGATTGCTGTGCAAAGAAATTATCGTTGTGTTTATGAATGTGATTCACCTGATGTGAAAACAATTCAGGAATGGCGACAGGAAGTGTACTGAAACATTCTGGAGGTGCATGTAACGGAGTTTCAGAAGAGACAGTGGAGAACATCAGACAAAAGTTTCTCAGAAGCCCACGTAAGTCAATTCGTCAAGCATCTAGGCAACTTGATGTACCTCCATCAACACTGCACCGTGTAGTAAACCAGCGTCTTCGTATCTGTGCTTACAAAGTGCGAATTCTGCAACATCTTGACACCGAACGACAAACCACGCCGACAACAATTGGCTGCGGATATGCTGCAGCGTATTGATATGGATGCCAGCTTCCTCGGAAGATGTTTATTCTCAGGTGAGGCAACCTTTCATCTACCAGGAAGGGTTAATAGGCATAATGTTCGGATTTGGGGTTCGCAAAATCCGCACGTTGTCATTGAACATGTTCGTGATAGCCCTAAACTAAACGTCTGGTGCGGGCTAATGCACGACAGGGTTTTTGGACCGTTCTTCTTTGCGGAACAAACAGTGTATCTGGACATGGAGCAGTTTGTGTACCCTCGGATACAAGACTTACAACCCAACATACTTTTTCAATAAGATGGAGCTCCGCCGCACTGGTCAACGGCAATTCGCAAGGTCCAGGATAGGAAATTTCCCTATCGTTGGATCGGACGCGGATGACCCATTGCCTGGCCACCACGTTCACCCGAGATTACGCCGCTTGATTTCTTCATGTGAGGATTCGTGAAAGACTGCGTGTATGCGACCAAAGTGGACGATATTCCTACGTTGCGACGTCGTATCACTAATGCGATTGCAACAATAACAAAGGAAATGTTACAAAGAGCTTGGCAAGAAATTGAATATAGACCCCATATTCTTCGTGCTACAAACGGTGGACAATTCTTTGAGATGCTCTACAATGTGGTGCATTTTTCATTGTCGTATCTACTGTTTTTTTTCCTGGGTCTTTGAAATCAGAGAGGTTTGAGTGGAACACCCTGTATTTTCGCATTCAGAGGAGAAAGTTGGTGGTTGGAATTTCGTGATAAGATTCCTCCGCAAAGAAAAACGGCTTTGTTTTAATGATGTCCATCCCAAATCCTGCATCATTTCAGTGACACTCTCTCCCCTATTTTGCGAAAAACGTGCTGCCCTTCTTTGAGCTTTTTCAATGTACTCCGTCAATCCTATCTGATAAGGACCCCACAGCGCGCAGCAGTATTCTAAAAGAGGACGGACAAGTGTAGTGTAAGCAGTGTCCTTAGTAGGTCTGTTATATTTTCTAAGTGTCCTGCCAATAAAACGCGGTCTTTGGTTAGCCTTCCCCACAACATTTGTATGTGTTCCTTCCAATTAAAGTCGTTCGTAATTGTAATTGCTAGGTATTTAGTTGAAATTACGGCCATTAGATTTGACTGATTTATCGTGTAACCGAGGGTTAACGGATACCTTTTAGCACTCTTGAGGAAGACCTCACACTTTTCTTTTTTAGGGTCAGTTTAGGCAGAAATGAGGGTTGCAGCCCTGCATTTCCTCCGCGACTGGAGCCACTCTAATACGTACAGCTCACAGCGAAATTACTCGCACCTAAAGAGGTGTTATTACGTGAACTGCGCGTAGCTGCGGTTACAGAGGCACTTGCTGCTACTGCCCCAAGCAGAAAGTGCCAGCCTTGCCTAGCCCCTGTACCTGTACCTGTCCGAGTCGCGAGCTCGCAGCCTGTGTAAATATCAGCGCAGGGCGGCGTGTCCAGCAACAGGTTTGCAGACTTTCGCAACAGCGCGGCGCGGCGCGGTGCTCATTTCTCACAGCTCGCCTGTTGCCGGAACAAGCGGAGCTGCTGTCCACGCCGCGTCCGCCGCGCGTCAGCAGACCAGTCCCGAGTGTCAGATGGAGACGCGTGACGTAACCGGTCCATCTCGGACTCGTACACCTTCCAGCTCTCCGCAACCGACTGGCCTGTGGCCCAGCAGCCTAGTTCAGAGTGTGATTCCAGACTTTCGAAATGGAAAATTGCACTGTAGCGCTGAAAGCTATTCCTCTTGAGCGATTCACAGCAGTTCATCGGGGAGCCGTCATCCTTTTCTGTAACCTTGTCTTTAAATACGAAAGATTCAACAAACAAATAGAGAGTTATTCAACTCATGGTGAATAAAATCAACTGCTGTTGTAATATCAAAATTCCTCTATTTCAGTATAGGCACAAACACAACACGGGTTTCATGACACTAAACCCATACTTCAGGCGCCACTGTAACAATTAGTGGAAAGTACGTAGGCCACTAAACAACATTAATTAACATCAGAAGGGCCGTTAAGTCTGTACATCAGCAGAACATACATAACGGCGTAAGACAAATGGTTCAAATGGCTCTGAGCACTATGGGAGTTAACATCTGAGGTCATCAGTCCCCTAGAACTTAGAACTACTTAAACCTAACTAACCTAAGGACATCACACACATCCATGCCCGAGGCAGGATTCGAACCTGCGACCGTAGCGGTCGCACGGTTCCATACTCAAGCGCCTAGAACCGCTCGGCCACATCGGCCGGCTGAGTATGACAAATCCGTACCAGTCACGTAGAAAAATTAATAAATGCATCCAGTAATATGAGAGAGCCTGTGCGAGTGAGGCATGAAAAATGTGGGTCGACCGGTAAGACTCTATATAACTGCGCCTGACTGAAAAACCAGGATTAAATTCATAAATACGAGTACCCACTCATAGAGGGAAAAGTATAACCTGACGACCTACTATGAACGAGCAGAAATGCGGCATTGACTCGAGAAAGCCATCAGGGCACAAATGTCATTACAAACAACCTAAATGCCAACTGCCGAACTGTAAAATGTAACTTAGCATACAAGCGCACAGGCAGCCGCATGTGGAGTAGCCCCCTCGTGCTCCATATACACTACATTACAAGGTTCTCACGTTTTGTCCTCTATCTCTAGGTGAACCGCTATTTTTTCGACACTGTATTCCATTGTGATTCACCAACTCCTGCCAACACCGTCGAATATTGGTATCTCTTCTATTCAAACGTCGAAAGATCCGCCGATTATTCCAATTGGCTTCTTTGAGACCAAATAGACGTCCTCTCTCAAATGCTGATATCTGAGTGTATTTAACTATCCAGCTGAGTACATGCAATTAAGCTCACAACGACTTTATGCCCTGCTATCGACATGTCCCCCGCTTACCATCCTAGCCAGCTGCTCGATGAAACTGTGCCGCAGCGTCACCCGTTCATCCATCTGCCGCCAAGATTTACTATTTTGCATTTTCCGTCGATACCTGTATGAATATCAATTTGCCACCGATTTACGTAACTTCTTCGTAGTGCGTCGTCTTTTTTGTTGTAGAGTCTGTTAAACAGCTACGCGAGTCTATCCATTTCGGTTCCCACTGATTCACTTCTCTTGAGGTTAAACGAATAGAAGTTTGAAATGCCGTATGTTGGATCGCGTATTTCATATCTGTCTCTCTACATCTGCGGGCACTTAGGAAGTCGACCTCTAGGAATTTTACAGGAATTCACCTTGTTGTTGTGGTCTTCAGTCCAGAGATTTGTTTGATGCAGCTCTCCATGCTACTCTATCCTGTGCAAGATTCTTCATCTCCCAGTACCTACTGCAGCCTACATCCTTCTGAATCTGCTTAGTGTATTCATCTCTTGGTCTCCCTCTACGATTTTTACCCTGCACGCTGTCCTCCAATACTAAATTGGTGGTCCCTTGATGCCTCAGAATGTGTCTTACCAAGCGATCCCATCTTCTAGTCAGGCTGTGCCACAAATTTCTCTTCTCCCCAATTCTAGTCAATACCTCCTCATTAGCTATGTGATCTACCCATCTAATCTTCAGCATTCTTCTGTAGCACCACATTTCTTAACTTCTATTCTCTTTTTGTCTAAACTATTTATCGTCCACGTTTCACTTCCATACATGGCTACACTCCATACAAATACTTTCAGAAACGACTTCCTGACGCTTTAATCTATACTCAATGTTAACAAATTTCTCTTCTTCGGAAAAGCTTTCTCTGCCATTGCCAGTCTACATTTTATATCCTCTCTACTTCGACCATCATCAGTTATTTTGCTCCCCAAATAGCAAAACTGATTTACTACTTTCAGTGTCTCATTTCCTAAACTAATTCCCTCAGCATCACCCGATTTAATTCACTACATTATCCTCGTTTTGCTTTTGTTAATGTTCATCTTATATCCTCCTTTTAAGACACTGTCCATTCCGTTCAGCTGCTCTTACAGGTCCTTTGCTGTCTCTGACATAATTACAATGTCATCGGCGAACCTCAAAACTTTTTATTTCTTCTCCATGGATTTAAATTCCATCTCTGAATTTTTCTTTTGTTTCCTTTACTGCTTGCTCAATATACAGATTGAATAACATCGGGGATATGCTACAACCTTATATTTCAGTTTTTAATCATTTAGGCAATATTTCTCGTGCATAAATGACTGAATGCTTGAAGATATGTGGAAGTCAGGTGGGGCGATGCCACGAGAATGAAGAAGATGAGCACGGATTTGATAGCAGAAAGGGCCATTGCAGTTCTTAGTTCTATCGTCTATTCCAGAAATCACAGCGTCTCTAAGTTGTCACAGCCGTAATTACCGCCTCAGTAAGGAACTTCGTGAACTACTGTCACTCCTCTCGTTACTCCTACGCTCCAAGAACAGCGCGCAGGAAAGGCGTCCGTCCATAAGAGCCCCGCTCTCCACATCTCCACGTGGTGGTCATTTCGCGAAATGCGTGCCGGAGGAATTTAGACGCGAAACGCCTCTGTTGTGGGCCACGGCCCTGACGGGTGCAAACACGAGGGGAGCTGACCTCGCACAGTCGCCCCAGCAGAGGCCAACGACTGCAGTGCCGGCATCTTCATAGCTCACCGCCGGTCTCGCTTTCCCACGGAATTAAGGAATGGGCAAACAATGAAGCGCGTGGCGACAATGGCACCTGCCCCCGTCCCACGCGCCACCGCCGCCTCCGCCTAGCGCGGCCGGGCATAAATCGCGGCCGGACAGTTTTGCGTGAACTCGGCAGGTACGCCCTGCTGCCGCCGCCGCTGCGCCGCGCACGTCAGTCGCCTACAGAAACCACGTCGCGAGGAGCTCCACCGCTCTATCGAGGTTCAGGAGGGCCGATACAGCCGAGAACGTTAAAATTTGCCTTTGAGACGAAAGAAAACATCCGGTGCTAACACGCTGGAAGAAACCCGTTCCCTCGACACTCTTCATACCGATGCAACTACCACGTCCTAATGTAAAATCTGATACAAACTTAAAGCAATGAAGAGAGAGAGAGAGACAGAGAGAGAGAGAGAGAGAGAGAGAGAGAGAGGGAGAGAGGGAGAGAGAGGAAGGGAGAGAGAGAGAGAAAGGGAGAGAGAGAAACAAACGTTAGAAGCTCTTAGCTTTGTGTTTATGTTGACAGTTCCTCTACACATTTATCAGACCTCTTTTGGTAGGCTTCGTACTCAGGTCAGTGTGCGTAAAATGAAAAGAATCATCTCGTAGAGTATGAGAAACGAAGTTATATCAGCCTCGAATCAGTATTCTTGCAATAACAATATTACATATACTGGGTGACAATTACTGAACTACATGAAATAAAATCGTCAGAACTTCTGAACGGTTTGCGTTAGGACCTTCAAACTGCAAGGTTGGGAGCGTGGCATAATGGAAATTAGTATGGTTTTGTTTACCGGCGAAGCCCACTTTCATTTGGATGGGATCGTCAATAAACAAAATTGGCGCATTTGGTGGAATGCGAATCCGTATTTCACGATCGAGATGTCTCTTCACCCTCAACGGGTGACTGCGTGGTGTCCAGAGCCCAGTCAAGGAATAATCGGTGCGATATTCCTTTATGGCACGGTGACTACCGAACGGTACGTGAAGGTTTTGGAAGATGATTTCATCCCCATTATCCAAAGTGACCCTGGTTTCGACAAGATGTGGTTCACGCAAGACGGTCCTGGGCCCCATCGAAGCAAAGTGTGTTTAAAGTCCTGCAGGACTGGCTCTGAGGTACCCAGAGGAAACTGGCATGGGCCTCGATTGGCCGCCATATTCTCCGGATCTGAACACACTGGCTGCCTTTGGGGATGGGGGGTAGCTGCTTCCGCTATGCACTAGCATGCGCAGAGACTGGTGGCTTCGTATTTTTACAGCGTCGGCCGCGGAAGTCTGCCATGGGGCGCGCGGGAACTGTGTAGCAGCGGGCAATTAATGCCGTTCCCAGCGAGGCTGGTGATGGCGGGATGAGCCCGGCCGCTCCCACGCCAGTTTCCACAGCCGCGCCGCTGCTTTCGCGAGTCGGCGGTCTTTCCCGTCCGTCAGCCAAGGCGGGTGGTAATCACCACTCACTCTCCCAGTGCGCGCAGGCAAGTGAAGGCCGCTACGCTCTCTTTAATCCCTATACAATGAGATTGCTGAAGTCGTGGTATACCTCCTAATATCGTGTCGGACCTCCTCCTGCGCGGCGTAGTGCAGCAACTCGACGTGGTGTGGACTTCACTAGTCGTTGGAAGTCCCCTGCAGAAATATTGAGCCACGCTGCCTCTATAGCCGACGATGATTGCGAAAGTGTTGCCGAGTAAGGATTTTGTGCACGAACTGACCTCCCGATTACGTCCCATAAATGATTGATGCGATTCATGTCGGGCGATCTGGCTGGAAAATCGTTCGCTCAAATTGTCCAGAAGGTGCTTCAAACAAATCACAACTACGGCCCGATGACATGGATCATTGTCATCAATAAAAAATCCTTCACTGTTCGGCAAAGTGAAGTCCACAATTGGCTGCAAATTGTCTCATAGTTGCCGAACGTAACCATTTCCTGTCAGTGCTCAGCTCAGTTGGACCAGACGACCCGGTCCATTCCATGTAAACACAGTCCACACCATTATGGAATAACCACCAGCTTACTCAATGCCTTGTTGACAAACTAGGCCCATGGCTTCGTGGGGTCTACTACACACTCGAACCTCACCATCAGCTCTTACTATCTGAAATCGGGAATCATGTGACCAGGCCACGGTTTTCCAGTCATCTAGGGTCCAACCGATATGGTCACAAGCCAAGAAACGGCGCTACAGGCGATATCGTGCTGTTCAACAAAGGCACTCGCGTCGCTCGTCTGCTACCATAGCCCATTAATGCCAAATTTCGCCGCATTGTCCTAACTGATACGCTCGTCGAACGTTCATCATTGATTCCTGCGGTTGTTTCACGCAGTGTTGCTTGTCTGTTAGTACTGACAACTCTACGCAAATGCCGCTGCTCTCGGTGGTTAAGTGAAGGCCGTCGGCCGCTGCGTTTTCCGTGGTAAGAGGTAATGCCTGAAATTTGGTATTACCCACACACTCTTCACAGTATTGATCTCGGTATATCGAACTCCCTTATGTTTCTCGAAACTGAATGTCCCATGCATCTAGCTCCAGATATCATTCCGAGTCTGTTAATTCCCGTCATGCCGTTATAATCATGTCGGATACCTTTCCCACACGAATCACCAGAGAACAAATGGCAGTTTCGCCAATGCACTCCCCTTTTGTATCTTGTGTACGCAATACTACCGCCATTCGCTCACGTGCATACCTTTGTCCCATAACTTGTGTCATATCAGTGTACATCCACATCTCTATTGTATGGTCTGTCGCGGACAGTATGTAGTGCACCAGTTTACGTTTTCCCTGTTCCTGTTCCAGTCGCAAAAGGAAGGTACGCAGGAAGAAAGACTGTTCGTACTCTTCTGCACGAACCCGAATGTTTCTAATTTTGGCATGGAGATGTATGTTGGGAATTAGTATGCTTCTCGACTCATTTTGGAAGGTAGGCTCTCGGAAAAAAAAATACCGTATAGTGGCGGAAGTCAAGCTGTCAGGACGGATCGCGGCCTGTGGCTGGATAGCTCACTGGGTAGAATGTTCTCTCACGAAAGGCCAAGTGTACGAACTCTAATCTCGGGTTTAATCTGTCACCCAGTTTCGTGCACCTCTTTGGAAACGTTTTTATTTGTATCGATCACAAGGTAAGGGTTCCAGGCAGACCGACGGAGATGAACCTTACATATGCATGACACCTTTGACGAGCCACAGCTGTACGAAATATTTCGAAATTAATTCGCTGACTGCGAATTCCTTGATATCAGCTGTGTTAAGTAGTCTACAGATTGCTACCCAAAAGTGTCACACGAAAATTTGTGCCGGGTCGAGATTCAAACGCGGATTTCCCGCTTATAGCGAGCGTCGCCTTAATCACTTCAGCCTTCCGAGCACGCTTCCTGGACCGACTAAAACTACCATATACCACACTGTCTAGATCCTCATATAGTAATCATGGTCAGGCATAAATTTTCATGTGCTAATGGATACTAGATCTTTACCTAATACAGCTGATATAAAAGAATTCATTCTCATCCAATTAATTTCGAAATATTTCGTACAGCTGTGGATCTTTAATAGTGTTTTTTCTTTCGCACATGTATGTAAGTATTACCAGGCTTAGGCGGGCACAATGATAACAATATTGATCTCGATTCTTCGTTGTCTCTTTCTCCGTGTTGCGGTAATCCAAGTAATGTCGCGAACAGTAGGTGAAGATTTAATGGACTACTATATAAGGATGCCTACAGAGTAACATACGGAAGTTTGGGTCCGTCCGGGGACCGCTTACAGATAGCGGGGGTGGTTAAGGCGACTCTTCTCGGTAAACGGGAAATCCGAGTTAGAGTCCTGGTCCAACACAAATTTTCATACGTCATGTGTAACTAATACAGGCGATGTCAAGAAATTACCAGTCAGCGAATTAATTTTGAGACAAGAACCTGCCGAATAAGGATTCTGTCAGCAACGTCTTTCGCCACTTCCAATACATTTCAAGTCTGGCATCTGCCACCCCAAGGTTACATTTATATGATGATTTTACCTTCTCTCAAAACCTTCACTCATCTATCTTCGACAGACTATTTCAGTGGAAGAAAGAGGTTAAACTATCTACTTCAGATAACTAGTTTCACACACAAGATCACATTTAAATTAATATAAATAAATTAAAACACTGCTACACAGTATGCATTATTTTTGCTACACCTTCCTTGGGCAATCTATGATTTCAGACTATCATTCTTCAGCTCAAATACTAGCGTTTAGTACGCTTAACAATCACATTACATCTAATTTTAATTCTGGTAAAATAACGGCAATTTTTTTCATGTTTTATCACTTACACCCTCATGTCAGTACGGTTCAACCCTATAAATGCGTTGCACGCAGGAGAAACCACTTCATCAGCGACCACTGTCGTGATTGTGATGCACTGAATCATGCACTAAATTAGCTTGCTGCCTAAAGTAACGAAATACAAAACATAAACTGAATTAAAAGTCGTAAGTATATTGTGTAACACTTACGTTTCTACTTATTAGTTGTAGAATATACCTCAACCGATAGGGGCAGTACGTGACAAGTGTTACGCGTGGATCTGACTAAGTTTATACACCAGAGTGTAATATAGCACCTCAATTCTCAGCCTGTTTTGTAGCTTTGTCTCTGTTTGATATTTTTATTCGAATATTTCCTTCCCTTTATAATTGTATCACTCTGGTTTACAGGCATATTTATCTGACAGATACTGTTACCATTGTTGTTGCTATTAAGACTATGTTTTACTGGCTGACTCATTTTTACAAAGTGTTTATACATTTGTGACTGTTTAAACAACACGTTCGCAAGTGCCACATGTTACGTCAGGGATATCTGTTAGGAAGGTTACTTGATGAGTTTTATTGATGACTGTTATGTCAGGTTGGTTGAATTGGACCCCAAAATCTGGTACATTATTTTGGCAACCTCACCACACCTTTTCATACATTCTGTTGGTGCCACGGTTGTACACCCTGATGTAATGTGTAAAATCATCTCCATCTTTCCGTTGCTCCTTCCAGTATTTTGACTACTGTTGTTATTGATTGGGGTGGGAGTGGCCTGGTTCCTTGTCAAACTACACATCCAAAGGCACGGTGTTCAATTCTCGGTCTGTCAAGGAATTGTTTCTGCCATTCATTGCTTCTTTCCCCCTTGGCAATGATTTGTTTATCTGAAAAACGGCGAGTTGCTCCCTGGTCTGGAGTCCACTTTAAACTGTAGGGTTAGTCAATTCAAAGGCCTGAGGTAGGCAACAGTACACCACCACCGATAACACCCTGTCCGGTAAAGCACTGAAGTGTTTGCTCCAAGAAACTTTTGTGTTAAGGGCAGCGTTACCTTTCACGAAGACAATGATATCCTGTGCCTACTTCGAGTTGGCAGGTAAAGAACTGTACTTCGTAAGGAGTACATTAATAAAACTGTTATAAATTTCCAGCTTAATCTCCTGCTTCTACAGCAACTTTTGTTTTCACCATGCAATGCAAATTGAATATCTTTGCCTCCATACGACGTCCCTTTGCTGACGTACCTCACTACTGGAAGACAATATTAGCCTACTAAGTAACGGAAGAGAGGATGGGGGAATTCCAGAAAGAAACCAGCAATATTTAGTTTCAGATACGTCATTGTACTGTCGGAGTAGAATTGTTGCTAAACATCTCACACAAACCTTTAGAAATATAAATTCACAATCAGACTGATGAACAAGCTGTATACATAAAATATACAGACTTGATTTTTACTTTTCGTATGTCATTTATCAAACTGATTTCAAACCTGAAAAACATTTTGCTCTAACACTTCGGGTATTGAAGAAGTAGACAAAATTCTATTTTTCAAGCAACACTGTTCAAACAAATTTTTCATCGTTTATACAATTTTTCATGCGGAATTCCAATGAAACCTTACTCTGCAATGGACCCACGGCCTGACATCCAATATTTTTGTACATATTCATCTCATAAATAATGCTGGACCTCAAGACTTCGAACGGGTTCTGGCACTAAAAAGGACCAAGCAGAAGTACTAGGTTCACGTCTTGAAGAACTTAATTTTCTTACAATGGGTACAAAAACTCCACACTTTTGGTAGAGACACAAAGACCTTTCGCTGTGTTTTGCAATGAATGGCACTAGTTGCTACTGCACAGATACTGTGTCATAAGCTTTGAGGTGAACATGGCGTTGAAGCATGGCGAACGTTCATCGACTTGTGAAATTTGAACATTTTGTTGATGTGGGACCAGCAACACTTTTATTTCATGAAGTGTTTATTACAGAACTGTCATGGCTGCGGTACACATGTTTTGGCGATTAGTCTCGTTCCGACTGGTTGATTCTCAGGCCTGACCTAATGAGGCTGCACTGAAAGTGCCTGATCTTAATGACAATCATCTAAAACTGACAGTACATGCATCACACAGTGACAGCAGATAAATGTCACAACGTACATATGCTAACTACACAAGTCAGAATCAAACACATATTGTGGCATTTACCTACGGTCACTGTGTGATGCCAATTTTAGATGGTTCTCATGATGATCACGCCCTTTCAGTGCAGCTTCAGTAGGTCAGGCTTGATAACGAACCACTCGGTTCGAAAATAGTCGCTATAATGTACGTACTGCAACTGTGGCAGATCTACAATAAAACTGTTCAACGAGTTATCTGAGCCGATCTTCAAGACAGTATTATTACACAACGGAAACTATGCGCCACTACTGGCTGGTTATTCTGTCCGAAGAAGACATACGAAAGCTTGATACTACTTCTTGAGCATATTGAGAATAAATGGTATCGTCAGTATAATTGGCGTATCTTTGATGATCTGAATCTAATCACAATTTCCATGGGAAAACAGATAAGGTGCAACGAGTACTGTTGTTTTATCTGCAAGTGATACAGCAGAGATAGAAAGAACAAACGGTCGAACAGATGAGGAATGCAGCCTGGAAGTGTACTGTTTGTTTGAGAGCGGCAGTCAAGCACCACTTTATGTGAAGCTCGACTTCATGAAGAATGTCGTAAACGCACTAGACAAACATCAAGCAGTTTTTCGGAAGCTGATCAATAACTTTCCTGAGTTGAGCAATTCGGAAGTGAAAGAAGATGTGTTCACAGGTCGACAAATAAAGAAGGTCACCGCTGATAGCCATTTCCAAGGTTTTCTGACGGATGTGAAAGGCATGCATCAGTGGCACACAAATCAGTAGTAGTCAACTTGTTCTAACATTACATATCTGCTAACTGTGTAAATATTGTGCAGAAGTGTATTGATGCAGGACTGCAACATAACATTCTAAATTCATCTCGGCGAATCACATTTTGAACTCTTCCCCAAGAATCAAGGCTGGATAGCGACGACACTGGCGAGCGTTTTCATGCATTACATGCATTAATACTTGTTCCATAGACCATGAATACCACATTTCGTAATGATGTGGAACGTGTCACTTTAACATAACTTTTCTTTACACAAAACAATTAATTTTTTTACTGTTACTACTTCATATCTAAAACTTCATCATTGAATAGGAGGAATTGTCAATCAGAAATTCTTTTAATTTGTTTTTAAATGTTGGTTGGCTATCTGTCAGACTTTTAATGCTATTTGGCAAATGACCAAAGATTTTTGTGGCAGCATAATTCACCCCTTTCTGTGCCAAAGTCAGATTTAACCTAGAATAGTGAAGATCATTCTTTCTTCCTAGTGTTGCAGCTGTGCACTTCGTTGTTATTTTTTAACTGGGATGGGTTATTAATAGCAAATTTCATAAGTGAATATATGTATTGCAAAGGTACTGTGAATATCCTGAGTTCCTTAAATACGTGTCTGCAAAGTGATCTTGGGCGGGCTCTAGTTAGTATTGTGATTACATACTTTTGAGCAGTGAATACTTTTTCTCTTAATGATGAATTATCCCAAAATACGAGGTGCGACAGTAAAGTAATAAGATTTATTTTCTTTGCAAGATGTGGCAACCCTGCAGGCTTGCATAGGCACAATATCTTTGACCTTGGTGTATAAGTTGCTTCTAGTCCAAGCGGCACATCAATGCAACTGCTCAGTGGTGAGTTGTGCTGTAATAAGTTAACATGTGTTTGTGTCTCTCGTCACGGAAATGGAACTGCATAATACTGCGCAACGGTATGCCATTTCTTTTTGCGTTAAATTGGGTGAAAACGTGACAACTTACGGTTAGCCTCAGAAGGCTTTTGGAGTGAAGGTTATGTCAAGAGCTCAAGTTTTTCGTTGGCATAAAATGTTCAGTGAAGGCAGAACGAATGTTGAAGATGAAGGCCGCAGTGGACGACCATCAATCTCAAGGACGGATGTCAACTTGGCCAGGATGTGTGAACTCGTACGATCTGATCGAAGATTATCCGTGAAAATGATTGCAGAAGAACTGAACATCAATCGAGAAACGGTTCGTCTAATAATAACTGAAGATCTTGGTATGAGAAAGATTTGTGCAAAAATCACGATACTGCGCCATCCCATACTGCTCTGTCAGTACAGCAATTTTTAACCTCAAAACAAATTTCAGTACTACCACAGCCACCTTATTCACCAGATATCACTCCATGTGACTTTTTTCTATTTCCAAGAGTGAAAACAGCGGTCAAGGGACACCATTTTCAAACAACTCAAGATGTCCAAAAAGCTGTGATGAGGGTCTTGAGGGATATTACAGAAGATGAGTTCCAGAAATGTAACCATCAATGGCAGAAGCGCTGGGAAAAGTGTGTGCAATCAGAGGCGAACTACTTTGAAGAAGACAATACTAAACTTGACTAAAACGGTAAGCAACATTTTTTTTCACATCAGTCTCGTTACTTTATTGTTGCACCTCTTATGATGTCATATGAAAGCAGTGAATGAAAATAGGCGTAGTTAGCTAATTTACTGATATGTTTATCACCAAAATTTGCAATAACCCTAATAGCATAAGTAGCTGAACCTAACCGTTTCAACAGATCATCGATGTGTTTCTTCTAATTCAATTTCTCATCAATGCACACACCCAGAATTTATGAATATTCTGCCTTATCAACAGACTTTTGTTCATAGTCTACATTTATCAATCGTGTTATGCCATTTCCTGTACAGAATTGTATATACTGTGTTTTCGCAAAATTTAGTGAGAGTCCATTTGCAGAGAACCACTTAATAATTTTGTGAAAGACTTTATTTACATTTTCCTCAGCTGATTCTTGTTAGGTGTCATTACTATACTTGTATCATCAGCAAAAAGAACTATCTTTGCATCTTCATGAAGCGAGAGTGGCAAGTCATTAATATATATTGAGAACAATAAGGGACCGAGACTGAGCCCTGTCAGAGGAGTCTGCCGATTTCCGCAGGACATGTCGGTGGTGGAGTCAGGCTGTCAGGGTCGGTGCCTCAGTGGACTGTAGCGAAGTTGGCTGACTACTACTGGACATTTCAGCGTGACATGCTATATGTTCAGCGCAAACGCATTACTACAGCTGTTAACGAATTCAAACCAAAAACATCTAAAATTAGGGAAGTATGTTCCATGCAAGAATGTATGTACTTTAGATGTGTATCATACATTAACCTATTTTCATTATTACTAGACATTGCATTAATTGAGTGTTTCGTCAGTTCTTGATTGAATATTTTACACATTATGAATGAAAGAACACAAAACACTGATGTACTATTTTACAGTTGTAGAATATTACAGGAGTGTCGTGAGTTTTTTCTTTCATTGATCTAGTGGAACTACTGCCTGTGTGCCATTTGCCTCGAGACGTTTTACGCATGTGCAGGGTTATTTTACTGAACAGGACAAACTGCAGGGAACGATCATTAGGAGTGATTTAAAATGGAATGATCATATACAGTTGATCGTCGGTAAGGCAGATGCCAGACTGAGATCCATTGGAGGAATCCTAAGGAAATGCAATCCGAAAACAAAGGATGTAGGTTACAGTACGCTTGTTCGCCCACTGCTTGAATACTGCTCAGCTGTGTGGAATCCGTACCAGATAGGGTTGATGGAAGACATAGAGAAGATCCAGCGGAGGGCAGCGCGCTTCGTTACAAGATCATTTAGTAATTGTGAAAGCGTTACGGAGATGATAGATAAACTCCAGTGGAAGACTCTGCAGGGGAGACGCTCAGTAGCTCGGTACGGGCTTTTGTTGAAGTTTCGAGAACATACCTTCACCGAAGAGTCAAGCAGTATATTGCTCCCTCCTACGTATATCTTGCGAAGAGAACATGAGGATAAAATGAGAGAGATTAGAGCCCACACAGAGGCAAGCCGACAATCCTTCTTTCCACGAACAATACGAGACTGGAATAGAAGGGAGAACCGTTAGAGGTACTCAAGGTACCCTCCGCCACACACCGTCAGGTGGCTAGCGGAGTATGGATGTAGATGTAGAAGATGTAGATCAGTGACAAGATAAGCAGCAAAAGAGCGTCATATGGACATATGGCCGGAAACGCTTTTTAAGGGAGGTACACCAACGTGAAGGTGGAGTTGGACAGTGACCCTGATAGCAGAACCAAGCAAGTGGCCCGGCGGCATAGAGTGAGCCAGACGACCGCGTGGAGAGCTGTCGCTATCCGTATCACTTGAAACGCGTGCGGGCCCTATTACCTACGGGCTTGCCTCCGCAGCAAAGGTTTTGTCGTAGGTTTGTCGCACTGCCCACCCAAGTTTTTGGATTTCTGCCATCCATCCTATCCACGGGTGACGTTCACTTTACGAGGGGCGGTCATCGTCAACCTTCACCTCACTCACCCGTGGGCTACGGAGAATCCCCATCATGAGGTGGCAGCGAACCATCAGCACTGTTCAGCCTCAGTGTGTGGACGGGGATTGTTGGCGATCGCCGATCGTCTTTCAACAACATCTCACAAGCGAAGAATATCTTCACCTTCTGCGAGTAAAACTGCGTCCTCTGCTGGAAGACGTGCCTTTGGTGGTACGAAGGCTAATGCTGCTGCCGATACAACACGAAGATGCTCCAACTCGCTGACCTCACTGAGTGTGGGGATAAAACACTAGTCTAGGCAGAACATTCCCACTTGCTGTTGTGTTCTCACGTGTGCTTTCTATCACTGAAAGCTACAACTGATCTTTTGTCTCAACTTCAAGTGGCTGTACCTCCCTTGTAACTCATACGTCGATATGACCTTTTTTGCTCCTTATTCTTCCTGTAGTTTACTCCTGTTGGGAAAATCTTGCTGCATGATTGGTTAATGCCATCTATTTGGAGCAAAATGGGCTACATATTGAATATTAGCGTGATTCGACTGTCTGAGAAGGACTGCTAGATATCAAGATACTGACCGAAAACATTTTTATTTATCAGTATCATCAGGCGATTCTAGGACTTTTATAAAAATTCTATATTTTTTAGTGGGAACTATCTGATCATATTCCTGGGAGCAGTAACACTCGGATATAAAAGAGGTAGCATTTGACAGAGAATTCAGCAAGGAAGTTGAATGTTCTGAAGTAAACCTGAAGATGGTTGGCTCGGTGGGGACGCAACTGTCGTTGCGTGGGCGAAGCTTCCGTTACGCAATGCAGTCGCGACGTGGCGCAGCAGGGAATGATGAGCAGTACGTCGAGATACTGCCGTCCAAAGGGCGTCGGCGGGCCTACGTAGCTGCTACCACATCTCGACGTTTCATTCGGTATTCAGCGTACTCTCAACACAGAAGTAATCTGTCAGAGATTAACTAACTCTTATCACACAATGAAACACACAACCGGACGAGGAAATCGGCAAACCTTTTCTTCAGAATCGTTTTCTTTTTCTATATTAATGCTTCATAGATTACAAACACAAGGTCACTTACACTTAGACGAGGAAGAATTTGCTATTAAATATTAGCGGTTAATTTAGAATGTGTTGTGGAATTTCTTCACTGAGCTATGCAGGAAGAGAAGACTTCCAATAGTTACGACTAACGAATATCATAGCGCTATCACTAGAAATATGCCTATTTTGCGACATTTTGGATCGTGTGATTACATCTCCTGGTGTAAGTCCTTTGTTCACACAGTTTTACTTCTTCTTGAGCGAGTTAAGTTCGTAAGAATTTGTTACAGAGTGGATCTTAACAAACTGCGATTAACTGGATAAGAAAGAAAACTTCTCGTAAAAAGCAGGATCCATGAGAGCTCGCTTATATCTGTAATCGTTTCCTCGACTGTTCAAAATGTCTGCGTTCGTTTTTCGTTCAGGACCTCTGCCGCTTATGTCATCTACCTATGAGATGATCAACCTTGATGAAACTTGCTGTTGTCGTCTTCAGTCCGAAGACTGGTTTGATGCAGCTCTCCATGGTACTCTATCCTGCGCTAGCCTAATCGTCACCGAATAACTACTGCAATCAACATCCTTTTGAACCTGCTTACTTTATTCGCCTCTTGGTCTCTCTCCACAATTTTTACCCCTCACACTTCCCTCCAATACGAAATTGGTGATCCTTTAATGTCTTAAAACATGCCCTAAGAATATTTTCCTTGTTTTAGTCAAGTCATGAGACAAATTTCTTTTCTCCCACATTCTATTCGGTACCTCCTCATTTGTTACACGATCTTCAGCATTCTTCTGTAATTTCAAAAGCTTCTATTTTCCTCTTGTCTGAACTGTTTATCGACCATATTTCACATTCATACAAACAATACAGACATATACGTTCAGAAAAGACTTCCTAACACTTAAATCTATGTTTTATGTTAACAAATTGCTCTCCTTCAGAAACGTTTTTCCTGCCATTGCCAGTCTACATTTTATAACCTCCCTACTTCGGCTGTCACCAGTTATTTAACTGCTCAAATAGCAAAACTCCTCCATTATTTTTCGTGTCTCGTTTCCTAATCTAATTCCCTCACCATCGCCTAATTTAATTCTGCTATATTTTAATCCCCTTCTTTTGCTTTTGCTGATGTTCATCTTACACTGAAGAGCCGAAGAAACTGGTACACCTCCCTAACAACGTACAGGGCCCCAGCGAGAGTGCGGAAGTGCCACAACACGACGTGGCATGGACTCGACTAATGTCTGAAGTACTGCTGGAGAGAACTGATTCCATGAATCCCGCAGGGCTGTCCATAAATCCGTAAGTGTACGAAGGGGTGGAGATCTCTTCTGAACAGCACGTTCCAAAGCATCACACATACACTCAATAATGTTGTCTGGGGAGTTTAGTGGCCAGCGAAAGTGTTTAAACTCAGAAGAGTGTTCCTGAAGCCATTCTGTAGCAGTTCTGGATGTGTGGAGTGTCGCATTGTCCAGCTGGAATTGTCCAAGTCCGTCGGAATGCACAATCGACATGAATGGGTGCAAATGATCAGACAGGATGCTTACGTACGTGTCACCTGTCAGAGTCGTATCTAGACGTACCAGGGGTCCATATCACTCCAACTGCACACGTCCCACACCATTACAGAGCTCTACCAGCTTGGACATTTCCCTGCTGACATGCAGGGTCCATGAATTCATGAGGTTGTCTCCATACCCGTACACGTTCATCTGCTGTATACAATTTGAAACGAGATTCGTTCGACCAGGAAAAATGTTTCCAGTAATCAACAGTCCTATGTCAGTACTGAAGGGACCAGACGAGGCATAAAGCCTTGTGTCGTGCAGTCATCAAGGGTATACAAGTGGGCCTTCGGCTTCGAAAGCCCATATCGATTATGTTTCGTGAATGGTTCGCACTCTGACGCCTGTTGATGGCTCAACACTGAAGTCCGCAGCAATTTACCGAAGGGTTGCATTTCTGTCACGTTGAACGATTCTCTTCAGTCATCGTTGGTCCCTTCTTGCAGTATCTTTTCCCGGCCACATCGATGTCGCAGGTTTGATGTTTTATCGAAATCCTGATATTCAAGGCCGGCCGAAGTAGCCGCGCGGTTCTGGCGCTGCAGCCTGGAACCGCGAGACCACTACGGTCGCAGGTTCGAATCCTGCCTCGGGCATGGATGTGTGTGATGTCCTTAGGTTAGTTAGGTTTAACTAGTTCTAAGTTCTAGGGGACTAATGACCTCAGCAGTTGAGTCCCATAGTGCTCAGAGCCATTTGAACCAACCTGATATTCAAGGTACACTAGTGAAATGGTCGTACGGGAAAATCCCGATTTCATCGTTATCTCGGAGATGCTGTGTCCCATCGCTCGTGCGCCGACTATAACACCACGTTCAAACTCACTTAAATCTTGATAACCGGCCATTTTAGCTGCAGTAACAGATATAAAAACTGCGCCAGGCTCTTGTTGTCTTACACAGGCGTTGCCGACCGCAGCGCCCTATTCTGTCTGTTTACATATCTCTGTATTTGAATACGCATGCCTACACCAGTTTCTTTGGCGCTTCAGCGTATATGCTCCTTTCAAGACACTGTACATTCCGTTCAACTGATCTTCCAAATCATTTGCTGTCCCTGACAGAATTATAATATCTTCGGAAAATAGCAAAGTTTTTATTTTATTGTTCTTTGGTTTACTTTACTGCTTGCTCCATGTATAGACTGAATAATATAGGAATCATTCCCGTCTTAATTACTGCTTCCCTTTCATGTCCCTCGACTGTTTATAAGTGCAACCTGGTTTCTGTACAAGCCGTATATAACCTACCGCTCCCTGTATTTCACCCCCGATACAATCAGAATTTCAGAGAGACTGCTCCAACCATCATTGTCAAAAGCTTTCTCAAAATGTACAAAAGCTATAAAAGTAGGTTTGCCTTTTCTTAATCTATCTTCTGATATAAGCAGGGGATGAGTATTGTCTCACATGCTACTGCAGTTCTCCGGAATCCAAACTGATCTCCCCCGTGGTCAGCTTCTACCAGTTTTTCCATTCTTCCGTATATAACTCATGTTAGTATTCTGGTACATTGTCTTATTAAACCGATAATTCGATAACATTTACAGCTGTCAGCGCTTACTTTCTTTGGAGCTGGAATCGTTACATTCTTCTTGAAGTCTGAGGGTATTTCGACTGTCTCATACGTCTTGCACACCAGACGGAATAGTTTTGTTGTGTCGGCTATCCAAAGTAATCAGTAGTTCTTATAGAGTAATAATATAGTTCGAAGACCGAAAGCAATTGCTAAGGTTTTGCGATATTTCTACGGAGCACCTGCTCGTCGTCTTCAGGTAACGGCATCGACTGTTGGAGGGAGACAAAGCAGATCATGGGGTACACATGGCAGGAGATATCGAACCAATTCAAACGGCTCTGAGCACTATGGGACTCAACTTCTGAAGTCATTAGTCCCCTAGAACTTAGAACTAGTTAAACCTAACTAACCTAAGGACATCACAAATATCCATGCCCGAGGCAGGATTCGAACCTGTGACCGTAGCGGTCTTGCGGTTCCAGACAGCAACGCCTTTAGCCGCACGGCCACTTCGGCCGGCCAAGAACCAATTCAGAGACATGCTGCTAGGGTCTCGACAGGTAGTTATAGCACATACGAATATGTGTCGGAAATGATTGGGGAACCTAAATGGGAACCCTTGAAAGAATGACAACTTAGTTCTCACGAAACCCTGTTGAGTTAATTTAGAGACCCTGTACTCTAGGAACATTATGCGACTAGTATGTCGTTACCATCATATAACTCGTGTAGGTATAATGGGAACAAGTTGAGAGTGATTAGGGGGCATACTGAGGCACACAGAGAGTCATTTTTCCTTTGCTCAACACGCGAAAGAAAACTGTTAATATTGGTGTGATGAACGTTTTGCCACGCACTGTGCAGTGGCTTGTGAAGTGTTCGTATAGATGTAGATATAGTTGTCACCAACCACGTGTACGCATTCACCCAGTAAATGCCTTCAGCTGATAACAATTTACTTATCAATGTACTTCGTAGAAAGATGCCGATGTAGACCAATATGGCGGCCTATCGAGGCCTATGGCAGTTGCCTCTGGGTACCCCAGAGTCAGAATGCGGTCCTAAAGTGCTCCTCCAGGACACACTTTGATTCGATGCGGTCCAGCTCCGTCTTGCATGAACTACATCTTGTCTAAATCAGGGTGAATTTGGGTATGGAGGATGAAACCATCTTCCAAAACCGTCACGTACCATTTGGTAGTTACTGTGCCATAAGGAACATCGCACCGATTATTCCGTGACTAGACATTGGACTCCACAAAGTCACTCGTTGAAGGTGAAGCGACTTCTAGATCGCGAAAAGCGGATTCTCAGTCCTCAAAATTTTGCATACCGACGAACCCATACAAATGAAAATGGGCTTCGTCACTAAACCAAACCAAATATGCGCATGCCAATTACCATCATGCCTCGCGGCCAACCGTGCAGTTTGAACTTCCTAAAGCAAACCGTTCAGAAGTTATGACGATTTTATTTCATATAGTTCAATAATTGTCACCTTGTATGTTCAGACGCAAGAGTAGTTTTGGGCATACCTCAAAGTAGTTTTATAGAACCATTGCTGCTCACGATATTCATAAACGATATCCCAGTTCCATGAGGCTGTTCGCGGGAGATGCTGTTGTATTCAGAGAAGTCGCGACGCTAGAAAACGTTAGCGCATTGAACGAACGTCAAGGACATGGGGAAGAGAAATACTGCAGAATCCATTCAACTAAAACACTTTTAATGTGCTGCTGCGGTACATCATACCATTACATACCGGTACCATTACCGTTACCAAAGGGGTTCAATATGGTGCCCCTCAGTGTCCAGAAGAGTCTGAAAGCGAAGGATTGCATTCCGCACAGCAGAACTAAGCATGTACGTAGATATGCTGGTTATCTCTCTTGATATGCTTGAGATCAGCAAATGTGTGAATGTTCCCCTGGTAAACCACGTCCCTCAGGTAGCCCCATAACCAGAAATCACAGGGAGTGGGAGCAGGTGATCGTGCCAGCCAAGCATTTATTTATTTATTTATTGTTCCGTGGGACCAAATTAAGGACAAGTCTCCATGGTCATGGAACGAGTCAATACATGAAATTATAACACGATAGTAGAAACAGATAAAATGAAATATAAAAAACATATTCAGCCGACAAGTCGTAAGTTTAAATAAAGAAAATCAACAATCTAACACTGGAATTTGCTTAATTTTTCAGCTCTTCCAGGATCTCCTCGACACAATAGAAACGACTGGCCGATAATTCGATCGTTTCCAAATGTATTTCGGAAAAGCAGGTGAACCGCACGAGCGATGTGCGGTGGGGCCCCATCTTGCATGAAAGCTGTTAAGAGTTCAATGCGTCTCTTTCCTGCAGGGCGGGTATGACATGCTGGCGAACCATATCGCAGAATCGCTGGCCACTCACACTGCTTGTATTTGGTTCTTGAACGCCAGTCTGTTCAAAAAAGAACGGGCCAATGATGAACATAGCCGTGGTGCCACACCATACGGTGACACGTTAACCATACAGAGGAACTTCATGCACAGTGACTGGAGGTGAAGATCCCCACACTCGGCAATTCTTTGTGTTCACCTCTCCCGTCACAGAAAAATGAGCTTCATCCATCCATAGGATGGCCCAGGGCCAGCCCTCGTCAACTTCAGTCCTTGGGAGAAAGTGGAGAGCGAAGTCAACAAGTCGCTATGCGTCCAGTGGACCACGTGATGTTAAACGGTCGTGACAATGCAGGCACACAGCCTAACGATTGGGCATTGCGCGCAGCATTGTCTGCCATACAAACAACGATTTCATCAACCACCTGTGGTGCAACCTGTCGTCGGCCTCTTCCCAGAGCGACACAAAGTTACACAGTTCATTCGAACTTCTTCATCATGCTACGCACAGCAGGCGGAGAAATAGGACCCTTCAGTAATCCTTTCAGCTGGCGATATTCTCGAAGTGTAGCAGCAGCACTACTGTTGTCTTGATAATAGAGCTTCATCAATAATGCCCTGCTCCTTTTGTCCAATCTCATGCTGACACGTCAACATGTGCACTGCGACTGGTCAGGTACGTGAGACTATGAATCACGCTGACTGACACGGCACCTGGTGGCCGTAGTTGGAACTGAACGGTGGCGCTGTGACGCACGGAAATCGTGCACCCCATACTCTGGACATTAATGCTATCAACTTTGGTACTCGTGCGGTAATTAGTTTCCGTGTAGTAACGTGTTTAATTACAACCACGCGGTAGATGTAGAAGACGTACTGTTCGCTTAAAGAAATCACTGCAACATTCCGAATCGCAGAGTTCCGGCAGCTATTCCGTCAGTCGTGCTTGAGTGTCTGCTTCCCTCGTTGGTTACATACTATACCGTACGGCGAGCTTTGGCGCCGGCGCCTGGTTACGCAAGTGCGGAGCGGCCCAGCGCCCGACTGCGGCTGCCACCCTCCCAGCCTTCAGAGGCTGCCCCGTGTTTGCCGGCGGATCAGCGCGCTTTGCCCGGATTTCTCGTATTCCCAGAGGCCGACGTGCGTCGCAGGGGCTTCCCAGGCTGGTACTGCTGACGCCGTGCTCCGTGCATAACTCGCAAATCATAGTCTTACGTTTATTTATCGATCTGGCTCTTGTTATCGTGAGCGTAAGCCATCCCCATGAAGTACAGGGTGGTTCAAAAAGAGTGCCAGTTTTGATACATCAAATAAGAAGTTTATTTTTACAAAAAAAGTAAACATAAACAAAATACAAAAACATGTCTATCTAATCTTCCCACTTCTTGTATGAAAAATTAGAGGCATATGACCTCCTCCAGTGGGCTGGCATGCAAGAACTCTGCCCATGGAATTCACTATGACTGCATGACAGGTTTCCACATCAATTTCACTGACAACTAGTCGAATTTCCTCTTTCAAGTCATGGATGTTTCGGAGGTTTAGTGGTATACACCACTGCCTTAAGATGACGCCAAAGAAAAAAGTCACAAGGAGTTGAGTCACATGACCTTGGTGGCGATCGGGGAACAGCTCATGGAGAAACTGAATTGTTTCGCGAGGAGTATGGCAGGTGGCACCATCATGCCGAAAACATACTCGCCAGTGTCCAAAAGATAGCTCTAAGCGCTAAAGGACTTAACATCTGAGGTCATCAGTCCCCTAGAACTCCTTAAACCTAACTAACCTAAGGACATCACACACATCCATGCCCGAGGCAGGATTCGAACCTGCGACCGTAGCTCGCGCGGTTCCAGACTGTAGCGCCTAGAACCGCTCGACCACTCAGGCCGGCCTGCTTATTCACAAAACCATTTAAGTGGACGTGTGCATCATCACTGAAGATAATTTTGTTTGCGAAACTACCGTCTTCCTGTCGTCCTCTCGGAACTCAGTCAACAAACTGTCGTCTCTTCTGGTGATCCTTCACACGTAGCTGCTGCATCAGGTGAAATTTATAGCGGGGGAAATGGAGATCAAAATGCAAAATTCTCCGTTCTGAAGAAAAACTTACGCCCAATTGTTGGGAACGGTGACGAACTGATTTCACTGGGCTAGCAGCCGCACTGACACGAATGTTCTGCTCACTTTGGCCAGAACGACGACGCCAAGGACTGTTAAGATTTACTGTTGACCCCGTCTCAAAGAACTTTTTCATAACTTTGAGAACTTTTGATTCATTCGGTGCTTCATTACGTCCTAGAATCGCGCACAGTCGCCTGACACCTGTTGCATAATTTTCTCCATTCTGATAAATCGTTTTCACGATTACCGCACAAGTGGACTGCTCCATGGTTGGACACCTAATGCGAGAAAATGAAACTAAGTAATGCACCGCACTTTTTTTCTTCAACAGTTCTTCATCGAACATAATGAGAATTACAAACACGAAGAAATGGTATTTTATCTATAAATCCTATTTTTCCACGTAATCTCCGTCCCGTTCTATGGCCTTCCTCCAGCCCGAAATAAGGGCGTGTAAGCCCTGTCCTTCCCAATCCTTGTGCAGGTTGGGGAGCCAGTGCTTCACTGTGTGAATCACCTCCTCATCGTCGTCAAAATGTCTTCCACGAATGGCATCCTTTAATGGCTCAAAAAAGTGGAAGTCCGAGAAGGCTAGGTTCAAAATGGTTCAAATGGCTCTGAGCACTATGGGACTTAACAGCTGTGGTCATCAGTCCCCTAGAACTTAGAACTAGTTAAACCTAACTAACCTAAGGACATCACACACATCCATGCCCGAGGCAGGATTCGAACCTGCGACCGTAGCAGTCGCGCGGTTGAGAAGTCTAGGTCAGGGCTGTAGGGTGGATGAGGTGACACTGTCCAACCCTGTTTTGCGATGTTTTCAGCAGTCCTCAGACTTCCTTTGCTGATTGACAGATGCAGCGCCAACTGCCTAGTAGTAAAGCGTGTGTGCACGCGAGTCACAACATCAGCTCGCTGCAACATGTCAGATGTGATAGCCGTGAATGCCCTCCCCGACCGCTGCAAACCTTAGAGCTCCGCCGAACCGCCGTCTGACGAAATGAAATGATCGTGTGGCATTGTTGGCCGGGAGGCCTTATCTGCGGAAGTTCGGCCGCCGAGTGCAAGTCTTATTTCAGTCGACGCCATATTGGGCGACTTGAAATGATGATGAGGACAAAACAACACCCAGTCCACGAACGGAGAAAATCACCAACCCAGCCGGGAATCGAACCCCTTACCACTTCGCTAAGCAGGCGGGTCGCCTTCTGATGACCTCACCCTTCGTGCACAGTGACTGACTGTACTTCTGTCGACAGCAGACGCTCCATCGACTTTGCACAAGCGTTTGTGAATATTCCTCACAGTTTCTTTCCCTGCAGTGAGAAATTCAGTGACGTGCATCATCTACAGACGCCATTTTGATACTGTCCTGGAGCCACGCTATTTGTCGGAAATGACGAAAACTTGATGCGATCCCTGATAAGACTTTAAATAATACGTACGGTACGTAACGTTTCGCATTCGTAGCATTGTTTTCGGCTGAGAAAAAAAAATGCGGTGCATACTTTCTGGGTAACACTCGTATTTAGAGAAATTACGAAAAACTTGTATGGCCGCACGGAGATCTAAACCGTCTTCGTCACTAATGCGAGTCCAGTGTACTAACAGCTACGCCTCCCCACTCTATACGATGTAGTAACGTCCCAACAATAGCACTTTGTAGAAGTTGTTCCGTCATCCTATCAGTTTCCTTCATGCCCAAGAACTCACTCGCCTCTCAAGAGGCAAACAAAGACACTTGGTTACATCCATCATTACAGAGTACCTGAGAAGCTTTCCCTATTTACTTTATATTCTATTCTTTGTATGTCTCCACTGCGGCTGCCAATTTATCTATTTGTATATGTCATGCGGTACGTTAAACTATCTGTCCTTTCATCTGTTAAGGTTCTTCCATAGAGTTTTCTCCTGATGTGACCTTTTTAATACTTCGGGAATGGATTTTCTCTCTGCAACGGAGTGTGCACCGATTTGAAACTTCCTGGCTGTATAAAACTGTATGCCAGCTCGAGACTCGAAGCTTAGTACCTTTGCCTTTTGCGGGCAAATGCTCTACCGACTTAACTATCCAAGCACCACTCACGACCCGCCCTCATGGCTTCAATTCCTCAAGTAAATCATCTCTTGGGCATTTCAGTTCTTAGAGCACTTGCTTGAGATTGGCGAAGGTCCCAGTTCGAGTCCCGGTCCGTCAGCCAGCTTTGATCTGCTACGAAGCTTTTACTGCCTCTTGGTTTATCTGTCCACTTGATTTTTAACATTACACGAGGGCTCCACATTTCAAATGCTTCTAGTATCTTTTTTCTGTGGATTCCGCTTTCGCTCCCTTATGATGTCGTGCTCCTGGCGTACCCACGCAGGAACTTCTTGTTTCCGTATTAATATCTGATACCAGTAGCGCTTTCTTACTGAAGAAGGCTTTCGTCACGAGCAAACCACAGAGTAGAGCACCTAGTCCGGCACTTGTTTCCGTGCTGGGGGGGGGGAACGTCCTGAGGAGCTGCTGACACGTGTGTCTGTGTCGGGGAGCGGCGCCTTGTATTTTATGATCTCCTCGGCTCGCCGGTAGCATATCTCGGCCTTTTTCCTGTAGCAGATAAGGAAGCTGGCTGGCTTGCTGTTGCTACGACCCCTCGGAGAGCGTAATTACAGGCCGCGTGCGAAAAGAGACGAGACGAGACGAGAGGAGAAAGCAAGCAGCGCTGGGGCCGTCTTCCTGCGCACACAAGAAAGAACCGGCCCCCGCCTCGGCAGCTCGTTCGTCCGCCGGGCCCCACGTCCTCACAGGAGCGGCCGCAGGACCCAAAAGCAAAGAGAGCATACAAACACATCTTCGCGGTCGGTCGTTCATCTCGCTTACCGTCCCGTAAAACGTAGATGAGACGTGACGCTTTATGTTTATAAACGCGAACTCCCTCGATAAATACTTTGTCACCTAAGAAAACGTCCAAAGGAACTAACGTTCGCTGTTTTTGAATCCGTTTTCTCCTTCTGACTGGCAGTTTCTGATAAATTCAACGACATAATCACTCTTGTCTCGTGCGTACAGTGTTTGCTGTATACGAGTCACCTAAGTTTGAAATGGTTCAAATGGCTCTAAGCGCTACGGGACTTCAAATCTGAGGTCATCAGTTCCCTAGACTTAGAACTACTTAAATCTAACTAACCTAAGGACAGCACACACATCCATGCCCGAGGCAGGATTCGAACCTGCGACCATAGCAGTCGCGCGGTTCCAGGCTGAAGTGCCTAGAACCGCTCGGCCACAGCGGCCGGCTCCTAAGTTTCACTGGGGAAGAAAACACTCACGCTCATGAAAGGTTCTGCATAATAAAGCAGTTGCCAAATGAGCAAAATATTTCAACCAGCTATAGTTAATATGGGTACAGACACTTCATCTGCGTAAGATTGTTATTTTACAGAACACACTTTAGCAGCAATGCAAAAGGTAGTTCTCAGATTAACCTACGTACAAATGACAAAATCTGTAATAATGATTACAAGCGCAAGAAGAAGCATACGGAGCAGTACCACAAGGCGAACATTATACTAAGCGAAAGCACACAGAAGTCACAGAAACTATGGGATACCTCCTAATATCGTCTCGAACCTTCTTTGGCCCAGCGTAGTGCAGCAACACGACGCGGCACGGACTCCACAATTCGCTGGAAGTCCCTAGCAGAAATGAGCCATGTTCCCCCTATAGCTGTCCATAACTGCGAAAATGTTGCTGGTGCAGTATTCTGTACACGAAATTACGTTTCGATTGTATCCTATAAATGCTCGTTGGCTGGCCAAATCTTTCGCGGTCATTGTCCAGAGTGTGCTTCAAACCAACAGCGAACAATTATGGCTCGATGACGTGGCACATTGTCATCCGTAAAATTTCCATCGCTATTTGCTGTTTAGGCCGTCGGCCACTACGTCCTTTGTGAGAGGTAACGCCTGAAATTTGGTAGTCTCGGCACACTCTCGACACTGTGAAACTCGGAATACTGAATTTCCTAACGATTTCGAAAATGTAATGTCCTACGCGTCTATCTCCAACGACCACCGAGCGAGGTGGCGCAGTGGTTAAACACTGGACTCGCATTCGGGAGAACGATGGTTCAATCCCGCGTCCGACCATCCTGATTTAGGTTTTCCGTGATTTCCCTAAATCGCTCCAGGCAAATGCCGGGATGGTTCCTTTAAAAGGGCACGGCCGACTTCCTTCCCTATCCTTCCCTAATCCGATAAGACCGATGACCTCGCTGTCTGGTCTCCTTCCCCAAAACAACCCAACCCAACCCCAACTACCATTCCGCGTTCCGAGTCTGTTAATTCTCGTCGTGCGGCCATAATCAAGTCGGAAAACTTTTCACATCAATCACCTGGACACAAATGACAGTTCCGCCAATGCACTGTCCTTTTATACTTATGCACGCTATACACCGCCAGCTTTATATGTACATATCACTATCCCAGACTTTTGTCACCTTAGTGTGCATCAGTCTGCCGCGACGAGTGTGACATAGTGGGCGTTGAGGCTCGTTGCAGAGTAATGTTGGTAATGAAGCAAAAAAATTAGATCAGACTACGCCAACATTTTCACTGCAAGTGGCAAACTAGCTCACAACCGTGGGAACATTCAAGATCTGAGTTACAAGCCAAATGGGGAAGAATTATTTCGTTTTGAATTAAAGCTCGCAGTGACAGATGTTAACACTTCGAGTGGCCGAGAAAACGTTTTGCCGTTTGAGCACTTGAAAAAGACCAACGCTGAGTGCAAGTGAACGTAAAAGCAAGAAAATAGAAAAGAGTACCTTAGTGTGTAACTCCTAGGAGTGAAAACTAGGGCGTCGGCTAAATTATAAATTGCCGCCTAAGATAGGACCTATCCCATATTCTGAGAAGTGATGGGGCCATACGTGACCATAAGTGTAACTGATGGTACAGGAAGAGTGTAACTGATGGTACGGGATGTAGGAGGACAATCCGTGGTCCCTTTAGCCAATGCGTCACGGCCTCTCAGCAGTGAGTGTGTGTGTGTGTGTGTGTGTGTGTGTGTGAGAGAGAGAGAGAGAGAGAGATGGGGTCTCAGGTGTGGTGGTGGTGGTGGTGGTGGTGGTGGTGGTGGTGGGAGGGGGGGGGGGCGGGGGGAAGCAGTGAGGCAGAGAATGATCAGCCACATAGAGAGGGCGACTGCTGATGACTCGCCTTTCCGCCTTTTCGAGAAGGCCTGGCGTGAATTATGCATCAGCTCCAGGGGCGGACAGAAGTCGACAGCGACACTGGCATCGACACCGCGCCGTGGCTCCCGTACCGCCTCCTCCCTGCCCCCTCCCCCCTCCTGCTGAGATCCATATGCATGGCCACCTAGTGGGGATTCCTTACTCAGCACCACAAGGCAGTTCTCTCGTTTTGAAGGACTATAACTACCCATCAAGCCAGGTCGCTGTGCTCCAACGCGCAGTAACCTCCTTCATAACGGAGCTGTGCTAGTCATCTGCTAACATTCGTTTGAGTTACTCCTACATTTACCCACGCCGTTTTGACACCAGTTTACTAACAACGCGCCACCAACTGCTGTTATTTCGTACATCCTTAAACCGATGAGTAGCTCGGTTGAAGCATACGAATGGGTACTCAATTATCATCCAGCTAGTTTCATGGCGTTAGAGCTACATCTCCAGGAGCACGTATTTACTTCATAACTCAGCTCTAGCGATAACCAGTAAACGACGCAATATTCTCCATCCAATTTTAATAAAATGTTCAATCGTTCAAGAGGCCGGTAGTCACGTTATAAAACGGAAAATGGAAATGAGCGTACGGCATTGTGGGCCGGGTGTCCCACATTCGGGGAAATAATACGGCAGAATGCAGGGAACATCGTTCTGATAACAGAAGCCTTTTAACATTCGTTTTCCCAGTTCTGTAATTTGTAATCCTGGCCTGAGTGATAGGGAATGATTCTTTGAAGGTGAAGCTGCTTCTAGATTCATCAGTATCCTACAAAAGTGCCAAAACCACAGTCCTCTGTGTCTATTCACACGACAAAAGTTAGATAATAAATAAACATTTATCTTAGAGATGAAGCGGTCATGACAAAATTTTAAGGCTATGGATGCCCATACTACAAAATTTCCTGCGGAAAGCGTAGAATTGTAAATCGTTAAAATGTAAATAATACAAATAATAATATCTAAAGGGATCAGATAATATTAGCAGGGCTACCAGTTACTGCATTACAGGGAGATACAAAATATATGGAAAACATAGAAATCATGCCGAAATGTCTACAACAAAAATTCTATCTCAACCAATGTAAAACTCAAGTCACTAAAATTCAGTGATAAAACTAGAAAGTCTATATGCAAATGAATGCATCACTTTCAACAAAAGCCGCTGAGGGAAAACCTGGAAGAAAAAGGGGTAAAAATTTCGGAGCACCTAAGAATCAAAGGCGAGAATACAAATACGACAAAATAGAGAATCATGTCAGATAGCTGAGAAATTCACAGCATCCTTTATGAAGAGCAGACAGCTCTTACGGGAGCGTGGAAAGAAAGCTACATGAGAAATGGAAGGTAAATAAAAAATCACCTCATTATTTATGAAGAGTAGACTGTTTCTATGCAAACAAATATAAAATCTCACTGGTGAGAACAGCTACGAGAAATCTGGATTACACAGCTGGCAGGAAGACACTAATTAAATGGCTGAAAAAGGTAAAGGACGAACATCACACTAGGGAGGCAGTAATCGACAGGAAAGAATATACGAATATTATCAGCGACACGAATGATTCAAAGGCTGACCGTGCTCGAAGAAGATACGAATTGCCTTGTCGAAGGGCCACAAAGAAACCCATTCAGAAATAATGAAGAAGTACTGCGCTGAAGGCGGAATGACAAATAAGAAATATGTCCCACTAATGTGTCCTTTCTTTTGGCAAGAATATTCCTTAAGCTTCTTTCCTCATTTATTATTCCTAGTACGTTTTGATTTAATTTCTTTATCTGTTCATCTCGTACGTAACATCACTCTGTATTGCCACTTCAAAAGGAAAAAAAAATACTTTTCTCTGGTTTTCCTACGGCTTATATTTCTTTAATTCTCCACGTTAATAAGATGTTCAGTACGGTGTTTTAATAAGATACGTGTAATGCGAGGAGCGGGTAAAAATGTTCTCCGATTTAAATACGTATTTAAAACCTTCTCGACACTCTTTTCCATTTTCTGTGTCTTTTGGGTCCCAATCAGCCTATCATATTTCGATTCGTCCAGCTTTTCCTGAAATGTCTCATTTTCATCTATGAGCAGCAGGATATGCGCATCGTGAATAGCTAAGCGTCGCCCCTATTATCTAAGGAAAGCATCTTTGCATCCTAGACAGCGTAATGTTATAAGCAGCTTTTGGCCAGATGCGTGTTATACGGAACACGGTCTCTACGAAGTACCTCCGTCTAAGGGCTCCACTAAGGTGTCAAGTAATGTCATAAAAAGTCACGGGACCTACACCGCTAATTACAGTACTTAAAGACATTTCGTTCAACCTTCGTTTTCTCCTCCTACGAGATCACGCATAATCGTATGACACCAAATCACGCGGTGCGTGTCGTTAGGATGCCTATCGACTGGTCACGGATATTGCCTGATTACAATGTAACGCGCATCGCTGGCGGAGAATTTTACGCCGGAAGAGGACGCGGCCCGCAGACCGTGACGTCACGCAGTCTCCGCCGGCTGCAGGCCTACTTTGGGGCGCCGGCGCTGTCACAGTAATGGAACGGCGGTCGCTCGTACGCCGAAAACTGAGCCGCTTCCCCCGCCGTGCCGCACTTCTTTGTCTCTTCGGCTGGCGGACCGGTGCGCTCGTAGCAAGGAGAGCGTTTAGTGCATAATCTGCATACTCATTATTCGCATACGTCACGGACGTTTCTCGCATGAATATTTACGACGAGAGACAACGCTCCCCTGTTATTAATCGTGCAATAAATTCAGAAAATACCTCGACTTTATCGGCAGTACCATCAGAGGTTATCATGTGACCACCTCCCCTCCTTCTCCTCCACCCCCTCCACTTCCAAACGAAGCAGGAAAAGGCGGAAAAGAAAAACTATGCCCAGTAAGGAAAACACTACTTAAGACGCGAATATTACCATACTTTATTTTGTACGTAGCGGTAGATAAGACTTTCGGCCCTCGTAAAGG
Organism: Schistocerca serialis cubense; assembly: GCF_023864345.2. Lineage (NCBI taxonomy): Eukaryota > Metazoa > Arthropoda > Insecta > Orthoptera > Acrididae > Schistocerca > Schistocerca serialis. The sequence goes on from NC_064645.1 coordinate 564,798,576, forward strand.
CTTAAGCGCGCAAAACGTGCAGAAAGAAGGGAGCGCGGATCATCCAACAAAGGCTGTAGGAACTGAAAGCAAACAGCGAAGGAAATCTGAATACCACATGGAAAAATATTACTATAATACGAAAGCAGTAATTTACAGTGTAATTCTGCAGTGAACGCACTGTAAATTTTATATTCCGCGACTTACTTTTCTTTTTCGTGGGACATGTGGGGTACATGACGTAAAAAGTAGGCTAATTTCGTACCGACAAACGTCCGAAAGTAGCCGGTGTTTGTAATATAGTAGTAGTAGTAGTAGTAGTAGTAGTAGTGGTAGCGTTTTTCATCCGTAGATGTCTTTTTACAAGGATATGGGACATATCAAAGTATTTACAGGTTTAGACCAATTTAAAATAAGCTAATTCGTATACACATACATTTACAGACTTCTAATTAGAGACAATCATTAGATTTACTCCTGGTATACTTTTTTTTACAAATAACTTATTAAATAATGTAATGCCACACTGTTCACTCATATCTCACTATCAGTCACTGCACACACTATACACACATTGTTTCATAACACCTCACTCACTAAACACACAAACACAGACACAGACACCCTGGTGATTTCTGGGCCATTTTCTGTACCACAACTTCCCATTTGCTATCCCGAAAAACTGAGTCAGTATCCCTCTATAATGAGTGAGATATTGAGCTCAGAAAGAGGAAGAGGTGTTAGTACTGTGGAATGCATAGCTTAGGGGTAAGTTTTTCTAGAAAAGGAAAAAAGAAGGAAAAAACATAGTGTGAGAAGGTGTTATGTGAAATGTTGGATGTTTTATAATCATTATAATTATTTATTTGTATAACATCTTTTTTTACGAAACCCCTACTCCGTTTCATCTAAGTAATCCTTCAATGTATAAAATGTATTGCATAACAGGTACTTTTTAGCTGCCTTTTTAAATAAGTGTATTTTTACAATTTTTTTTATCTCTTTTGGTAAATTATTGCGCAGTCTTATTTCTTGGTATAAAATGCTGTTTTGAGTTTTATGTTTATTTTTTCTTGGCAGATGTAAATTGAGTCATGGTCATGGACAAAACTGTTTGTGCAGTAATTACCAATGTTAATTTTGATGTGTACAACTAACTGGTAAATGTATTCACACGGAGCAGTTAAAATCCCCAGTGTTTTGAACAGATTTTTACAATGAGCTCGACTACCAATTTTGGTTACGATTCTAAGGGCTCTTTTCTGGAGTTTGAAAATTGTGTTCATATTTTGTGCATTTGTTCCCTAAAAAAGAATGCCATAGCTAAGAATTGACTGTACATACGAATAGTATGTAACTAAAAGACACTGCATGCTACACACTGATGATAGGATCCTAAGGGCATAACATGCTGATGACATTCTGTTTGCAAGTAACCTTGTGTTTTCACACCACTTCAACTGAAAATCAATATTGATTCCTAGAAATTTTGCATTTTTTACACAGTTCCTTCGTAATTTTGAGAGTTAAATGCGAATGACGTAGAGAGAAGCCTCTATTATGAAGCGCCATAATATTGGTGTCAATAACTGTGTTGTGTTTGTACTATGTTTTATCGCAGCACTATGTTGAGATTTGTCTAGTTTCCTAAATTGAACGTTAATACAACGAGTTCGTCTATAATATAAGAGTAAAATTAATCTTTAAAAATTAAAACTCCTACTTGCGCTCTTCAGCTTCTGGACTCTTTTACAGATTGAACGTGAAAGTAAACACGCAAGACAAAAGAAATAAGAAAGTGCTAGAGTGTGAAATTACTACATTCTTGTAAGAAATCATGGCAACGCAGCAGAAGACACATGTGTTTCCTTTGACCACAGGTGATAAATAAGTTAATTAATACTTAAGAAGTAATATAACTAGTGACTCAGCAGGGTTCTGTTATTAATTAATTATAACATTAATATCTCAAGGCAATTATACTTTTAAATTACGGCGGAGCTCCATAACTCATTTTCCTGATGTTTCAGTGGCAGCAACAAGCTACGTCTTAAGTCCTCTGCGACGCGTTAATTGTTCGCTGCTCGTGACTCGATGTCGTAGCTGGAAATCCTTGGCTTTTATCCCTCGAGCACCCGCTCGGACTTTACGAGACAGGGGACAATAAACTGCAACCTGATGCAGGAGTTTTTCGTGTGAAACCACACGCGCAAACAATAAGTGAGTGCTCAAGGAATATGGAGTCAAGTTACTGTCTTACGCGACATCACACAACATGTGAACAGTAGCACCGAAGTATCGCGATACCACATCTTTCATCCACGTTACAAAACCATTGTCACAGAAACTTTATGTAGGAAGGTTATTGTAAATGTTTGTCGCAACAGCGTTCAATATGTTGATGTTTTGATACAAAAGGGAGATTTAAAGCTTCAGTGATAATCTGAAACAGCTTTTGCTGCATCAGGTATTGTGTGTGTGTGTGTGTGTGTGTGTGTGTGTGTGTGAGAGAGAGAGAGAGAGAGAGAGAGAGAGAGAGAGAGGGAGAGAAAGTAAGAACGAGAGAAGCCAAGACGTATCACGCGTTTCGAATGCAGGCTCATAAGTAAGCGTTATTTACCAACTGTAAATTTCTCTAACATCCATTTTTTAAATTACTTTTGTAAGCAGAAATAATTTTGGATCGCACAATGAGATTTCGAAGAAACTACCCACAAAATTAAATTCCTGATCAATCCAATGGAATCGCACTATGCAGGGTTACTGTTACTAGCCTTTCTAAATCAAATCTGAACTGCATTTCAGGTGCACGTAGTAGACTTAAGGGCTGTTCCGGTCACTAATGTCAGCTTTCACAACTATACGATTGATGCGAAAGTCAGACACGTTGACAGTTCATCTTATGAAGGCGGAGGGAACTACTTGTCACTGATATAAGTAGAGACCTAAGCAGAGTGTTTGCAATGACTCTGTTACAATTTGGGTAGAAAAATATGTACTAAGCAAGACTACAGGTCCAGAAAACAATGAACATATAGATTGTTTAAGATCCTTTACGAAAAGGCTGCTATTTCAGTATCTCGGCGACTTTTACCGTTAACGTTAGAGCGCAGATCATTGCTTACAGCGATGTTATCCAGCTAGGCTCTTCTCAGGAAAGATCAGGGCGACTGCCAACTGGATGTGAATGCCTATGTTCGTTATATTTGCGATGTTAGACTATTTTATCACATTTCATTATCATACGCACAGCTATCCTGCATGCGTGCGGACAAGCGCAGAGATTTCCATGTCCTCATGGCTTCTTATCACCGTACACTGTTCCCCATATCTATCCTCGACATTAACGCTCTTGTCTCAACAATATGGCAGAAATACCCGTTCCCATGAGAGCAAAATCCCGTCTGTCCCAATCCATCGCTCAGTCACTTTCCGGAAGTCCTTCTCAGTAGCAGGAACCTGACTCTTGAATAACTTTGCGTGTTATATTAGAGAATTGAATAACATCTCTAGCTTCAGAAGGCAGTTAATGTCATATTTACTTAAGCGACAATAATGATTACCATATTCACTGTACGTACTCGTTACCCCTGTACATTCTTCTTTCCAATCAGATCTTCCACGTTCCCCGGGAATCTTAGCCGGTGCAGTCTCCTTAAAGTTCAGAAAATATATATCAGAAAACATATTTTGTACACCTATAAATTGTTTTGCCATGATCATTATTGTTATCATTGTCATTATTATTACTATTATTATTGTCATTGATATTATTATTATTGCTGCTATCATTATTAGTGGCAGTGGCATCATTAGTACAAGTACTGCCAATATTAACTTTATTAGTTCGTAGTTAGTATAATTTACTCACATTGTCACTATGGACACTCAAATCATTTTAATACAAGTTGCCATATTAAAATTGTTATTTCTTAGGTAACTATGATGTAAAGAAAGGGACTGTATGTACGAAACCCTGGTCCTGTAAGAGAGGGCCCTAATCAGATCACGTTAAATAGATAAAATAAAACTATTACCTGTGTGTTTTCGTGTCTGAAGTGGCTTATTTTTGTTCTAAATAAAAGTCACTGCTTGAAGTTATTCAGATATATTTTCACGCAAATTTTTTTCTGGTTTTGTGAGTATGGTGTATTATTATTATTGTGCAGGCGTCTACATGTAATATGAAAAAATAAAACAGTTAACTCGGAAAACAAACGTACAGATCAAAACTTAAGAAACCAAATCAGTTTACAATAGCAGCAACGTATAATCTCAACAAAGAATTCAGGGTGGCCGGTAGGCAACACTGCTGCGGCGAAGAACTGCTTAAAGCAAGGTACACTGACAATTATTTCGTGTATTTTGTTTGCATTTTTGGCGTGTTTCTCTTGAGGTATCCTATTGAAATACAATGCGATCAGTAAAACGCTGTAAAGTTTCCAGAAAAATGGTGGTATGATAGATTTTTTTAGGCAAACTAATGGGAGTTTGGAGGAAGCAGAAAATTTCTACGAAAACAAGGCGCGCACTTTACAATCAAGAACGCGAAACTTGGCAATGAAGACCATGACACATAGGAACCCTGATTTTGAAGAAACAATTTTCGATCGGATCAATAAATTGCATGTGAAGGAATATTACGCAAGAACTCCCAATAACAAAGCTGTAGCCAGTAAGAGGGAAATTAGCGGTCAGACATCTGCTGCAACCATTTTTTTCTTTTTAATTTTCTGAGGCATTGTGCATACGCGACGCTGGGGCTGTGGGGAATTCAAGGATGAAGCCTCGCAAGTTTTGAGACGAACACCTGATGATCGCTTGCTGCTTGATAACACCGCTCCTTGGTTGGCTTTAAGGCCCACAGTCAACGTCGTCTCATGATGATGATGCACACATACTTGATCGAAGTATTGTCACAGTTTAGGGTTTTCTGAGGTTACCCTAAATTATTCAAGGTGCACGTCGGGATGGTTTGTTTGGAAAGGTCACGGCAGTGTCGTATCGTAATAGAGTTCAACTTTGTGCTTCACCCCTAACGGCCCTCTCATCGACGTGACTTTATACCTTGAACTTCCATTCTTCTTCCAAACGTTATGTAGGGATGCAAAGTCCTAGCGAGTCATCAATACAACCTGATAATCATGGACACAAAATCAGCAGTAAACTACTAAATGTACTTGCAGTATAAGTAATGTGGTCAAGAGAAAAATGGAAGGTTGAATGCTTCTAATGAGAACATTTTAACAAAAACTCCTTTAATCGCTCGCTTTCGCCTACCCGCAACAATGTAAAACATTAGTATGCAAGGAGATATCCTATGTGATAGTAGAACTTTTGTTTCATGATCTTGCTGCGACTCATCCTAAAAAACACAATTTTTGTGTGAATGTATGTAGGCAGGAACAGTGCTAGGCAGAAACGGGATACCGCAACTGCAGAATCTAATTGGCAACTAGTACAAGCCACAAGATTCCTTCCTAGGTAAGCTCCATATATGAGAAAGGACGGTTGTGCTGGCTGCATAATGACGCCTACAGCCAAAGGTACGTCTCAATTAAGGAACGGGAAACGTGATTTGTTTCCAACACAAGGATCTTCGGCATCTTCGATTTCGCTGGCTACCATTCCATTAATAGAAGCCTATTCTGTCGAGGAGTTCCTTGAAAAATTAAACCGATTCTTGTCGTATTGTTGATTGCTTAAACTTATGGCTTGGCTTTTTTCAGGTTCATAAACATTTTATTTTTATCTGTTATTACTTTTATTACTTTTATGTCGTAATTTTATGTACTGACACGTTCCATGACATTGGAAATTTGCTCCTCAATTTGGTCCTACGGAACTTGACGTGTAAATAAAGAAATACATTAGCGCTGCTCTTTAAGACCCGTTTTTAAAAACAAAATATTTTATGAGAGTAGTACAAAGATATGTTGACTTACGTTTTCGTGTTTGATTTGATTAAACTTTTCTCGTAATACATATTAATACTTCTATAAACTAGTTTCTAAATTGTTTTATGTGATGATGTGCCTTTGCAGTTTTACTCTCTAAGCCTCGAAAAAGCCCGCATAGCTCGCATGCATCATAGAATATATGAATCGACCACAAACATGACAGAAAATGTTCTGGGCGATTTAAAAATGATTCCTGAGTTTTACATACAACACAGTAAACAACGTTTGTTTGCAAAACTAAACTTGAAGAGCAGCGATAAGTAGACAAATGCGAACGAAGATTAGTATTCAGAAATCGCTTATGTAACGCTGCACAATTAAAATGTCTGTTTGAACACAAATAAGTCTATATAATATTATATCAGCATGATCTTTGCCACGAATTAACACAGGACTGCAAAGACAGATATAACTTGGTAATACATAAGGCAATCAGCACGAAGGTCAACTGTGTTAGCATAGTAGTGGTGGACTGAAGCAACGCAGTTGCATTCCGACTGCGCCATTTGCACTTCCACATTTCAGACAGCTTTACGTTTCAGAGTAGGACGGAAATTACTGCTGTAAAATGGAGAAACAGCTGGAAAGAAACCAGATCAGATTTTAGCGTTCGTCAGATGACCAAGTCATTAGGCATGGAGCACAAGTGTCGAACTGTTGGAAGGAAACCGGTTGTGTCCTTTTCAAAATGACCATCCCGGTACAAGCGATTTCAGAAACCACTTAAAAATAAAATACAGATGGCTGAACGGAGAAATTAATTGCCGTCCAGCCGAACATGAGTCCGGCGTCTTAACCGATGCACCACCCAACTCGATAAGACAGCTGGGGAACACAGCTTATTCTAACGCCAACGGGGAGTATTGATGGAACCATTTCAAGACTGGAGGAAGATCAAACTCAGAAGTGGCAAAGAGCTCGTCGTTCTTTTGGACACAGTCTGTGACAATAGCCGATTCGACAACTGGATCCAACTGACAACGGGAAAAGTCTACGAGGGACGCTGATGGCCGATATTTGTTGTTGTGTATCTTACTAGAAATAGTAGGTCTGCTGTCACCTCCCCATTACAGACAGCGGTTGTTGCAACCACCTTCGTGGTGAGACAAGTAGGATTCATGGGTGTGGTATGGACGTGGAGCGAACTACCACAGCCGAAACGGTCGTTACACGATTCTGCATTTCAAGTGCTGAGCCAACGTATATACATGACAGCTGATAGTAGATGGCATTTCTCTTCAGTTATGAGTTCCGGCTGGGAAAGAGGCAGTACGTGTGCTTTAGTGTGTGAGTATCCATCACACATACGCCTTAGGGATGGCTTTGGAATAAGAAAAGTTGAGTGACTTTAGATGGTAAGGGGCGGCGCTGGGATGGTGCAGAATTAATTAAATGCTTAATATATATGGGAAGACAATTTTTTGTGGTACTAAGGGCGGTCAAGATGTTAGTTTGAAAATCCTGAAACAGAGTTTCAACAGAGACTTCTTTTATGCCCTGGAAGAATGTAATGGTTTAGGATCTACACGCACGGACAAGTCAGCCAAGATTAAGCACACATTGCCTGAAGCAGCTCTTACGCAGAGGTCGAAGAGCGCGCAGATCCAATTTCAAATTTTACGCTTTCGGCGCATATTAATGCAGCCTCCATTTATTCATTAAGGCTGGTGCGTATTAGCATCACTCGCTATGCGTGTCGTGGCGGGGCTGGGCCGGGCCGGGGTGTTTTCAAGTGGCGCATGCGTGGGACGCCTGGAGACGCACGACGCGACGCTGGAGGCAGGCAGGAGCCCGGCGGGCGGCACCGGCTGTCCACGAGAGCCGGGCCGGCGCTTGAGCAACAGGCGAGGGCCAGGCGATGCGCCAATCCCCGTCACCCCGGACAACAGCGTCTGGCTGGCGCATCTCTCAATCACGGCGCATCTTGCTGCAGAGCAATTAACACACAGAACAGCCCGTTCCCTCTGCTCAAACTGCGGCTTGCAGGAACTTTCACGGTATACAAAACCTGATCTATTTTTCTATAAATCAACGTCGTCCGGCAGACTCCCCTCGTGTTCGTCATTCGATTTCTGGTTAGCATACTCATTTTTGTGAATTATTTTACAAAGGATGCCAACGGCCTTGCCGCGGTGGTAACACCGGTTACCGTCAGATCACCGAAGTTAAGAGCTGACGGGCTTGGTAACACTTGTGTGGGTCACCGTCCGGGTCTGCCGAGTGCTGTTGGCAAGCGGGGCACATTCAGTCCTTGTGAAGCCAATCGAGGAGCTACTTGATTGAGGAGTAGCGGCAGCGGTCACGAAAACTGACAACGGCCGGGAGAGGGGTGTGCCCGGCTACATGCCCCTCCGCATCCACATACGGTGACGTCTAAAGGTTGAGGATCACACGGCGGCCGGTCGGTTCCGTTGGGCCTTCAAGGCCTGTTCTGACACTGTTTGTTTTATTTGATTGATTTTACTTATTCTATGTTAAGATAAGTACAGTTTCTGGAGGAGGGGTCGGAATAGGAGGAAACAGGATACAACATATCACCTTTCTTGCATAAGGGTAGACTGAACTCTACGACTGAGACTGAACAGTTATTTGCATGAGGAGGAAACAACCATTTTTCAGGCAAAAGGCAAGTCTGCGCCTTTCAAACTTTCAGAGATCGGACAGGTTTATTTTATTAGTGTTTTGAAGCATGGGACCTAGATCTCCAGTGGTTCGTTAAACGGTGTTCCCTTCAATCTGTCAACTCATCCACCCCCGCGGTCGTACTGCGCCGATAGTTAACTGCACACGTCCAAATGCGTGTAATGTGTGCCACGTTTTTGAAGACTTATCGTCTCCTTGGTTTCCTGACTAGGCCCCTCACTGAGCGAGGTGGCATTTTGCAATGCTGTTTCAAATACTCGTCCGCTTAAACAGATTTAAGCATTCTGTGATTTTTCCCCAAGTCGTCCAAGACAAATTCTGGAATCATTCCTTTTACGAGGATGCTGCCGATATCTTTCGCCATCATTTACAAATCTAATCCTGTGCTCCGTCTCTGACGATCTCCTCGTCGACGGGACGTAAAGCGTAAAACACTTAAGTTGCCTCTCTTCTTCCTAGCACCCTGATTTGCAATCCGATAATGGCTAGATGGTGTGCAGGAGCAAACAGCGGAAACGTATAAATTAAATGTAACACACAAACTTACAAATAAAAGTTTCTGCGTAATTCACTCGTTATCTTGTCACTTCGCTATCGATTGTACATCAACAGTCGCAGTCCTCATAATGCCGTCTCTTTTGGACGAAATATTTACACAAAACTTGTAATTGTTCGATATGGAACGTAACAATTCACAATTGTTTTTTTCCTCTTTTTAGATGCGATATGAAGAGTGAAGATCGCACGTAGATAATTAAGCTAGCAAATGGAATGAATTACTCTGTAACGAGTTATTAGAGAGCAAATCATATCAAAAACTTCGTAAACTTGACCAAGACAAGGCTAGTTACAACCTACTCTGTAGATAAGTGTGTCTGTCAAAGCAGTTACGAGAAGCCAGCTAGCATGTTCAGAAGACTGCTGCACGGGAAGGCGCAGAGAGAACTACGATTTCGGAAAATTATCACCGCACAAACGCATGGTACTAACTACTACTAAAGCGAAAAAGAAATTACAGTGACTGGAAATATGCTGTAAACAAGCATCTTAATATGTGCATCTGTACCGTCAGCAGCTATATATATAAAACATTGTTTTGACACTAAGATTACAAGAGAATGCATAGACCTCCGGAAAACAAACATAAAAACATACGTGCAACCAACGTAGTTCTCTATAGATACAAACATAAGCTGATGAATACTTAACGACATTCAAATACTACCGCTATTACAAGCGCACCAAACTGTCCACCAGCAGCGTCAACACATTTCAGATCACGACGTAATGCTGCTGAAAAAAGTTTGTTGAAGCACTGACTACTGTCGACGAAAATCTGTTTTAATCACATTTTGAACGTGATCCACGCAGTTGGTTTCCCGCAACATCCTTATGCGTGCTTGTAGCCTTAAGATGCGAACTGAGAAGCAGGTTGGTTTTAATGTGTAGCATATGCTGGTTCTATCAAGCCCAACGTCTTGTGCACATTGCTTGATCGACTTTTGAATTGGAACGGGTCTGCACCTTTACACATAATATTTCTACGTCATTTATTTTTTATTCCTACGGAATCTGGATGGCTACCAATGGTAGGTACGCGGTAGTAGGTCAAGAAATATCTATCTACCTGTCGGAAGAACAAGAAGGATATATCACTGACCATCAACAATGGGCTATGTCAGCTGCCCGCGTTACTAGTACTTGGTTGCGAGCCGTGATGTAGTGTAATTGTGGGAAACTGTTATGCTAGCCAACAATTAAAATCTGAAGACCATGGCTGAACTGAATTGTAAAGACGAAGTCACGTGGTCTACATTTTATGTGTGAAAACGTTTAAAAGGTACCTTGCAGCACGCAGTCCACTGTATTTTTTCGTGTGTTTCTGAGGCTCTGGCTAATTGTCCGTGACCTAATACGTTAGAAGTTCTTATGTTCGAACATTATCTCAGTCTTTTGTTTGCGAGAAACAGAAGGGATATCAATTTTTTTCAAATTTTTACCCATCACAGACAAGGAAACTGAATTTACAATTATTCGAGCACCCTCTTATTTTCCACAAACCGAAACGCACTTAGTATCACGAGTTAAGAATTTATCAAATGATTGAAACTGTTAGCCGCGCTGCTGCTTCGGTTACAAACACACGTCATTATTATCCGTGAGCTAGGACAACATTATCAATTTTCTTTTAAATCGCTTTGTGCTGCTCGAAATAAAATGGTGGGTTCTTTCTATTGACTGATTATCTGACACCAAAACACCAGCTGACTGTATTTAAGAAACATTTGTTAGTAAACCATCATACTATAAACTTATGATGTATTTGAGTCCACCTGTGGAGAATGAACTGTTTGGCATATCACGGTTAGTGATGTATGGTGACTGGTACCTCCGGTTTGCAGAAAGGGAACTGCTGTGATATGTACCTACGCGTCAATGCGATTCTGTACACTGTTCTACCAGCAGCAGCGACCAACAGCTGGACAATTAACATCTCCCAACAACGTAGCCTATTGCACAAAAATCTGATACAGCCAAACCAAGGACTTATCCGTTACTACAATAAATGCAGTATAATTCATAGTAATAGTGAAATTATGTGCAGAACTAGGACGTTACAAGACAGTTTTCTTACTGGTACATCTATCTGCCTAAGTAACCATGTTCAGCGGAACTAATTCTTCGGCCGTAAAATATGAAAAGTAAGAACCAAATTCTTTGGAAAATGTATGGTCTCACCCACAACAGTTGGAAATCTAAATCGCAGAACGTAATACACGTCGGAATTTTACGACATGTTTACAAACTGATCAACAAAACATTATTCTAAGATTGTTAAAATAATCAGTTACCGATAGCCAAGATTAATTTGTTAAACGGGACTACAGGATTTATGAGGAATGAACACTGCTAAAGACATTTATGCAAACCGCGTAACTTTTATAACACTAGTAGCTAAGCACAATTTTCCGGAAACTATTTAAAATAAATCCTGAGAGAAATAGAAATACGGAAGAAATGAAACCTATCGCCTCAAGTGGATGTTTGAGTGACTATTTTGAATAGGAAAAACGCAAATAATAATAATAATGAAATATTTCTAAGTGGTTTAATGATTTCAGTAAATCTACAAATGCCCACAAACAATATTTCGGCTAATTGACTGCCTGATTTCTCAGAATGATACGACAGCAGTAATCACAATATGCCAGCATTTGCTGACGGAATCCGGGTGGTTACTCTTTGCTGAAAAAATAGTTTTGCCAAGTATTTTTCATTGGCGATCAATGTCTTGGCGCATTCCTGTATGAGCTTATTCGTATGTCTACTGAACTAAAATGCATAAACATTTCTTTGAATTAAATTTAAAATCTGATTAATGATTCATCCAAATTTCAATAGTAAATGTCATCTCTTGAGAACAATGTAGAGAAGGAAGAAAGGGGTGAAGATTATCGGTTAGCTTTCTGTCGATGGCTAGATCATTAAAGACGGAAAACAGTCCAGGAATAACAAAGGAATTAACCTGCAATGTCTTAGGAAAGACAAGGGAAATCTAAAGCTAGACACACACACACACACACACACACACACACACACACACACACACACACACACACGCTCGCACGCGCACACTCACACATACACACGCGCAGCTATGTTGAAAGTAGAACCAACATCATAGCCAACGTAAATGGAATTCTATGCAGCTTATCTGCAATCAAGGAGCTGCCAGGGTAAATTAGACTGCTACAAGGTCGGCCACGTTCATCGCAACCGCTTCAGATTTCTGGCAGATAGCGCGTTATCAAGGAGCCAGATGTAGCCATTTATTAAGGCTTGTGTGCAGAGCCTATGCCCTGTTTTTGCTGACGCCGCATCGAGAGAGATAGCACATAGAACTGCGGTATAGCTACTTGTACGGCACGTGACGTTTCTGCCACAGAGACTGTAATACGACTAGTATGTAGTGCTGTTTATTGCATACCTCCGTTATGCGATGTTGCTTTGCTCTAATTCGAAATTTCGCAATTTCTAAACACACGATACAAGGACTTTTTGTCCGCAATAGTTCACATGCGGAGCACGAAGTTTCCACGACTATTTTAACAATGAAAAATGTGGATCAGCTGCAACAATCATTTGTTTTACATTTTCCAAAGATAAAACCATACTGTTAAGAAAGCACGCGGTTATTCATCAAACTATAAATGAATTCTGAAGTTTTAATTTCCATTTGGCCGGACTAATTTCCATATGGCCGGACGATGCAAAATTAAGAAACAAAATAATCTGTGTGTCAGTGAGAAAACAACAACACTTGTGTATGGGAAAAGGAGACAAAAGCAAGTCATTTATTTAAATTTCGGTATCACTCTTATTCAACAATACCATCAATTTAAAATCTTAAAAAAGGGAGAAGAAAGAAATGTGATGTGCGTCATAGACTTCAACTGTAGTTATATGGAAATCGTCGAATCGAACGGTAAAGACGACACAGATTTAGCATTCATCTGAATAATACTATTTCCATTCGCACAAGGAAACAGCTTGAGACATTTATAACTATTTTTTGGAAATATCTGGAAAACTACAAATCGAATTAAAAAAAGGTTGGAATAATTGTTCGTTTCGAAGACTGGCATCCAATGCCATCAAACTCGAATCCTCTGCCCAACCCCACAGAAGACGGGAGGAGGGGTGTGGGTGAATACTTCGAAATCTTAGACTGGAACCCTCATTTTTTATTTAGGATTCTGATTCTCTGCGAAAAGGTACATAACTATTGTACTGGTATTTAACTTTTTTTCCGTTGCGTGACAGATGGAATAGTGATAGATAAAAATCAAAATGAGTTAAAAACCTTTGAAAAATTATAGCATCTCAAGGAATACATCAGATTAGGATCTCAGAATGTAAGAAACGCAGTTATTCTAAAGTCTTTAATGAGGAACCGGTTTTTATAGAAAAAAACGTGTCTGCAGAACATATTGTCTTGTCTACATTATTGGTGCAGTTTTCTTCAAAGTTACTGCGTAACGCTAAAATAGTTTTCAGTTCATTGATGAACAAACAAATGAATTGTTTCAGCTGCTTTCCAGTTCAGCGACAACTTTGAAAGCAATTACACCAATAACGTGGACAAACAAATGTGTTATTTCTGGAGAATCAAGTCTGTTTGTTACAAACACGTTATAGATTTTAGGAAACTGCTTTTCTAACTTCCTGGGATTGTAAAATGATGTGTTTTCTTGAGATATTACCATTTGTCAACAGTTTCGGACCATTTTGAGTTTTGTCGATTTCAACGCCATCCATCACGGAAAGAAAGTTAAATACAAAAGTTATGTATTTTTTTCTTGGATAATCGGAAACCGTAATAAAAAGCTGAGGTTCCTAGTTAAGTTTTCGAAATTGATCCCCGTTCTGCCCCTGAGGGTGGGGCAGGGGGGTCGAATATGGTGTCATTGGATAACCCCTTAGGAAACGAACGACTTTTATTAAAACCTTTTTTTTAATCCGATTTGCAGTTTTCCAGATATTTCCAAAAATACTTTTAAATGCCTCACAATGTACATTGAGTGACAAAGGTATCGGATACCGACATGAACATATACAGATTGCGGCAGTATCGTATCACAAGGAATAAAAGGCCACTGCATCGGCGAAGCTGCCATATGGACTCAGCTGACTTGGATAAAAATTTCCTACGTGATTATGGCCACATGACGGGAATTAACTGACTCTAAATGCGGAATGGTAGTTGGAGCTAGACGCATGAGACATAAAATTTCGGAAATCGTTATATAATTCAGTATTCCGAGATCGACAGAGTCACGAGTGATTCGAGAGTACCAGATTTCTGGCGTTATCTCCTACTACGGGCAACGCAGTGGCCGACGGCCATTTACTAAACGACCAGCAAAACTGCGTGAAATACTCGCAGAAATCAATGTGGGACGTACGACTAACGTATCTGCTAGGACAGTGCGGCGAAATTTGGCGTTAATGGGCTATGGCACCAAACGATCGACACGAGTGCCTTTGGTAACAGCCTACATCGCCTGCAGAGTTTCTCCTCGGCTCGTGACCATATCTGTTGGACCCCAGACGACGGGAAAAACGTGGCCTTCTCAGATGAGTTCCGATTTCAGTTGGAAAGAGCTGATGGTATGATTCGAGTATGGCGCAGACTCCACGAAACCATGGACCCAAGTTGTCACAAAGGCAGTATGCAAGCTGTTGGTGTCTCCTTAATGGTGTGGAGTGTGTTTACATGGAATGTATTAGGTCCTACAGCCCAATTGAACCGACCATTGACTGGAAATGATCATGTCGGCTATTTAGAGACCATTTGCAGCCATTCATGATCCTAAAGATGTCACGGGGCCACAATTGTTTGCGACTGGTTTGAAGGACATTCTGGACAGTTTCAGCGAATGATTTGGCCGCCCAGATCGTCCAACATGAATCCCATCGAGCATTTATGCGACATAATGGAAACGTCAGTTTATGCACAAAATCCTGCACCGGCAACACTTACGCAATTATGGACGGCTGTACAGGCAGCGTGGCTCATTATTCCTTCAGGAGACTTCCAACGTGTTGTTGAGTCCATGCCACGTCGAGTTGCTGAACTACGACGGGCAAAAGGAGGACCATCACGGTATTAGGAGGTATTACATAACTTTTGTCGTCTCACTGTATATCAGAAGGCGAGCACTGGAATGAAGATTTGTACACAGACAATGCGCTAGTACGATAACAGATTAGTATGGTCTTAAAACAAACTAACTTTCGATGAGAGTCTAAGTAAAATATGTGCATTCGTATCAAGCTGTCGATCCCAATGGTTGCGCAGACTTCGTTTCATTACGAAATATCTTTACAACATTTTAAGTTACCTCAAGTGGCGGAGAGGATCGATGCGTAACCGGAAGGCTATGCTGTGGAATTTGCATTGTATTAAGAACGTAGAAGCTGGAGTGTCTTCAACATACAGCGCGTAAGACGGATAATTTAACGGCATATTTTATTTTTGGTGTCTATACTAGCGAAACATTTATTAATGTGTGTTTAATTTGAACACTGTGGCTTTAAGGAATAATGTCGTAACGACGAAATGCATCTCGCTTTGCTGACAACCCAGGCACCTTTCCAAAACGGTAGAGCGTTTATATGGGTGCAAGTATCGATTGTCGAAGAGGAAATCAGACAACTAAAACAGCGTTTGCAGGATCTATATTAGAGTGACATCGTGAGCAACCGTTTACGAAAACCGTTCTTGGGAAGCGTCATGTAAACGCAGTGTTTGGTTTCCCCACTGTTGTTTCACTCACCTTAATGAATTTCTGGGATCTGTTCAGGAACATCTGCCCACTTTTTCGACCATCATGTATCCTCTGTCGCGAAGTTGTTTCCACCAACTCCGAATTGTTGCCGCAGAAAGTGTATGTATATGTGTTTGGATCTCATGGGCCCTCAACGGCGAGGTTATCAGCGCCTGCTGCATAAGGAACACGGCGTCCCAGTTGCTTTCTAAATATAGTACCTGTTGAATCTTTTGGCGGGATTGCGAGCACATATCATTTACGGTCAGTCAGAAACGTTATATTCTATAGCAGCAGCGACAACACCGACAGCAACGACAGACAAATGCGTAAGTTTCCTGTTGATAACAAATGCAATAACACAGAAACTGGGGACCGATGACCTCTGCAGTTTGGTCCCATAGAACTTACCAGAAATTTACAAAAACATAGCAACGTCGAAACTTCAGCCATCCCTCGCGGGTGCCATTCGGTGAGGTATTTGGAGCTAGACGCTTGGGACATAACACTTCGAAATGCCGCCAAACAGCTTGCAATGTTGGAGGCGACACGGCGTGTGCAGGGCGCAGTGCGTGCGCTGCTGCGCTCGCAGTAAGTACAAGCCGAAGCGAGCGACTGCAGGTCCGGGACGGCGTCGTGGCCTCGCCGTGGCGGCGTCTGCGTTGTATGCGGCGCGGCGGGCGGCGTGGCTCAGTTGCCCAAGAATTTTTGCCGCCCATAGTGGGACGGCGCCGCGGACCCGCGAATACCAATGTCCTCATGTTTCTAAACGCTTATCGTTACATAATTCCAAAACGCTTCTCGCAACGAGCGACCAACCAACCAGTGGCCCACCCCCTTTTCAGGACCGCCATCACGCGTATCCGGCTATGGATTTAGCGCTGCATAAACATACGCCATCAGCCAATTCTTCCTTGTCGCGTGCGCTCGTACAAGTGAGACATTCGCAGCTGTTTACACTTATGCGTGACAAGAATGAGAAACGTCCAGCAAATTTGCTGGTGGTTCCTATAATACCGCACGGTGTAGTGCTATTCCTTGTCGAATTATTTTGCAACCATATTCAGTTACTGAAATGGAAGACTGTGTGTGTGTTATGTTGGTTCCTGTAATACCGCACGATGTAGTGCCCAGCTCTGAAACACCTGCACCAATTCAGTCATATTTGGAACACATGCGACTAAAAACAAAACAAAAAAAAAATTTAAAAAAAAGAGAGAGAGAGAGAAAAATGGCCTATAACTTAGAACTACTTAAACCTAACTAACCTAAGGACATCACACAAATCCATGCCCGAGGCAGGATTCGAACCTGCGACCGTAGCGGTCACGCGGTTCCAGACTGTAGCGCCTAGAACCGCACGGCCACTTCGGCCGGCCATGCGACTAAAAACCTGGGAAATAAATAGGAATAACAAAAGTAACACATCAAAGATTCGTAAGGAGCTACTAATTCCTGAACCCCTAGAGCGGTTTCAACCGCACTTGCTCGATATGTGCCTCACTCACATGCAGGCGTCGAAGTGGCAGTGGGAAGGTGTTGATAAGTAAACTAAATCGATTTATATCTGTGTATGAACAATAGTCTTGGTGGCTGGCACGCGGTTTGGTGGCCGTTGCAATGATTTTTGAACTCAATTGTCGGTAAACGGAACAAACAGAACTTTGGTACAATGTGCTGGAAATTTTTGGAAAAAAGTAAAAAATCTGCCAGGAAGTACTAAGCCTACGAGAAATCATTTTCCTGTTCTTTTATGTTGTGCCCAACTGCCATGAATAGCCGAGGAGGGGAACCTCGTCCGGTATAATACTGAAATAAACCGCGGCCGTTGACGTTGCCGGTAGAGTTGAGTACCAAAATCTCTTGCGATGTGCCAGAGTTGGTAGCAGCGTAACTGTCATTGAGGAGGTGTCAAATGATATGGAAAATCTATTCTGTAGGCGCAAGCGAAATACAAGCATTTGACCCCTTGATTCCGTACATAACGTAATTTACAGATTGTATTTTCCACATTAAAGGATGCCGTGGATTCAACAAGATAATATACTTGCGGATGTAAACAACTTTTGCCTGAATAGGGAGCCGTGAAAGGTTTCGAAATCACCGAGCAAGGTGGCGCATTCGTTATCACTGGAGTCCCGTTCGGGAGGACGACGGTTCACACCCGAGTCGAGTCATCCTGATTTAGGTTTTCTGTGACTTCCGTAAATCGCTGTAGGCAAATGTCCTTTCAATGGAAAGTAATTCGATGGCACTGATGACGTCGCCATTTAGTCCCCTTGCCCCAAGCAACCAACGAACCAAGCTTCGAAAATGACAGCAAATAAAGTAAACAAAAAACACAGTTAAATGGAAAATTAGTATGAAAGCAGCCTTTGTGCTCCACAACAAAAGGCTACAGAAGCTTCTCCTGTGAAACAATGTAAGAAATTATGTGCGAACGTTTCTACGTGATTCATTCACTTTAATATAACGTCCTTGAAAAAAAACGTGCAACGTTTTTCCTCCCAGAAAGATAGCTGAACATATTTACGATTAATCTGAAAATACAAGACCCGACATAAAAGAAATCTCACCGCCATTATTCCTAAGGAATTATCTGGCTTAGCCTACTGGTCCACGACAGTTTTTTAGACCTTCAATTTTTTTTTTTCTTAAGCCACGGGAAGCTGTTTCATGCACGATGAACTATTGATAGTAGATATGTTCACGTACTGCTGGTAGACTTCAACGTAGCACCCGTTTGAATTCACACACAACTGCTCAGAACATTCCGCCATGTCTCCAGAATGAGATTTTCACTCTGCAGCGGAGTGTGCGCTGATATGAAACTTCCTGGCAGATTAAAACTGTGTGCCCGACCGAGACTCGAACTCGGGGTCCCGAGTTCGAGTCTCGGTCGGGCACACAGTTTTAATCTGCCAGGAAGTTTCATTCCGCCATGTCATTTTCTGTACGGATGCGGAGGAAGTCCCCCGAATTTTCGATTCTGATAAAACCTGTCGCGGTGTGAAAAAGCATCTGGAGGTCGAGAAATGATCACCAAGAAATATTACGGACCAATGGTCAATTAGTAATGGGATCAGTGCCGTTTATCTTTGTCAGAGCTGTTAATAATTAAGGACAGAAATTTCGAGGGTCGTAGGTACCTCCCGTTCCGCACAATTAGACGGGTTGTAGGGATTTGCCTATGATAATCAATGTGTCCCAGATTACAAGGGCAGACATTTATCACCCAGATAACACAATATTACAGATGACGATCACAAGTGTGGTGATTTCAGACAGCAGCAAGAGTCAACGTGAATAGTCAATATGTACCCAGCCGCAGGCGCCGTCTAATTCTACCAGCGTATTGTACTCGTGAGAAAATACGCTTTAGGTTTAGAAGAATCCTATAAGCGCAAAATAACAAACAGCATATGCCAGAAAAAAGTGCAGTTATCACTAGTCATTACGAAAGCTACTCTGTTGTAATTTTGATAATTTAATGTAATCTGTGCAGGGGGTACTGCACAACTCCTAAATGATTGGAAAAATATGTCATATTTAAGAACCATCAAGGACTGCTAATGAAATAAACCTTTACTACCTACAAATTTTGGTCAGCCTATCATCATCAGGAACCACGTGATTGTTTATATCAATCTCTATGGCATATTTCTGCCTGTGATGCCAAAAACTGGGTTGCTGATATTGCTGCCAGTAAAATGCAGTATGCAGCGTGTACTTCACACAGGAGGACGGGACATGGGGCAGTGTACTAAGATTATTTAACTATACTAATGCATTTTCCTTTTGATTATATTAACATTAGATTACTAAACACTCGTAAAATTTACAGTTGTACTTGGTACCACGTGCGACACATGCTCTTGACTACTTTAATGGCATACAATGTTGTTAACAATGGCTGAATTATTTACTGCCTGACTCCAGTGGTTTGCTGGCAGTGGTACTTTTGTCGCAAATATTACGAATTTCTTGTAAATGTGTGCTTGTCGGTATATTAGTCTTATCACTCAGAATTTATCTCAGGGTGGCATCTTATGTGGAGTAACAAGCAGCCACAGTGCTACTTTATATCACATTCGCCCTCTTCAGTGCTAATCTCGTCTTTTGCTACTGAAGTTAGCGCAGTATTGGTGGTACAGAGTTTGATTTTGACGCTAACATACTGTGTGATTTGCTTGAAGAACTTCATCTGAGTAGCAGCAGTAAATCCTGCAAAAACAGCATCAAAAGAGAAAAGTAAGCTATTTTTGTCCTTCGAGCAAACGAAGAATGACGACGACACTTTGTAACCACTGTTTAAGAGCAATTTGTGCAGAACACCAAGCTAGGTCATGCTTAGATTGTAATAATAGTGTCTGAAGCTGAAGACTCTCTACCCGTATTGTGTGTAATGCACTCTTGGAGTTACAGTAATTATAATAATTTGTAACTAATGCATAACATAAATTATGACTTCTTTTTCGATACCATTGAGAGCAGTAAAACTGTCGTTGTAGGATATAAAACATACCATTGGAGACGTAATAACTGTAATTAAATAGTGCATAACATATGAATTACGACTTCCTTTGAGTAGTAAAATTTATGATGGTTTAGTAGCAATGTAACGTTTCCCCATATTACTGCTCTAGGGTTAATGCATTTTTGTTATTGACTGTAATTTCAATGAGGCAGAACGGTTATTTTATCCTTTGACGTCACACTAAGTAGGACACCATACAAGCCGATTTAAATAATTAAGGTACATGATGGTCATCGGTTGATCGAAAATGGTAGTATACAAAGATTCAATTAAAGAGCAGATCTTCCTTCAGTAACTTAATGACAGCACAGGTTCTAGGTAGCGCAAGTGTTCGGAGTTTCGCTTTCCTAGCAGTATTGTAAACTGTCTAGCTTTTCTTTTAGTTCAAACGGCTGTCCTCTGCAAAGCACTTAAGATTGCCGCTACCAACTTTTCAGGAATAAGAAAGATACGGAAATAAAGTAGAAAATAGACCATGTATAGGAGTATTTGAAGTTTTTAACAGAGGAGAGAGAGGGGGGGGGGGGAGGGGGATGGGGAACGACGCTCGCGGAACGTCACAGCGACTCAGCAGAATGCGTGTGGGCACAATCGTCACATAGCGAACTTGCGCGGCCCTGACCTTATGCACGTAATAGGACGGCGGAAAAACCTAGGCGCGGGGAGGTAGTCCCGGAATGCGAGCATTCCGCGTGTACTGTTAACTGGCGAGCCTAAAAATGCGTTTATATTGCAACATAATTATGAAATTGCGTCGTAATGGCCGGCGCCGCGAGCCGTCCAAGTAACGGGCTCGCGGTTTATAGGCTGCACCGGCGCGGCGCGGCGGACGCATAAAGCAGAGTTTCTTCCCCGGGGGTCGTAAATGCTATCGGCAGCGCGAAAATTACGATTCGCGGAGCCGACTAGGAGATAGCCGCTCCGCTTTTCACCGGAGACCCCTGCGCTGCTGATTTTACGCTGCCTCTCTGCAAGTCCGAGTGTTGCCCTCTGGCTCCGCCTTCGTAGAAAAGCCGTGGCAGTTTTGCGGCCTTACTTTCAGTCTTTCACGTAGCTCTGAGAAGGAACGGAGGTTGACATTATCGTCCTGTCGACATGGACGTCGTTAGGAATCAAGCACTAACTCAGGCGGAAATGGTAGATCGGCTAATCAGCCACGACCATTTCATTTTCCCTCGAACTATTCGTGAGTGACACTAAACGGGGCTGAAATGACAGTAGCCCACTTGTTGGTTACATGTTCCACAAATCATTTGAACGATTCTTTTATCGAAATGATGTGGAATGAATCAGTTCGTAGGATATGTATACATGATTAGTGTTAACATTAATAAACATATTATTATTTTAGTCCCACTCATGTAATTGCACTTATAAAACACAGTTTTCTTGTGTTGCTGGTGGTTTTCCTGACGGACTAGTTGCAAATATGGTTCTCGGGCGAGACGTCATATATCGTTCTGAAAATTCCACAATATTTCATCTTGTCCGAGAACCATATTTGCAAAGTTTTCTTCCCTTCTTTTTTTTTTATTAGCTGCTAGTTTTTATGTAGAAATTCAGTCAGTGCAACAGGATTTGTGCTGGAGAAATGATTTTAACTTGGATTTAAAACTTACTTTGTTACCTGTCAGACATTTTATGTCACTGTCTAAACAATTAGCTCAAAACTTTTTGCTACTGCATACTGAACTCGTTTCTGAGCCGCTGACAGCTTCACTAATGGGTAATAAAGGTCATTTTTTTCCCTCTAGTGTTGTAGGTATAGATATCACTTGTCGTCTAAAATTGTGAATGTATGACGAATTTTACGAGCGAATATGTCTGTTGTGACGGCGCAGTTAAAATGCCTAACTCCATGAAGGGGTGCCTATATGACGACCGTGGCTGAACACACATTATTCTTGCTGCTCGTTTTTATGCAATCATACTTTCTTTGTACTTTCTATGCACACCTTTCCACATACCACGTGGTCCCTTGTGAAGTATAGATTTATCACTATGTAGGCTCGTAATGCAAACGTTTGGGACCTGTCCTCACTGGGGGAAATTATTTTTTGCTACTGGCTCTCGACGTATGTCTATCTTCCATGGCGGTATTGAACTGGTGTGTTCACTGCGTATTGATTTCACTACCTGTTCCCTCGCCACCTCCACCTGTGAATGGAAGAATACCTTTCCTTCTCGCAGGAAACGAACGAGCTCTCACGTACAACACGATCTATACTATGCACATATTTTAACTTGGAGCATACCTTTGTTGCATCGCCGCGCGGGGTAGCCTCCCCCGTCGGAGGTTCCAGTCCTCCCTCGGGCATGGATGCGTGTGTTGTCCATAGGGTAAGCTAGATTAAGTAGTATGTAGGCTTAGGGAATGATGACTTCACCAGTTTGGTCCCATAAGACCTTAACACAAATTTCCAGATTTGTTGCATCTGGCGAAATGTTCAAATGTGTGTGAAATCTTATGGGACGTAACTACTAAGGTCATCATTCCCTAAGCTTACTCACTACTTAACCTAAATTATCCTAAGTACAAACAGACATACCCATGCCCGAGGGAAGGCTCGAACCTCCGCCGGGACCAGTCGCACAGTCCATCTGGCGAAATTGAATTTTAACTGCAAATGAGTGCCAAACGATCAGGATGTCTTAAGTGATGAAAACCGCCGGCAGATGGCGCAGCGTATCGGAAAATGAGCGATACGTTTGCTTTACAGAAGAGCCAATGATTATGACATACGTCAGCGACCTGTCCAAACTACTTCTCGTGTTACGCCTGATCTTAGCAGGACGTTCTAACCCTGGTGAAACAATCACGTCAGGTCGACGGGTTGACAGATGCAACGTCCTAGCTGTGTACAAGCATGTCAAGATCTGTGTCGCAGGGACCTTGGGGCCAAAACTACACGACAGACTCTACTGCAGTTTGCCGTGTCGAAAGCACCATCACCGCCCTATCAGTGCACAAACATTTTTTTCTATCAATTGAAGGTTTACTTTTTTATGCTTTTCTTGGGAGGCGTGGGGGATGGAGAAGTAAGTGAAGGAGGTTCCGCATTGAAGCAATTGTAAACAACGTCTCCAACGATTTTTTCGTAATTATAGTCGTTCTCTTAGATTGTTATCCCCTGGTTGTTACTATCGTATGGTCTGTAGTTGCTTTACAGAGGTGCAATGTTGTCGACTTATGTGATGGACCTTTCCCCACTACTTCTTATATTAGAGTATGAACTTAACACGGTGTTACAAACTTGGTGTGTAGGGAGAGAGTTACTGTACCTCGAAATTCCACCGGCAAATTCGACAATTCACGCGGGAGGCCTTACTGCCATAACTTCGTTGCATTCAACGTGTGTGCATTACGGATTAGGAATACAGAGCAGGTGATACATCCAAGCACATCCTGTGGGAAAGCCATAAAACTCTGCAGCTTAATTGTGAAGCAGCAGCGGGTACGTGCCGGACAGGTCTACGACGTTGTAAAAGACGGAACAGCGGATAAGCAGCCGAACGCCGCTACAGAGGCCGTTCTGCACAAATATTGTAGGGCGCCGCGTCATTGCGCTAACTACCGGCGCGGTACACGAGTGTCGTGCTGCTAATGGCCGGAACACTTGGTAGTTAGACGAGTACCTGCATACCTTGTCAGCTCGTGTTGGACGCACTGTTGCACAAACTGATCAACATTGTTGTATTCTGAATGTCACGTGCCTTAAAATGGGCACAGTAAGATGACAGCCGGCCGGTGTGGCCGAGCGTTTCTAGGCACTTCAGTCTGGAACCGCGCCACCGCTACGGTCGCAGGTTCGAATCCCGCCTCGGGCATGGGTGTGTGTGATGTCCTTAGGTTAGCTGGGCCTAAGGAACTGACGACCTCAGATGTTAAAGTCCCATAGTGCTCAGAGCCATTCGAACCATTTAGTAAGATGGCATGTGTATCTACAAGGTGCTGCTGTCCTAAAAAGGTACCTCAAATCACAACAGAATATGAACAAACAATTTTCATTTCGAGAACTGCAGCTCGGCTACTATCAGTTAATTTCTTTAAGAATACGAACATACTAAGGGAGCAATCGCTAGAAGTGCGAGGATCGAACGTATTATGTAAGTAATATCCATTTTGGTGTCAGCGACATGAGACCCATGTCCGTTCCCTAGTTTTACTTTGTGGAGCCACCGGACGGGGGAATAATGTCTGAAAGGAAAATGCCTGGAACTGTCTGGAAGATCACAAGCAGACGGAACAAGGAAACCAAAAATCCTGCACCAACATCTGTATAGGGAGCTAGCAAAAGAGGCAGCAGTTTGGGTTTAGAATATCACCGTCGCTCGTGAAGTACCTTCCAGACTGCTTTCGGGTGTTGTTCTAGAGACACAGATAGAGTTGACGCGACGACTTTGAACAGAGCCAACATGTACGGTATTGCAGTAAGTTTGTTATTCCGAATTACGATGCAATGTTCCTTCGGACATGCATGCGTGGCCGAAGCAACGGGCAGGCGACGACTACGGCTGTTATGAAATACGTGAAATGTATTCAAAGTTGCAAATATGGGCAATCATCAGCCGTATGATGGGATGACGACAACGAAAATTTGTACCGGACCGGGACTCGAACGAAGATTTCCAGCTCATTGCGAGCGGTCAGCTTACCATTGGACTATGCGAGCCCGACTCTAGGGCAGACCCAAACTTCGATACGTCGTCAGCCATGAGTCTGCTTCTCCAAAGGAATAGTGCATCGTAATTCGGAATAACACAGGCACTGCAATATCGTATTTATCCGCCGACATCGGGCACGCGACTTTCAGGTAAAATATCTCGCCTGTACGGGAATATACATAATGGATGCTCGAGTACAGGGTATAGACACATGGTTGAGGACATATGGAAGTTTGGGCCTGCCTATGAGTCGTGCACGGAAAAGCTTATGGTAAGGCAACCGCAGCGGGAAATCCAGGTTCGTGTCCCGGTCCGGCACAAAGTTTCATTCCATTGTCTCTATTCGCAACTGCGAATGCAATTCATGAACCACCATGTGACAAGTTCCCACCCTATTGGCGATATTTGTTTTATGGGCATAGTGTCTTGGACCACACCCTAACCCCCACAAAACAAATGTCAGCAATAATGCAAATGCTTGCCATTAAAGCCTGCACTCCCAACGTAAGTCTCACTGAGATAACAGTTAATTGCATTCCCGTAGTTTATGTAATTAACATGGTCTAGTGGTGTAATAAATTTAGAAGAGTAAATAATCGTTATCCTCAAATCACTACCAATCCAGTTTCCGTAACGTATCACTAGAAAATTAATTTAATTCAGTCATCTGGTCTGTATTGGTACAGTTAGAACGCTTCCTATTCAGTTAAGTTAAAAGTGGCCACCATTCACAGGCTCATTGTGGAGTTTAAGTGGCTGCAACCTGTACATATTATTGAGACTCCCTTTCAGTGTAAAGTTTCTGTACCATCACATGGACTGTTCGATTGGTAACAGAACCAGATCCATATATTTTCCAAACTGCCGTATGAAAGTGACCGTGAGACAAGAAGATTCTGTAGCAATTTCATTTTGGAACAAATTACTATATTTGTTGTTCTCTTCTCTTCCATTAACGACACGGAACAGTTTTGTTTAACACCAATTAGCATGATGTTACGATCTGTTTAAGCTATTGTCTGTTCAGTACCTTCTTAGAACACAATATTTAAATGATTAGATGTACTACAAGTGTAATAAGGTGATGCATGCACTATGTGTCAACAGTCGCCACTCAAAAATAAAAAAAAGTCTCCATTTATCAGTAAATCAGACCTATGCTCATGAGAATCAATAATATAATTTAGACAAACTAAAATAAGTAATAATAAGTAGCGGAACGGAAATTAACAATGAGCTAAGCATAAATATGGCCGAAGACGCAAAATAATTGTGTAAAGATGTTAAATCAAATCACAATACGTGAATGAAGTGAAGCAGATACCGAACTTAGACTGGAACCCTCGATCAAGTGGAACGTCATGCTGAGGATAGATCTCAAGATTCAAATGGCTTTAAGCACTATAAGACTTAACATCTGACGTCATCAGTCCCTTAGACTTATAACTACTTAAACCTAACTAACCTAAGGACATCACACACTTCCATGCCCGAGGCAGGATTCGAACCTGCGACCGTAGCAGCAGCGCGGTTCCGGAATGAAGCGCCTAGAACCGCTCGGCCACAGCGGCCGGCTAGATCTTAAGAAATTAAGTGACCATATAAAGAACGAAATGAGAGGAAGTAGACAGAATCAGCGAAGTAATGGTTGTATAGAAAGGTCTTCCCAGAGTAAAGGAAATGTCGGTGGTCCATTAATTTAATGATAGTTTAGGAAGCACAACAGCTGAAAAATATAGATATGGATAAAGATATATAGTATGTGCTATTTTCAGTTCACGTAGCGTAGCTGTCTGCAGCGATGAAAATTTAGGGCGGGATACAAAAATCAAAACATCCAGTGGAGAATGTTAATAGATTTTCAGATCATCAGTTATTGTGACGCTGTAAAAAACAGCCATGCACCAAAAGTCAGTTGAATAGCGTGCTATAATGCATGATATTGTCCTGTTGGAGGTGTTGCAACTTTTTCCTAGCACCTTGAATAATGATAGGGAACTTTTCATGATGTGGGATGAAAGGATGTGGAATCCACAACGCGGTGGCGCTTCGCAGATTTAACCAGTTCACTCACCAGGTATGCAGGAACCAGAACGTTCTGGATTACAGGAATACACATGCGATAGAAAATCAACCACTCAAAACTTGAACCGTGTTGGGAGTAGTATTGTCCCATGTAGATAACAGATAATTACATTTAGGCTGTTAGCGAGTCGACTTCTGGTTCAGCAGAATATGCGCAACTCGTCGTGAGCGTATTTTTGAGAGCAAGAGTGACAACAGCTACGAATACCTTAAATAAGGTATGCGGCACTGTACGGAAAAAATTAATAATACCTCAAATTCTAATAACGAAAGTTAATTTGATGTAGTGCTTCTCCAAAACTTTTTAACTTGAAACTGCGCGTCGTCTTACAGACATAGGAATAATTATTCAAGCCAAATGGACTAAAAACTAACAAAAGTAGGGTATTTCAGGTGTTAGATTTTTTAATATACTTCTGGTAGCAGAGGAGTGATTAGGCTAGTACAAATTCATAAGCTAAAACATATTTCCTTTAACTATAAGGAAGGGAGCTTGGTGAATGAATACATAGCAATGACATTACAAAGAAATGCCTATTTACAAAAAAGAACAACAATCGGAAATACAAGTTATTTTAACTACCTAAATCGTTATATGCGTCGTGAGGCAAGAATGAAGAGAATAACCAAACAAACTCTAACCTAGCAGTAAAACAATAGCACATACGGTTACAAACATGGAAACTCCACGGAAATTCAATAAACTCCATTCTGTACCAACACATTTACATAGAAACAAAGAACGAATGTCGGCCAGTAAGATTTACATATTCTAGGAAAGGATACGAAATCTGTCGAAGGACATTATTTTTATGAAATAACAATAACCTGAAAACTTACTCGATGTAACAATGCTGTGTACACGTTTTATAACTGACCGTAATTTCATTAAGCACGATTTTGGTTTTACCTTTCTGCATTATATAGATGTTTATTGAAAGTGTTGGTTATACGGACATGCTCCCAGGTATACAGACGATGCACGGTTTCAATACGCTACATGCTGACATATATTTTACCAATGGGTAAGCTGAGGATACTTGCTTTCTCAACTGAAACTAGTCATCCAAATTCAATGCTTAATAACGTACACAGTCTAGAAAATTATACATTTTTTTTCAATTTTAAGAGACTGAAAACAGTTTCCCAATCGCTGTCAGCTAATCCATATATCAAATGGGCATCTGCCAACTCTGCATTTGTCAACACTGCCATTGCACAAGCCAAGTCTGTGGTTAATTCTACGTAGTAACCCGTGTGGTTCCAACTGTCGTACTGATCGCTAGAGCAGTTGATGTTACCTGTAAACACGACGTAAGTCGCACGTCAACAGGATATGTAAAACAAAACACCGGCGGTGCACAACGTAACCAGACGTCACAAAGAGTGCATGTTCCCCATGATTCTAACGTTCTGTTCAAATGTATGTGAATCCCTAAGGCGCCAAACTGCTGAGGTCATCGGTCCCTAAATTGCACACTACTTAAACTAGCTTAAAGTAACTTATGCTAAGAACAACACGCACACACACATGTCCAAAAGAGGATTCGAACCTCCGGCGGAAGGGGCCGCGCAATCCTTCACATGGCGCCTCAAACCGCGCGGCTAACGTTCTGTGCTTGTTGGTTTCCCATGATTAATGAGTTGGAGAAAATGAGTTGTAACACAGAACGAAGCATTTCCAGACCAATTTTCATATAACATAATTTCTTCGTCTACGTGTGAGGAATATGTGCGGCAATTTGTGCCGTATATTTTCGCTACACCTTGTATTTCTGTCAGCAAAGGAACGATAAGAAATTCAATTCTTTTGTTGCAAATTATTATTTAACTGCAATGCTTTACGAGGGTAATACAACCTCCTAGCAAATGTAATTAAACATCTAGTCGCTGTTCCACTGCGTGGTATATTTTATCACACTTAGCTTTTGGCTAATGTTATAGGGATTTATTCGCTTTTCTGCCAACAATAAGAGAAATATGGAGGATATAAGGAGTACTTAATTAACTGTACTGTAGTTCTAGCAGTGAATCAAATCATAGAAAAATCTCATTGTGAAGTCTGAATCCGCACATTGCTCGTATTTTCAACATTAAAAACTTTTTTCTGAACATGTTTTGTTGTCACAGATTATTCTTTCTAAGCCGAACATTAAATAGGAAATTACTATCATACTATCCGTAATTTTCGATGTTTCTTTTGCACTTTTACTAGAAATTATTATCCTTGGCAGCAGTTGATCGTTGCCAGAGAAGGACGATGTAAACCGAAACACAGCTCAAAATTTAGATGTGATACAATAAAGC
Organism: Schistocerca serialis cubense; assembly: GCF_023864345.2. Lineage (NCBI taxonomy): Eukaryota > Metazoa > Arthropoda > Insecta > Orthoptera > Acrididae > Schistocerca > Schistocerca serialis. The sequence goes on from NC_064645.1 coordinate 564,828,083, forward strand.
AATTTTTTTCTTTCAGCCTCTGTTGGAGTTTGTACTTTAATATTAGGCTGCTTTGTTCAGACCGTTTGGAAGTAACAAAGGAAGTGAAAAGATATGCTTTTTAATGCGGCAAAAATTTATCAGCAATGCCAGGGAGTCTTAATTTATGTGTCTCTAAGTTTTCTCCAAACAAGTAGCAGATTATTTTTCCACTGCTTCACCCACTGAAACAAGCCTGGCTGTACGGTATAACGTTTCTCCTCACCAACGGCCGTCGCAGGAAAGTCACTAAGCATGACTGTTAATCTGTTCTCGGCGATCGGCACTGCGCCTCATGGCTTCCGTTCGCTCCCTTACTAAATCGTTTTGACTGTGCCAGATAACCCGTAGACGTCACATACGCATGTGAGTACATAGATGGCAGTTATAGAATCAAATATAAAACAGCATGCAGTACACATCTAAATAGTGTAAGCACCACCTTGGAATGTCATCTAGCAATCCGTAGCTCCCCATAAAGTTCAATCACATAAAATATGTGTTATTTTACTTTTCGCGTCATGCTTGAAATGTTCGAAAGGAACTTTGTAACACTGTGTAATTAACCGCGAAGGAAACCCACTGTAGTATGGTAACATCGTGCAGCTGCCCGATTAATATCATGACCAGACATCTTAAATGTGCTCTGCAAGTACTGCTAGATCCCTCATCTTAAAAAAAGAATACGTGCTGTTTCCACTCCTCGCGCCGGGTCACGGTGGACTGCTTGAGATCCTGGCACACCTTGCAGCTCGTATCTCTTCAACAAGATCCCAGCTTGGGGCAGAGAGTGCCCGTTTGGAAACGTTTGACAGCGAAATTCCAGTGGCGCACTTTTTCTGACAGCCAAGGGAAAGGACCCCGAAAGCTAGATGTAACTGGTGGACTGCCGTAGATTTTAATTTGTTCTTGAAGAACACCTTACCGGTCAAAAATCTGTTAGCCTACTGTCACCATAGGTATAATGTATGTTTGTGGCAAAGTGTTAAATCGATTCCTTGCTTGACATGTGCTGTAACTTAACTGCAAGTCAATGAATCGACTCACAATGTAAAATCAAGCCTACTGAAGTTCAGGTGTGAACCTAACACCTGCTGGAAGAAAAAGCCAGGACAGAAGGTGGATATTGGTATTGGATTCAGCTAGAACATAAAAATTCGTCGACATGTCTCGGCGACATTTTAAAAACATTGTAAAACATTATGAAAGAATTAAGTATTTAAAACATCTGAACCAAATGCTGATGCCCTATACACAAGGGTCCGAACACTTCCTATTTTAGTCGGAGGAAATTCCAGTCCAGCCTGTGTGGTGTTGCATCGCAGTACATAACCCCAAGAAAGCTGCAGCCTGGGCAGATAAGCTACAAGATCTGTAAATAGGACGGCACAAACTACACAGACAACAGCTTCATATAAAGAAGGGAGGAAGATGCGAGTTAAACGTCCTCTTGCCACTGAGATCATTAGAGACGGAATACAAAATCGGTTTGTGTAAGCATGTTGAAGGAAAATGGCCGGTTACAGAAACCAAAAAAAATGGCTCTAAGCACTATGGGACTTAACATCTATGCTCATCAGTCCCCAAGAACTTAGAACTACTTAAACCCATCTAACCTAAGGACATCACACAACACCCAGCCATCACGAGGCAGAGAAAATCCCTGACCCCGCAGGGAATCGAACCCTGGAACCCGGGCGCGGGAAGCGAGAACGCTACCGCACGACCACGAGATGCGGGCTACAGAAACCACAGAAAACATCAATTTGGGTGGCCGGGCCGGGATTTGTTTATTTCCGATGTCTAGAATTCCTACGAAGAGAGTGGAATGCAGAAGTAACGTCCCAGTAGCTGCTGTTCAAATCAAACTAACGAAGTCGTGGCCAAGGACAAAATCGTCTTTAATGTGTTGCTCCTTCACAAGAGGATAAATCTCGCCAAGTAAACACTTGCCGCCCTGTCTGAAGTAAACTGGGAACTCCGAAACGTCTGCCTGTTGACGTGGCCAGGGCTAGACTTTAATTGTGCAGGTTGAAATTTAGGAGACCAAGATAACATGAAAGAGAGGGAATAGCGGAAAATTACGAGCGGTGTTTAATATAGGACACTGTTCAGCTTCCTGCCCATGTAAAGCGTCATGCGTCGTGACAGTCAGTGGAGACCATTCCAGCCGGCTAGAGGCACTCGTCCATAGTCTGCTGACCGTACCTGCCGTCTGTTAACACCAAATCCGACTTCACAGAAAGTCTAGAAGAGCAAGGCAGAGACACACACTAGGAAAAATTTAACAAGCGGACCGACTTCCTCGAACGTAGGCAGAAATCACCGAATGAATCAGCTTTCCCCTCATTCATACTTTCGGATAGCCATAATTTACTCATCTCTCTTCACAGTCGAAGAGTCGAGTCAAATACCGTTAGTGATGAATGTACATTTCAGTTTTATATCTTGCAAATTTTAAAGCTGTTAATGTTATCATAGTATGCTGCTGTTGTAGTTCTCAAAGTACTTCCATGACATGTGTGTTTTTAAAATATTCGGATGAACGCTTTCCATAAGTGATATTTCTCTGAAATGATATATTTTGAAAGTTACGCCAAAGCGATGTAGTAAATCGCTGATAACCTAGGAGTTGAGCGCCCGCAAGCTCCTTCCTCCTCTGATGAAGTAAACACTGATATAAAATATTTAGATTATTATAACTAATAAATTAAAATATTTTACATTTGTTACTGAGACATGCATCCCCCTCCTACTCCCTGGAACCGAACTCCGGATCTGCTCCTGCGTATGATGGAGACAAACTGAGCAACACCTTACAAACCGTTCTGAATGTGCTAATGCATTTTCAGTGGAGCATCTTACTGATGCAAGGACATGAACATTGGAAGTGGACATATTCTGGTTAATTGTTGCAAAACTTGATTGGTCTTATTCGTATTTTACCCAACAGTAATCGCTCTGCATGATTTAAAACTATTTCTACACAACGTTGTACAGGTTGTACAAGGGGCTTCCTGGACAGAGTTTTGCGCATGGCCCCGTCTACAGGAAAAACAAAATTGGTCCATATTTTTAACTCTCGTGGTAATTCGTAGTCGCATTTTCCGTAGATCGTTTGAACGATTCCTTTTTTCTAAATGATGTGCAGCGGCCAATTTACAGTATAGGTATACATGTTTGGTGTAAACATTAATCAACACATTATTTTTTAGCCATATACATGCGACTTTGAAACGTTTTTCCCTCAGGCAACCACTTTTTAAATAGAAATTCGGCCATGGAATAGAAGGAGTTTTGCAAGAGAAATGGGTGCAGTTAAAAACGCTCAAATACTTAAAGAGGCAACTACATGACATTTGCGGGTGAACACTCATTATTCTTACGGCTTGCTTTTGTGCAATCAGTACTTAGCTTCTATGTAATGAGTTACCCCTGAAAATTATTCCCTACCCTAGAACATTGTTCCCTAATACATTGCTAAGGGTAAATACGCAAAATATGTCAGGAGGTTGACTGGTCTGTGTGCAGTACTAGCAATTATATGAAGGACAGGCGGCCGGAGTGGCCGGCGGTTCTAGGCGCTACAGTCTGGAGCCGAGCGATCGCTACGGTCGCAGGTTCGAATCCTGCCTCGGGCATGGATATGTGTGATGTCCTTAGGTTAGTTAGGTTTAAGTAGTTCTAAGTTCTAGGCGACTGATGACCTCAGAAGTTAAGTCGCATAGTGGTTCAAATGGTTCAAATGGCTCTGAGCACTATGGGACGCAACTGTTGTGGTCATAAGTCCCCTAGAACTTAGAACTACTTAAACCTAACTAACCTAAGGACAGCACACAACACCCAGCCATCACGAGGCAGAGAAAATCCCTGACCCCGCCGGGAATCGAACCCGGGAACCCGGGCGTGGGAAGCGAGAACGCTACCGCACGACCACGAGATGCGGGCTAAGTCGCATAGTGCTCAGAGCCATTTGAACCCATATATGAAGAACAAAAAAGTAGCTGAATTTCATTGTTTCAGGAGCACAGTAATACGTATCTTCCAGTTCAAGTTTTCATCAGCATGTACATTCAAAAATTTGGAGCATTCTGCCTATTTACTATCGGTATTGCGACCACCACTTTCTGTTCACAAATCGCATCCACTCGGTAATTTACAATTCACGCAAGCGAAATGTGATTCGCTACCGCAACACACGTAACTCGCGCAATCGGCTCTTCGTCCGACTGGAGAGGGACCTGTTGAACACAAAACTCCTCACAGCAGGAGGAACCTGGGGCTGGGACAGTCCAGTCCGGGCACCTCGTCTTCCCTGGAGTGTGGCGCCCGACACCGACTGGTCCCGGGCGCAGCTGCAGACCGTGGTCAGCCTACAGCGCACTAGAAAAACGTAGAAAATATCGACTTCTTAGAGTGACGTGTAGACTGACGTTTCCTCGCAACACGGAGTCTATCTACATATTTCCGAACAAACGTTCGTATGTAAAATGTTGTCTACTTCTTGCCACCTGCAACCTGCCGAAGTGTGGAATACGAACTGTAAAACACACCGTACATCCATTTTTGCACTTACGTATTAGCATTCAGATGTAAGATTCAGCTGGGAGAAAAACAAAAAACTACCTAGGTTCATTATGAGGCTTAATATAATTATCGCTACTACTATTGTTTTGATGTTTTTAATGTATAATGCATATGTAGATAGCATCATTTACATACTTTCTTATCTCTTCTCGGATGTAAAACCTGCGCTCAGCCAGAGCCGACAGGTGTATAGCTTCAATGATTCTCCTCTTTGTTTGTCCAGTATAACTTACAGATCAGTACGTCAAGTGGGTAAGACCATAATTACACCTGTATACTGCTTCGGAAAGTCGATGGTGCGGGTCTTGTACGTTATCTGTCAGCACAAGTGGACAAAACAACGACACGCAAGAAGTCGTAAAACAATTTTCTTTAAATTCGCTAAGACTAATGTTTACTCTTTGGTTTCACGCAATGGAATGGCTATTAGTGCGATATCGAGACGGATGTACTAAAAAAATTATGTTTCGTGTATCTGAAGATGGGTCGTTCCTCACTCAGCACTAGCATTGCATTATAAGCAAACAACAGCAAAACGGGACATAATACTGTATTTCACGGGCCTGAGTTTTCTTCAAGTCCATAATGTAAGAAAATAATTTAAAAGAACTTCAACTTCACCAGCAGAAATTCAGGTTTGTCCGCCTCGGATGCGACGCAGATTGCCAAGCGAAGGGGCCCGGATTCTATTCTCGACCGGGTTGGACACTATCTGCGCTTGTGGACTGGATGTTGTGTTGTCCTTACGTTCGTAGCGTCATTAATTGGTTTTAGAATTTTGAGATAACTATTTGAGCACGTCCCGAAAGACAATAAAAAGAAAAAAAAAGAAATTTAGTTACGTCTTATGCTCTGGACGGTTCTGATAGCTTTTTTAAGCTCGCCACATCACACTGAGGAGTGTTTAGATGTTGTTGTTGTTGTTGCGATCTTCAGTCCAAAAACTGATTTGGCGCATGTACTCACGCTACTCCACCCTGTGCAAGTCTCTTCATATCTGCGTAGTTGTTGCAGTTTACATCTATCTCTTTACTGTACCCAAGTCTTTGTTTCCTTCTACAGTTCTCACCCCCATACTTTCTCCTATTACCAAACTGCCTCAGAATGTGGGCCACAAGTTTCTTTTTTACCCAGTTTAATTCAGTATCTCCTGATTATTTATTCCACCTACCCATCTAATCTTCAGCAATCCTCTGTAGCACCACACTTAAAATACTTTTAATTTCTTCTTGTCCTTATTGTTTATCGTCCATGTTTCACTTCCATAAAGGTTACACTCCAAGTTAATAGTTCCGAAAAAGAATTGCCCAAGTTTAAATTTATGTTCGATGTTAACGAATTTCTGTTTTTCAGTAATGCTACTCTTGCTGTCGCCAGTCTGCATATCATATCCTCTCTGCTTTGACCATCATCAGTTACTTTGATATTCCTAATCTAGTTCCCTTCATATCGCCTGATATGTTTATATTATATTTCATTATTCTTGTTTTACTTCACACTCTCGATTCCGTACAACTGTCCTCCCAAATCTTTTGCTGCCTAGGACAGAATTAGAATGCCATAAGCAAACTGCAAAGTTTTAATTTCTTTTCCACGAACTATAATTTCCTTTTCAAATTTATCCTTAACATCCTTCACTGCTTGCTATATGTACAGATCCAATAACGTCGGGGATAGGTTTACTACCCCGTATCACCTCCTTATCAACTACTGGTTTCCTTTCATACCTGTCGACTCTTATAACTGCATTTCGGTTTCTGTACAAGCTTTTCGCTCCCTGGATTTTTCCTGGTATCTTCAGGATTTCAGACAGTGCAGTCAACTGATCGTTGTCAAAAGAGTTTTCTAAATCTACAAATACTATAAGAATAGGTTTGCCTATCATCAACCCCCCAACGTCCGTAGGGCGGATAGTCAACGAAAACATGTTGGGCGAGGGAAAACAAACATTAATATATAATTAACAACATGATGGAGAATACGCAAGGCCCAACCTCCATAGTTGAAACCATAACTATGGAGATTAGGCCTTCTATATTGTCCACCATGTAGTTAACGACGTTTTATTGTTTACGTTTACTCTGGCCCAACGTTTTATTTACTGACTACCCGCCCTAAGGAAATTATGGCCGGCCGAAGTGGCCGTGCGGTTAAAGGCGCTGCAGTCTGGAACCGCAAGACCGCTACGGTCGCAGGTTCGAATCCTGCCTCGGGCATGGATGTTTGTGATGTCCTTAGGTTAGTTAGGTTTAACTAGTTCTAAGTTCTAGGGGACTAATGACCTCAGCAGTTGAGTCCCATAGTGCTCAGAGCCATTTTGAAATTATGGTTTTACTAAGAAGACTGGGCCTTCTGTGTTCTTCGATGATGTGGCTGTAAGTCACGAAACCGGTATGGCCTTAATAAAATTGGTTCAAAATACAGCTGTTTGCGGAGTTTTTGCTACAAATTGTACTACTACAGCTGCGGATGCCCCGACCAGGGAGTCGTTTCTTGAAACTATCTTCTAGGATAAGTCGAAGGGTCAGTATGGCCTCTCTTGTTCCTCAGTTCACCGGAACCCAGAATAATCCTCCGCGAGGTCGGTTTCTACCAGCCTTTCCATTCTTCTGTGAATAATTCGTGTCAGTATTTTACAATTATGGACTATTTAAGTGATGGTTCCGTAGTATTCACACTTGTGAGCAACTGCCTTTTTTGGAACTGAAATTATTACATTGCTTTTTGAATCCTGAGGGTATTTTGCCTGCCTCATGCATCTAGCACGCCAGATGGAATAGTTTTGTCCCGATTGGCTCTCCAAGGATCTCACAAGGAGACCGTACAAAGTTCCCGCACCGACTTGATTCATATTGACAGGATGTGTAGAGCACTACGATTCAATAAATGTAAACAGTAAGACGCAACTCTCAACCGTTTTCGAGAAAATCCAGTTTGAAAATTATACACGTGTTTACGTATTTAGTACGTTCGCTCGTACCGAAGAATGTCGCAGTCGCGCGTGTTACGCGGTTAGATTCAGGAGCTTCCTCCGACGTAATTATTATGACTGTGCAAACTGTCATTTTTGATTGATTCGTTTATTATTTTCTTAACCTTTATCTTGAAAAAACGAAAGATAAAACGTAGTGGAACTGGAAAAAAATGGGTACACAAGAACTTTCTATCAAATCATTATGGTCGATTTATTTATATTGCTTTACTACATGTGCGGCAGTTATAATGTGTAACCTACGGAGCACTGTACGAATCAAGATGATAAATCTGGGAAACAATAATTATTATGACATACAGCATTTTTAATGAACGACGAATCTTTGCATGTGCATGTTTTTTTGTATTTCTACTGCAAAACAAACTTTGGTTACATTTGTAAGCCGTGCTCGGTCATCACACAATTTCGCGGTGTTTTACGTGGGAATGAAATAAACAAGGAGTACCGAAAGCAAAAATCGATCCACAGACCTCTCAGTTATGAAGCTATACGCTTTCTCGATTGGCTGCGGAATTCTTAATTAGTGGCGACCGTACGAAGTGTGCATGCAAGCGTACAATGTTCAAACCCGATTTTCTCGAAAGCGGTTGAGAGTTGCGTCTTTATACTTACATACAAGGTGATCTCAAAAAGTAAGGTTACTTTATATTTTTATGAAAAAAATATTTATTTATTCATCAATACTCATGTTGTCCCCTTCAAAGTAATCCCCCTTGGATGCAATACACTTGTGCTAACGCTTCTTCCAATGCTCGAAGCACTTCTTGGTACAGCCTTGAGTACTTCCAGCGATGCCGTTTTTATTTCCCCCAATCGTTGAAAATCTTCGTCCTTCCATAGGTTTCTTCAGTTTTGGAAAGCAAGAAAAAGGCGCAGGGGGCCAAATCCGGTGAATATGGTGGCTGAGGAACGATTGTCATGTTGTTTTTGGCCAAAAAAATTTCTCACAAGCAACGATGAATGAGCAGGTGCATTGTCGTGATGCAAAAGCCATAAATTGTTGTTCCCCAATTCTCAGAAACGGCGCATAACGTCAAGGTAATACTTCTTACTGACCATACGATCTTCAGGCAAAAATTGATGATGCACTACGCCACGGTAATCGGAAAAAAAAACAGGGAGAAAAACTTTGACATTTGATCGAACTTCGCGTGCTTTTGTGTCTTGGCTCTCCGGGATGCTTCCATTGGGACGATTGGGCTATGGTTTCGGCGTCATAGCCGTAAAAACATGTTTCGTCACCAGTTATGACCCTTTTGAGCAAATCAGGATTATCACTAATGTCATTCAAGAGCTCCTGAGCGATGCTCATGCGACGCTTCTTCTGATCAAAACTGAGAAGTTTTGGAACAAACTTCGCTGACACACGTCATGCCCAAACAATTTGCTACACAGCTTCGACATTATCATCTGTTGTCGATGTGTTGGGGCGTCCAGAGCGAGGTTTATCACTGGCATTCTCTCGGCCATCTTGGAAGACGTTGTACTACTTGCAAAAATTTTTTTTTACTTAGAGCAGACTCACCGTATGCCACTATCGACATTTCAACTGTTTAGAAAACTTGATTCCATTTTTCACACACAATTTGATGCAAATTCTTTGCTGATTTTTTTATAATAATCGAAAATCGCCGAGCACACTAAAACGCGTCTAACCTTTCTGTCTGCCAAAAGCAAACGAAGTGTGCTGTACACTTGAAACTGTGAATATATGTTGGGGCATGTGTACCAACAGTAGACCATCCTCGGAAATTCAACTGCGCGTTGAGCAAGCTCTGGATGACTGCTGATAGCTGACGGCATCACACTGACGAGTGTTCGGCCCAGGGTCTGATGCACTGGGAATGGGCCGCAAGTAAACGGGAAGAGTTGTTGGTTCCCCGGAGATCAGCAGTCGTTGCCGTGGTTCCCGAAGCACAGGCTGCCCCGGCCCGTGGACGCCGTGGCGGGCAGTCTGCGATCGCTTCCTGGAACGCGCAGCAAAAACCCAGCGCGCCGGCCACTCGCTACCAACAGCACACACAGCCGGGCCGTTGCGCATGCGCCTGTGCCTCGGCCCGCACTCGACGCCGTGTAAAAACGCCGCCCAGCGGACGCTTCGCGGAAAGCCCGTATTCCCTCACTACTGCTGCGCCACTCCGTTTCCAAAAATGCAATTTCAATAAAAGCGGCAGAGAAATCACGACGCACGAGTTACCAGAGTGTGCACACTAATGGCTCCGGGACTGTTTTTAGGCACTAACCCCTTGCGACGGCGTTTCCGAAAGACAGATTTACCTGCGGTCAGAGCAGCAATTGGAATTACGTGGCGAGATTTATTTTGGTTACGTAGAGATCCCACCGCAACGAAAAGCAGTTTATCATCGCTGCTGCCTTCAACCGGCGGTAAAAACGGAACAAGTCAGCATAAAAGCGAGACATTCAATAGCACCATTTATCTTCGTAAGTGGTCAAACGCTGCATTTACATTTCTCAATTAGCTTTTTTCTGCATGTGGTACGAAACGCTCAGTTAGTTCGAAATCATAGAAAACAGTCGTGCGGCGAATTTATTGTGTTTCAACGTCTGACTTTAGACAGATTAAAGATCAAGCTGGTTTTACTAGACAGAATAGTACTACAGTTAAACTAGAAGACGTAAGCGTGAGTGTAGAGAGAGGAAGTGAGCATAATCTAATTTTGTTGTCTGTGATTTCCCGATGGTGTTTGAGTTCATTTCAGAATCAACAATTGTAAGATAAAGATACCGATTTTTAACAGCATTTACAATAATGTTGTATCGTTAATCAGCTTGGAAGAGTGGAACATTATGAACAGAGTTATGAAACAAGGCTCTATTCTACCGAAACTATTCCCTACTCCTGTTGAAGATATTTCTAAGTTACAAACAGCATAGAAGAAGGTAAACCCATCAGCAGATCTTTGAAACACATTCAATTTTCGGACTATATCATTTTGTTTCCGTTCACTGCAGAAAACCTCAACAGAGATTGAAGTAACACAGCAACAGAGGAAATCCGAGAGAAAGCCCGAAAAACTATCGCAGTAAAACCGAAAAAAATGTATTATCCGCGTACCAAATTAAACACACTTAGAATTAAAAGTGACACTGTTGCGCCACTTGAAGTATTCATGTACTTGGGGCTGTTGTAAATAATGAGCGGGTGGCTACCGATGGAAATAAGAAGGAAAAACAATATTGTTTGCAGTACATTTCGAAACTGAATGCCTGATGCAGTGCTTGAAACGAGAGCTTCTTAACCCGTGTTTATCTTCCAGCTTATCCCAGAGTTGTGGAAATGAGTTTGATGACAATGGAAAGAAGCGGCAAACAAAATTACATGAGGGAAGAGAATAAGAATGTCAGTGTGACTTAAGAGTAACAAATGGAAATGACATGCAGCACGATGAATTGATGGCATATAAATTTTGGATATTCTCTGCTGCAATCCTCACTACAATGGGTGTTCCAGGAGGAATGGTCATTACTCAGCGATATGACAGAACGTATAAGCGTGTGCTCCAAAAAGCATAACTGAAGAGCTATGAACACTTCATCTTTGATAATGTGAAATAGATATCTTCCATTGCAAGCTCTAGTATGGACGAAAACAAGAAAAAATTTGTCTGCAGGCATGGGTTCTGAAATGCATACAATAAGGGCTATGAGCACTTGTTCATCAGAAGAGATTTGTTACAGAGGATCCATGATGAAGTGCTGATAGCTCTTAAGTTATGCATTTTGGAGCCCACGCTTACAACACTTTTTGCCTCGAATGATCATTCGTGTCATGTGCCTGAATATTGACAGTTGCTCCTGAGACAGCTTGTACGAAACAACTTAAAGATTATGCGATGGATGTTATGCAGTCATCATCACATACCGCACAGAATGAAGCTGGACGCGTGAAGTTGATGACTGTAATTTGACATGTGACCGCGTCTGGAAGGGATGAAAACTTGCTGTTATATGCGATGGTGGTGATAATAAACGTGGTAATCAAGGCAAAAATTGTAAGGCCTATACAATTTTAATCAAACCGAATTTGTGTTTATGTAAGTTAAAAGACTCTCTTCAGAAGAAAAAGGCAGTCTGGTACAGATTCCGTCGCGCCGTTCTGGGTTTCTGTCTTTGGTTGGAAGCGGCTCCGCGTTGCCTCATTCCGACCTAGTTACAAGCAATTGCAGTGGGAGCATTAAGAACCGAGTGTGCCGCGCGCAAGTGCGCCGCAAGAAATAAATATGCTGTAACTGTGACAATTCCAAGGACGGTGATTTCAGAACCAACGTTATAGAGTAGTTTACTTCCTGGCAATAACAGTGGCATCTGCTACTTTTGTCGAGAAAGTGGAACTGGCGATGTCAAACTGCTTCATGTATACTGGCAGTATTATATCCGATCTAACTTTACTGTTGTTACAAGTTACCTGGTATATGGAGAAGTTTGCAGTTGGCCCCGCCTACTGCGGAAAAGGATGAAAAACATCCGATTATTATTTGCAAAATTCCTTTAGTTGAATCCTGAAGACATACTGGAAATCCATTGTTCTTACAGGCAGAATAAAGAGATGATAGCGACTGTTTTACATTAGCTATGAAATGTCGGCATTATCTATTGGCTATCTATTGGCTGCATCATATTGAATAGAACCGTATTTCACAACAGTCTAGAACTTGAGACGTAATAATACATTTTATTTCATAATTTACGCAAGTTTTATGGTATTCTTAATCCATGAATAATGCCAGAAATGACTGCCAGAAGTGATTGCTTTTTGATTCTTCTGTTTAAACTTTCAATCGTTTATGAAATATCCTGGAATGTAGGACAGGGAGCCGTAACTCATTTTCACAGACTCAGTCATCTGTCTGAAAACAGCGATGTCATTTTCGGTATTTGGGTCAACCCCGCAACTAATTTCTTACATTGAGGTCGTGAGAAACCACTATAAGCTTAAAAACGATTTTGACGTGCAATGACAAACACAATTTCCGAGTATCAAAATTTGCGTCCGTACGGAACTAGCAGCTTCAGGTAAGGTCGATTACGAGAACAGTATGTACACTAAATACAAAGTGCACCACTATAGAAAACAACAGTGTTCCATCATAAAACACCGTGAAAAGATAAAGGCTAATGAAGCGTTCTGGAGATGGCCATATAGGGAAATAGACTATGGTGTACACAAAACGCAAATCCGAGTCTGTTTAGTGTTACGCGTAATACAAAATTCACGGAGCCTGCATCACCGAATACGAGAATAATTATCTTTGCAACTGCTATCTGTATCCTGAAAGGACACAAAAAATATTTACCAACGCACAGTGTTTTGATTTGTGTCTCAGAAACAGAAAGTATCTGATTGTTTCGGAATGAAGTACAAAGTTTTCTGTAACGTTTAGCGCCTTATCTCCAAGTTATCTAAATATTAACGTCGAAGAAATAAAGACTGTAGTGTGGATAGCATGGACGTGGTATCGACACATTTAGAAAACGCTGGTCGTTGCCTTTAGAAAAATGGTGGCAAAAAGTTCTTTGCAAACCTTTCTCTTTCTCTCAGTTAGTTGATGATTATAATATTTACATTTCAGCGTCGAAAGCTTTCCATTCGCTTGTCTTAGTGTTTAAAATGTTCAATCGTGTGTAAAATTTTAAGGGATTTAACTGCTAAGGTCATCAGTCCCTAAGCTTACACACTACGTAACCTAAATTGTCCTAAGGACAAACACGCAGACCCATGCCCGAAGGAGGACTCGAACCTCCGCCGGAACGAGCCGCACAGTCCATGACTGCAGCGCCTAAGACCGCTCGGCTAATCCCGCGTGGCCCTTAGAGTATAATTGTGCCACAATTGCAGCAGTGGACTTTTGATGGCATCGGATAGGTTACACTTGACAAACTAAGACGAAACAAAAATTAATGGCGTTTGTAGGAAGAAGCTGATCAAGAATTAGGATAATCAGACACACCAAAGGGATTAAGGTGTATTAGAATAGGATAATTGAAGTAGGTGGTCTAAAACATGAACAGGTGAACTGTGGCGGAGAACACTGCTACGGAATTAAACTCACTTTGACGTTAAGTATAGTATATGATGTCACTGGAGTCATCGGTACTTGTCACTATCACACGAGTCCACTTCTTACGAGCAAGCCGTCACTGCATTAGCCAAGAGGTTGCCACCTCCTCCCGCTGCAACGTTCCAGCCGTTAAGTTTCGCGTGTAATTAAATTCTCGTCCTCGGAAGTCGACGCAGATGGCGACATGCGGCACGTCCGCCGGCGGGAACTCAGCTTTCGATGTTATCAGGTCTCCCGGAGCTGCTCCTTGGCTGTCCCTGCCGACTGCTTCAAACAGGGAGACCACAGCATGGTGACTGCGCGGTGTTCGTGTACAATTCGTGGCGGATTTATTCCTCTGCTTGTGTCAGCGCAGCGCAGTTCCCGGGAGGCTGTTGCTTTAGTCATAACGTTATCATGCACCACCCGACCTTCAGTTTAGAGGCTATAATACTGTTGTCAACAGTAGCGCGAACCGCATTCAACTCATTTTCACCGTAATTCTCTATCGCCTTCCTGCACAAGTTGCTCCGTGTCACTCACTGTCTCTACGTGTTACAGTTTCTGCCTGTTACCAGCGTGAAGCATTGTACGGAATAAATATCGTATGTCTGAAAGACCTACATTACTTCAAACAGATTGCGCAAAATGAATGTGACAGAAATTTAGTTTATGTCTTTATATTTATTATAAAAAACTTGCGATAAAAGAAATATTCAGGATTTCTGCTGCCTTGAAGTGAACGTGGTGGAGATGGAGATCTTTCCCCCTTTCATTCGGCGATCAAATACTGTGGCGAGCGTCCATTTCGGTAAAGCACGCTATTATTCTAGTTTTGGTCTGTCCGTTCAATAAAATCGTTCAAATGGCTCTGAGCACTATGGGACTGAACTACTGTGGTCATCAGTCCCCTAGAACTTAGAACTACTTAAACCTAACTAACCTAAGGACATCACACACATCCATGCCCGAGGCAGGATTCGAACCTGCGACCGTAGCAGTCGCGCGGTTCCGGACTGCGCGCCTAGACCACCGCGGCCGGCGGTCTGTCCGTAAATGGATACTCCAATGAAACCGACCGAGCGAGGTGGCACATTGGTTAGCACCCTGGACTCGCACATTGGTTAGCACCCTAGACCCGCATAAGAGGACGACGGTTCAAATCCGCGTCCGACCATCCTGATTTAGGTTTTCCGTGATTTTCCTAAATCGATGCAGACTAATTCAGGGACAGTTCCTTTGATAAGAGTACGGCCGACTTCCCTCACCATCCTTTCGTCTTCCAACTTGTGCTCCGTCTCTGATTACCTCGCTGTTGACGGAACGTCAAACTCTAATCTTCATTCCTCCTTTTTCTGCAGTGAAACGAGATGTCAAGGATGTTTCATAGCCAGGGAAACGAGTGTAGTTACAACTCTTAACGCTCGGAAGGAAAAGGCTTTTACGCCTGAGTAACTTCCCAACTTCAAGTTTGCTGTAACTTGTGTAGTGTCAGAAAGCAACTTCCATTTTGTACATGTTCGAGCAACAGCCGGTTTCTTGGAATAAAAATATTTAGGGTTTAACCTCCCCTCGATGACAAGATCATTACAGACAGAATTGAAATTCGGATAATAAAAAAATCGGGTCCCGTTTCCTTTTTGGAGTAACCACCCTGGGATGTGGCTCGCGTTATTTAGTTCCTTCATAGTGTTCTCATCCACTATAACTCCGGATTATTGGCCAGATTCCGCGGACTACGCTCACTTTTGCAACCTTCTGCCTTTTTTAAAAATTTGATTGCTGGTTACTGTTACGTTCTCATCCAAATTCTTACACTATGAGATGTGTATTCTTCCCACGTACGTCTATCGGCAAATCAGTTGATGATACCGCGGTTCATGCAGGATTTTAGGTTTATCCGTCTAAAAATAAGCGAAAAGTTTACTTCTTTGGCGTGTAAAATATTTCTAGTGTTATTAAACAGCTCTCTTACGAGGTTCAATCATACAGGTAAGTCTATGTGAAATACACCGGAAATTTATAGGCATGAACACTGCGATAGAAAAAGAAAACTTTCATTTAATTATATTTTGCTGACGAGACTGGGGTCACCAGAAGGTCTCTACACCCCGTACATAACACACTCCACTCAAAGATATTAGTAGATGTTTACTTGCTAATGCCACGCTGACAACTTTTGATGTGTAGCGATACATCTTCTACAGTCAGTCGTGTACCAAGTTAACTTATCGTTTCCTACAAACTGCCAACTCTAAGAGGTCCCGCTTCGACTTTGAAGCTCATTAGGATTTTACTTACGTTATCTAAAGTTGTCAGTTTTGTATCACGAACAGAGTTCTTTGCTCAGAGAATACAAACGATCTCAGCCGTTAAAACCCAGACATTAATATCCAGGAATTATCATAATCGGGCAGAAATAAACATATTTAGCTGCATAAAAATATGCAAACCATTCTCTGAACGACCATGATGGCTAGGATTGTAGAAGTTATCTCTCCAACAGCTGTGGCCGAGAGCGGCTTCGTTTCACCTTTAATAAACTAGATACAATGGTGCCGGACGTTCCTCTGTCGATAAAATGCAACTGAACTAGCCTGAATCGGTATAAAACTGTAATATTTCTGTAAAATATACTGCAATTAATTCTCAGGATTTTCCACTTTAAAGAAGTGAAACAAACCATTCTGCAACTTAAAAGTATTATTTTGACTCGAGTTCTTTAGCTCTTTATGTATGTTTATAATTTTAACATCATGTAATTTATGTTAAGTACCAGTTTTATTCCATGTACTCCATTTCAGTGTTGTAAAATATTAAGTATTTTAGATGTTTATTTTATAAAATGTTTAAAACATTATAGGTACTTTCCTTCTGGAGAAGATACGTTTAGTGGTACTGAAACCTGGTCAGCATTTTTGCAATAAATTTTTGCAACCGGTTGGCTGTATATTTTGTATATTGAAAATGTTGCTTTGATATTATGACTCTTTTAGACTGTTATGAATAAGGCCATGTGGTGGAAAAATGAAAACGCTGTTCTTGTGGCTTTAAGAAACGCTGCTCAAACCTCCTCTAAATATCCTGATTTAAGTTTTAACTTGATTTCACTGAGTCATTTGAGCCTAATCTTGACAAGCCGTGTTCACGGCTGATTCCCTCGTCACACTTTTACAATTCCCATTCGACGAGAAAGGTGTTCGTAAAATTAAATCGGTTTTACGGACTATCATACAGAGCTGCCAAGGAAAAATTTCGGGAGGTCAATAATTCTTACTTAAACCTACTTGCAGTGTTACAAAGGTGGTATGGGATACGAAATAACTTTCCCTATTCACAAAACCATCGGGCGGGGGAGGTGGGAGGGGAAAAACGAACTACTATAAAATTAGAACGCCTATGAAGTAAGTGTGATTTTACTTTCCTACTAATATTTCTAGCATTTCCGTGGTGAGTTGTGGAAGAATGTAGAATTTCATAAATTAGTGTGGTATAAGTCGAGTAGTTTTACTAGAGTTCCGTCTCGAATGAAATCGTGTCGAATGGAGAAAGAAGGCAGACGAAGACTTACAGCCCTGTATCGAGACGTCAGCGGTTTTCGTGGCACTCTCCAAATATTTGATGTAGTGCTGTCGATGCCGCGCGTTTCGAAACATTCCGGGGACGTGACGTCATCGTTTCTCTCCTTTCTTAACTGAGGATTAATGAAGCTCTCTCCACCAACGCCAAAGTAAACAGTTCACTGAACTGACGCACTGTTTCTACGGACTTTCGCCGATGTGACAGATGTCCAAGACCCTGCGTTGGAATTCCAGCTTCAAAATGTATATTAGCGTTTCTTATGTCAGATAGAGAGCTTTGTGATGTCAGTCATCAAGACAAGCATATTCTATTAGAGTTCGAAATACGAGTAGACCACAGTCGCAGAAGAACGGCAAAGTCATAGCGGTGTAAGGCACTTTAATGGTTTTGTTTCCTCACTGTAACTTGTCCTGCAATCGGGCCTTTTCATTTAATTGTGTGCACAAAATTTAACTGAGTCTCGTGAACTCTAAAAATGCATAATATTAGCGTACACGTCACCAGTGTCAGGCGCTTATTTTTAGCAATGATCACGACTGTTTGAGGATGGGAAAATACAACTTGTAACGTACTGAACATAAAATCACTGAATGTATCTTCTCGATCAGTCTATTGTCTATTCCTATTGCAAACGCCTGCCTAGCTATTAAGTTTCGCATAGCTTACTCCGTGGAACAGGAAGGATACGACATATTATGACTGACTGTGAGTATATGAATAGCTTGTAACAGAATCCCAGTGGATTCAAAACACAGGTACTCACTTCAGGGCAAACACGTTAGAACTAGTGTGATACATGGTCACGGTTCACGTGACCACGTTCCCGGAGTTCATCGACACCATAAACGGGGCTGAAATGCGTAAAAGGTTTTAATTATTCCCAAACACAAAAAAATCCAAGGTTTTCAAGTTGGGTCGGGGAGGCCATGGTATCGGTGGGGTGTGACTAATACACTTGTCAAAATGCTGTTTATTAGTACTTAGGAATCCGGAATGATGACACAATTAAAAAAGAGGGCAGTTCACGTCTTTGTGATTTAGCCTCACCTGCGGTGTTTCGAAATAAATGCACCTAAGACATTTCTGTAACATTAGCAGGGCTCCAGTTGTGCATATGTCTATGGGTGAAACCATTCTTTTCTGGACCTCTGTTTATTTGCATTATCTGCTCGTTTAGCTGTCCTCTACTGCCCCCTTTATCTGTACCTATAATAATCGAACATACAGTTTAATACCTGCCTGGAAACTGCCGTTGCTTAACAATTATTACCGATTAAGGCAGCCGTAACAGAGCATTGTCAAGCGCCTGCAAAAATATTTTCACCTAACTACGGGACGGAAGAACAACACACTGTTTATTAACCATTTGAGTACCAATGGTTTCTACCTGAACTCAGTTTTATTCATTTCTTTTAAGTACCAGTCTTTTCGCGTGAAACCACCGATGCTATTGCCAGACAGATAATTTTAATGGTACATGAGGTTCTTCTACAGGTGTAGTCCATTATAGCAGTCAATTATAGTGTTCAAAGCAACAGTCGGTGCCGAAATTATGTTACGAGTTGTAGAAGATTGTCATATGTGGTTTGTTTTTATAGTGATCATATTGAGGAGATCATTGACAGTGGAAGTGAATCTGAGTGTATACTACAGCTGTTATCAGTGGCTTCGAAATTCACTGGAGGAGTACGTACTTTTGATATAAATTTGAGGCCCATTTTCGCTTTTTGTTTTAGACGTTAGGAGTTCATGGAAGTTTCGAGGTCTGGACAGTATCTAGGAAAAATGCGACATTGCTTTCAAATACATCGCAAGAAATAATGGGGGGGGGGGGGGGGGGCTGAAAACTTTATCTCCCAATGGTTCCAAAGTGAAACCACAACTTTAAAACAATTGATCGTTTTCTTCTTGCTTATCATGATAGTAAAGATCAATTTTGTGAGAAATTTAAAATTTAATTTTTTGTATACTGTTGGGACTCAAACGGTTAGTATTAAAATCACAGTATCTTTTATTTAAGAAATTCGAGAGATACCGCATCTATTTCTGATTTTATAATAAGCTCTCAACAAAAATGAAAGAAACACCTTTCTTACTGGAACATGTCCCTCGTAAGATTAGCTACGGAGTAAATCGTGCCTTGTCATTCGGTAGTCAGGTGTACATGGAAGCTGGTTTGGTGACATTTTTGTCCGTAAAACTGGAGAATTACATGACTGTATGATTTCGTGACTTGTCAAATTAAAAGCCACAGGTAGAGACTTCATAGATATTCATCGTCACGAGGAATTTTTCTGTCATTAGCTCTTTTTATTTTGTATGGTAATGATCAGCCCGGTCCTAGAATGGAAAACAGTTCTCTTCTCACTCGTCGTGTTCCCCTAGGTTTTTTAATATCTGTCCCAACTTTATACAGATAGCATCTGTATTAGCCACAGCAAGCGACGTTCGCAGTACCACCGTTCAAGAGCATGGCTGTTCAAATATCTCTCTCTTAGTCCCTAAATCGCTCATGGAAATTCTGGGATAGTACCTTTCGAAAGAGCATGACCGAGTTCCTTTCGCATTCTTCCGTCCTTCCGAAATCCGAATTTGAGTGTCATCTCTGATGATCAGGTCGTCGACGGGACGTTTAAATCTGCTCTATCTTCCTTCCTATCACGTGACATTAAACTGATGACTAATCTTAGGGTGCATTTTTATATGTCATTGCGTTATTCAGATTTGTGGTACACTCCATAACAACAAAAATGTGTGTAATACTGTATTGCCATTTTGCTCTCTTCCATCTGCAAACTGATGCAGTATAATTACAAGTTCTGAGCTTATTTAGTCAGGCCTGACTTTTTTAGAGTTCACAACAGACGCTAGTCTGCACTGTTTTAACACATAAAGAAAAGTTGGAATTTTTATGTATACTGAAATAAATTTTAAAATTAATTTCTCTTTGATTATTTTGATTTACTTGTTAGATTTTCCTGAAGTTGTTTCACTAACGTCAGATAGCAGTCATGATGACTGATACTGTAATAACTGGTTTGTTTGCAAAATATTCTTTTCTTTTTTTGCTACCTGTCGGAATTTTCTTTTGATTTATTTTTTGCACGACCCTTTTCGGGAAATGATTTTCGTTTTAATTTATCGCGTATTATGATATTTATACGTGATGTTTTCGGTGCTTCTTTGTACTGTTGCTCTCAGGTTTTCTTACCCACTTCCACTTACCCATGCAGGATCAGAGGCATATTAAACATGTCACACAATGTACTGTTTATGTTCTTAAGTTTGCTATATTATACACTGTAATTGTGAGACAGATGTTTAATATCCCTGTGTGAGTTTCAGCGTAAGTGGAGTACACGGAAACTTAAGGTCAACAGAAAGATGCAGTATCTCACATACACAAAACATTACGCATGAGTGGCATCAAACACGAGAAACTCATTTCACTCGAAAATCGGAATCATTTCTCGAAACCTGCCACGCAAAATATTAATAAAACCAAACTCGTGACTAGCACCAGACAGTTATTTTGTAAACAAACCCATTGTATTACAATCGCAGGACTTCACGGTCCATTTCTAATGCATACCATAATAAAGATACTGTAATAGCCTGAACAGCAGATAGCTTACGGCAAATTAATTGATAAATATAAAGTAGAAGCCAGGAGATCACATAAACATAAGGGTACTTCTATATTTGCAAAGCACGAAAGACTATCTGGAATTTTACCTCTGGTTAACGCAGCAGCCTTTGTTGTATTTTCCTTCTTTTTTTCCAGTAAACGACGTGAAGATACAAGATACGGTGTCGGTAGCCTGTCTAGCTAGTGTGCAATGTCCGCTTTACTTTCTGGCTAAGCAGCCCGATGCTAAACCGATATGCACACGACTGATCTACATGGCGCACCTCGACTTAACCCCAAGCTACAACGGCATCTCGCTTCTCTATACACTTTTTGAGAACAGCCGTAGGGAGCTAGAGCATCGCGGAAGAGGGAACTTGTCTGTAACACTACGAAGCTTTTATGTAATGCCTAAGTATAATCTACCAAGAAGAAAAAGTATAACACGAACTTGTTAAAAACTAAGGTATCTCAGTCAGGAAAGAAAAAAAAAAAAAAGAAAAAGTTCTTCCTTTAGTCATTGCTCTTTTAATTTCTAAATTTTTTCAACAACTGGTACGATATATGTAAAGAAAATGCATATTTGATTCCAAGGGCAAATTTGCAAGAAAATAAAAAAAAAACGACCAACAAAATCAAAATATTTTCTACTCACAGTTATCAGAATAATCTCACGAACGAAGCTATCTTTAGTGCTCGTATTCTTCTCACGACGCAGTAATGGTAATTAAATTCAGTTGTTTAGGTGAGCAGAACATTTGTCTAGTTCGAAAAGCAGAAGCCCCGTACTTTTAGAAGTTTTCCACGTGGCAGCTTAGTAACTAGGATGAACTTGTTGAAGAGTGTGCTTTTTCTGGACATATATTACCTTAAGCGGCGTTTGTCTTTAATCACCTACGGCCAGGTGTAACCAACTTATCACTATGCTCCCATGAAATTTACAAAATGCTTCACGAGAACGATTAGATCTACTATTTTATTCATATGTTGTAAAACTTGTTTCGCTGTTAGCAGTCAATCTTCAGGAATAATATCTGTAGCAAAGGGCATGCATGAATTTAAGCTTCAGAGGGAGTTGTTGAACGTGAAAAGACAAGAAGAATATATCTTCCGATTCTACACGAAACCCACCACATATTCTGTACATAACATAAACTAAATAATAAAGGGATTTTATTTTTAGATTATTTATGTATATTACACTTAATTCAATTTACAATTGTGAATGGAATAAAATGGTGGTTACGAATTAACATTACACACGGGGACTTGTTCTGGAACGTCAAAGTGGATGTAGCTGTTCCGACTGATACACAGATCGCAGAACAATGTAATCTATCCCTCATATATTACACTTTTGGTAGAAAAAGAGGGTGATAAAATGTTGGGCAGCATACTTAACATATATATCCTAGAAGTATGAAAATAAACTAAAGCTGCAGTTAAAAGGAAAAAAGAGATCACATTAACTAAAATCGTAATTTACTATAAAATATTAGAACATCTAAGTCTCGTCACATTACATATGCAGATGGTGCGAATACAGAGAATAAATTAATAATATTCACAGATCCGTGTCGGACAATAAATGAAAGCATGCAAACAAAGCCCAAAAAGACATGACAGAAATTTTATAAGGGTGTTAATGTATGGTAGCAGGATATGTGCCAATGCATACAAGACAATTCAGGCCTCAGCAGTGCGATTTCTATGAGCAGCGCTGACGGCATTTGGAGTTGTGACATAACGTTAAAGAAATAAGATCCACGAACACAGATCAAAACTTAGTGAATATATATCCATGGAACAAGTAGTAAAAGCCTAGAACAGCATAGGTATCATAACAGGCAAATTTCTGATGCTTTAAATGGAGAATAAGAAGAAGATACCATTGTGCGGATAAACAGTTTATTATTAGTTACCAAGACACAAAATTCTCGAGAGAAATAAAGATGACACTGAAATAATTAAATTCCGTTAGATCGTAATTTATGAATTACAGTAGATCTAATTTGCCTGTTGTTATTTTTGCTTGCGACTTTTTGTAAGTACGAAAGCTACTTCACACATGTAGTAAGATCATTTCTGTGTCACAAATATAGCTAATATTACTCTCATCTGATTTAATTCTGTTTCTTAAACTATGTAAACAATCTGGGAGCTTGAACTGGAATTTAATTTGTACAAATGACGTTTGTTTACAAATTTCAGCGCGGAATAAAGAAAAGGCAGATGTGAAACTGAACAAAGACAAATCATTCTTTTTCCTCAGGGAAGTTGGAAGCGACTGAAAGTTGCCCTTGTGTTTTCCCATACGATTCTGGCCGAAAGTCTATGATACTGTAATACATGAACTCGCAAATTACAGGCAATTTCAAATTTTCGCATGAAAAAATGAGTTAAATCTCAATTTTTTTTCTTTGACTTTTGGGGAGGAAGACGAATAATACAAACACATTTAAAAATTGAACGTAAAAGAATTAAAGAAGCTGTGCTTCTTAGTTACCGTTTCAAATTAATAAATCAACTAGTTTACACAAACGAAGAATAATGAAACAGTGTTTCTGGAAACAGTTTCAAAATACTGGCTTCATTCATGTGTATAAGCAAGAACTTAACTTAGCTTCTCATTGTGCTGCTTATGCTGTAACACTGACAAGTAAGAGTAACAGGACTGATAGGGAGGTACAGTCTACCCCGAGCTAATTTTTCGTGGAACTAAGTTATTTGTTGACGGCCGTGAACATGAAACAGTAATTAATAGCAACATAAATATGAGTTACAATTGACACTTTTAGTGTTCTAAATTGATAAAATAAAGGTAGGTCATCTTGTTACTATCGATTCTTTCCTTAGTTTTTTTTCATGTCATTTTTGTACTAAGACCGCTACGGTCGCAGGTTCGAATCCTGCCTCGGGCATGGATGTGTGTGATATCCTTATGTTAGTTAGGTTTACGTAGTTCTAAGTTCTAGGGGGCTGATGACCTCAGATGTTAAGTCCCATAGTCCTCAGAGCCATTTTAACCGTTTTGTACCAATGTCGGTAAGAACCTGCTGCTCAACAAATGCTGTTACTTTCTTTTACATACATTTACCACGAAATACAGAGTTTCTTGATAAATACAGGTCATAAATACACAAACAGCAAGCGTGGAAGTCAAATACTGTGGACCATAGTAAATCCTTGTACAAATTGCCATACAAGTTAGCCAAAGGACCTGAAGCTGGTGTAACAAAAATTTAAAAGAGGTATTATCTCATGTAACAGTAAACGTAGAAGGAAATATGAAAATGTTTTTGTCTATAAATATGAAGTTTTTCATTTGGAAATATTTGAAAGGAATGGAAGACGGACTACACTGACGGAGGGTTTTGGAAAAGATTCTATGTGCAAGATGTGCATGTCAAGAGTACGCCAGAGTTGCTTTCAGAATGAAATACATTATTTCTCTCTATCACAAAAGTATGCCTGGTGCGCTCTCTAACGAAGACCGAGAAGATATTCAGATGTTCGTTGGATGCTCTAGTACCGATCAGAATGACAACATCTCTGCGAGAAATACTGATTACCGAAGTTAACAGCGAACATGAAACTGTTTTGCCCGTCAATTCAATATTTCAAACACATGCCGAGGAAATGACGCCAATTAGAAAATTAAATTTTGCTGCAGAATATTCAATAAGGTAGCTAACTTGTTCAGACTATCCACTGTTTAATTTATAAAGGTACGCAAATTAAGTGCAAGGTCTGTTGTACAATTAACTTTCCGCAACTTGTCAAACAAGCGTAAAAACGTTTCCTGCTGATGCTTATCTCGCAAACGAGATATCTGCTTATATACACAGAAACGCAGTGCGTAAATTACCCTTCATTAGTTGATGTTGAACATTTAATTAGTAAAGTAGCTAAACAGGAGCTATATCGGATACGCACGAAAATATTTTAAGGATTACCAATATTATAATCGCTGGTACAGGACTCATGACTTAAAATTACAAGTGAATAGTTGTTTTCTTTGTGTGTGTTGATTATATCGTATCTGATGAGAGCATGAAAGCACTTTACGAACGTTGCATGCTACCTTAATAGATCTGTAACATACCTATTCCTGTGTTTCATAAGAAATGTTCTTGAGTTGTTAACTTTCGATTACTCGAGATTGGCCTTTATTGTTTTCTTCATGGTTTATTCCTACTAAAATTTATATAGGAAGGCTGTTTTTTAATTCCAAACTCTTTTCAAACTTTTGTCTATCCGACTGGGGTATAAAGACCTATAAATGCGAACATTATCAGACGGAAATTCGCTCTTGCCTGGCAATGAAAGTAACATCACAAAACTTCAGTCAGGAGAAGTTAATAGTATCCGGCTAACGGAAAGCGCACAGTTTTCTACGGTAAATAAGGGAGATGATATTCTAAATTATGTAGTTTTTCCATGGCGAGTCCAAGAATAAGTGGCCTAGCAAAGAACTGCCTCCTTTGTAGCGAAAGAAAATCATCCTTTAATTTTCTTTGAGCTAGTCATCCCGAATGTTATATAAATCTCCACTGAATTCAGAAATGCAACAGTTCCCTATTTCAGCATAGCTTTATGTTGGACTTTAATCTGGCTATTAATTTTCAAGAGATGAACAGTGGCAAAATTTGCAAGATGAATTACCTAATATACTGAGATTCTCTATCAGACGTTTAAATGAGAAAACAAATTCATTCTTTAGAGACAAGTTTCTCAAATATCTGGTAAGGAACGAACGTATAAACAGCGCAAAATTCACAGCATTTGAACGGCCACGCTACGCTAGCAGTTATTTCTATTTCAAATTACTGTTTGCCTTGCACTTACACGGCCGTTTTATGAGGAAGTCCTCCTACAACGGAAGACAATTTTTGAATGACGAACGCCACAGAAAGTTATTTATTTTCCTTCCAGATGTGCGGAAATGGTAAACGGAAATGAGCGGTTTTCTGTTAGTGGCTTATGATATATCTTCATGTAGCGACAAATGTATGTCCAAATCCTTGGATCCGTGTTACATGTGCTTGTTCTGACTGAACCATCGGTACATAAAACATGATTGCTTGAGTGTGTGGGGATCATGCTGACAGGACATGAATACCTGAAGTTTTGTGATTCTTGAGTTTCTCCCGGCGTATTTGATAATCAAAATATCCACGGGTGTACTGCCGGTCTATAGTGTCCAACGGGCACAATATTTCGGCGATCATACATGTCGCCATCATCTGACGATGGCGACGTGTATGATCGCCGAAATATTGTGCCCGTTGGACACTGTAGACCGGCAGTACACCCGTGGATATTTTGATTACCTGAAGTTTTATTAATATTAGTTCTTTGATGAGACAGCCCGTACGCGTCACAATAAGAAACAGAGTGATCTAACAAGTTGCCAAGGAAGGCATAGAAATGAAACAAGGAAATGGTGGGGCGGTCGATAACTGGGATCCTACCGTCTTTTATGCAACTTATAAATTGCCAATGGGTATGGAGATTTATTCGCATAACGTTTTTAGTAATGAAATGCCTCTTTGAAACTCTGTGCGGTCACAGACTTCCTGCCTGAACGTTCAGCCGTTATTTACCCGAAAAAAAAGCTATGCTATTTATCACTTACTCACGAGAGACCAACTGGTATAAGTTCGACGAACTGATTAATGTCTCACATACTACGCAGACAGCAAATATTTCCGAAATGTGTTATATACATGTGTCGTCATTTCTAGTTCGTTTATTAGCTTATGATAAACAACTCGGAAAGATTAATTTTTAATTATGTTACCCAGAAGTTGTAACACAACATATACATGTCATATTAATACACTCACATTTCACCTGATGAAAGAGGTTTAAGCCTTTGAAACCCGCTGTGGAAGTAAATAAACAGTGGATTGTAACAATAAACTTCTTGTTCCATTCGATATATAGTTAAATAATTATCTTTTGTTTTGTGGATTACTGATGACACGTAATACGAATAAGTGAATCGTATTTAGTAAAAGGAAAATAAACATGCACTTGCAAAAGATAGAAATTTGTTAATATCTTTATGATAAATTTGTTATTATCCTTACGATAATAACAAATTTCTGTCTTTTGCAAGTGAATGTTTATTTTCCTTTTAACTAAACACGATTCACTTATTCATATTACGTATCATCAGTAGTCTACAAAACAAAAGCCAGTTATTTAACTATATATTGAATGCAACAAGAAGTTTATTGTTACAATCCATTGTTTACTTACTTTTACAGCGCGTTTCAAAGGTTTAAACCTCCTTCTTCAGGTGAAGTTTGTATGTATTAATATGACTTGTATGTCTTGTGTTAGAACTTCGGGGTAACCTCTGGCACCCTCTAGTAGAGGAATAGAATACTATTTCAGACCACGGCTCTGTGGAGGTCTATGATTAAAAACTTAAGATAAAGGAAATGTAAAAATAAAACAGCTAAAATAGAATACCTTCACTGGTCACAGGCTTTTTTCTCTACTGTAGTGTGTTTCTTATACAATCTCACACTTTGTAAACAAAGAAGGTGTCTAGAAACTCCGAGGCGCAAAGAACACATAGCAAAAAACAGAAACAGTATTTAAAAGTACAAAAGGAAAATATAGCAAAACAAAACCGGTAGCTCGGAGTAAGTCTGAAAGCATTGTGGAGATCTTTGGTTCAGATATGTTACAGGAAGAAATATGTTACAGTAAATATCTCAAGTGGTACACGAATCCTTTTCTGTCAAGTTTATATAGCTTAAACTTTGTACTCATTTATGTAATCAGGTGAACTGTTGAAAACAGTAAGTGTAATAATAATGTTACTTACTGTGGAAAAAATATGTAATAATTTAGGCCAGGATTCAGAGACGAAGGATGAAAGGAGTCACAAATCGGTAGCAAAATTTTGGTTATACCAGAGCTGCGGATTGTTAAGGTAACATGTTTATCTCTTATAACTAAGTAAAGGCTGAAGTAAAACATTCATTATGCCTTAAAATAAAATGCAGATATACTATTTACTGTATCCTCTCATGTGTATACTCCCAAGCCGACAGAGGGTACAAATGGTTGGTGTGTTGGTTTATTTGAGAGTACGGCCATTCTGTTGTTCATTTGGGACATATCATAGAAACCTAACTAATTTATAGTAATTGTGAAGGGGGGATTGACGCTCTCTCTCTCTCTCTCTCTCTCTCTCTCTCTCTCTCTCTCTCTCTCTCTGTGTATGTGTGTGTGTGTGTGTATGTGTGTGTGTGTGTGTGTGTGTGTGTGTGTGTGTGCTAGCACGCGAAGCAAAATTAATAATTTAAGCTGCTGGTGTTAAAAACAGAGATAATATTCTTGTATATTTTGTCGTTTATGATGCACTCAGGTTGTTTCCTTTGGTGCTTATATTTCTGAAGTGTTTTTGCCTTTACGTTGGGTGTGTAGGATGCTGATACTTGTGTGGCCAGCATGGTGTTCTGTTTCCTGCATGTGAGTGACTATTACAGCTGTGTGGAAATTTTTGTTTTTTAGTGCTACCATGTGCTCCTCGAACCTAATCTCGAGTGATGTAGCTGTCAGGACTATACAGAAACTATACATACGTATTTTGGATGAAACATTTTGTGCTTCCAGGCAACAGGTTTAGATTATCTCATAATTCACAGTTATAGGGCTCTGATTATCACTTTCGTTTTCGCTATTCTTTTCGTGTGTCCATTGGTGTTTCATGTAAGTACTAGATGAACACAGTACAGGTTTCTAATTGATAGTATGTCATATCTATGAATTTCACTGTATATAACCTACGTTGCTGCACACTATACGTGGCCGGCCGGAGTGGCCGTGCAGTTCTAGGCGCTACAGTCTGGAACCGAGCGACCGCTACGGTCGCAGGTTCGAATCCTGCCTCGGGCATGGATGTATGTGATGTCCTTAGGTTAGTTAGGTTTAATTGGTTCTAAGTTCTAGGCGACTGATGACCTCAGAAGTTAAGTCGCATAGTGCTCAGAGCCATTTGAACACTATACGTGGCCTTGCTGTAGGGTTGACTCTAAAGCCTACATAGGAACCAGTTACGCACGAGAAGAGTGTGAAACATAAACGCCACTGATGATCCGTAATATGCATAAGTGAAACGTGTTTTTAACCAAACAAAATGTATATTCAGCTGCAAAAGACAGGTAATATTTGCTCCTGTCGACGTCATAAACATAACAGAAGTGTCACCTGAGGAAGAATGTCTGCACATATTACAAGTAAGTTTAATTTCAAATTTAAAACATGTAAATAAATTAGGACGAACAAATATTCGAATAGACTGTTTGGCCTTTGCAGACGACTTGGTTATTCTAACGCAGGACATCCAAATTGCTCAGAAACAAATAGAAATTCTTAAAGAAACAGCAGAAAGAGTAGGTCTCCAAATCTCATTTGAAAAAACACAGTATATGACTAGCAACAAACTGGCACCCAAACTTTTGGAAACTAAGTATGGAAAAAATCAAAAGAGTTTCGTAATTCAAATATTTAGGTGAAACAATCGCAGAGACTGGTCTAGAAAAAATTGGAAATGAAATTCGTTGTCAAAAGATGGAGACAGCTTTTAGACTTACAAAAGACATCTACAACAAAAAATGTCTCTCGAGGTACTCTAAATTGAGACATTACAACACGGTCATAAAACCAGAGTGCCTTTATGGGGCTGAAACGCTAATTTTAAACAGAAAAAAGGACATTCAAGAAATCCAAAAAAGAGAAAGAAAAGTAATCAGAAAAATTCTAGGTCCAAAATATACTGAAGAAGGAACATACAGGCTAAGAGCAAATAGTGAAATTCAACAATACACCAGCATATATTCGGATATGAAAAAACGCAGATTAAAATTTTATGGGCATATTAAAAGAATGGATGCTACCAGACTAACTAAACAAGTAGTGGAATTCTACGAAAATCGAAGTAAAGCTAAATTTGAGACAATAAAATGGATTGCTGCTATAAAAGAGGACATGAAAGAGGCAGATATAAAACAAGATGAAATTCAAGACAGAAAATTATTTAGGCAAAAAATTCATGACTGGGTAGTTGGTCAAGCTGAAAAACCAAAGAAAACTGGAACCACATGGTCTGATGAAAGGAAAAGAGCTCATTCCGAGAGAATGAAAACAATTTGGGCAGAGAGAAAGTCTAAAAGAAAATAACTGAATGCCCCGTGATTGTACTTCGCGTGGTCCAGTAGGGCCCAAACGTGAATAATAATAATAAATAAATACACGACCAACCAAGTAAGATGAAAAGTTGGTAAGGGAGTATACTTAAATTGGCAGCCACTATGTTTCACAATACTGTAGTGGAAGACAATGGTTCACACGACGCATTATTATTGTTACTGGTAAAACTGCTGAAGCCGGCCGGGGTGGCCGAGCGGTTCTAGGCGCTACAGTCCGGAACCACGTGACCGCTACGGTCGCAGGTTCGAAACCTCCCTCGGGCATGGATGTGTGTGATGTCCTTAGGTTAGTTAGGTTTAAGTAGTTCTAAGTTCTAGGGGACTGATGACCTCAGATGTTAAGTCCCATAGTGCTCAGAGCCAAAACTACTGAAGCCGACTTATCCCTCACCTTTCACGAGCCTATGTCACGGAGACCGGCACCCACCGTGCACCCATGCAGCACCTGCTGCCCTCCACGGCGTTCGCACTCGCTGATTCGTTCCGGGTTTTCAGGAAGCGTTTGCCATGCTAAAGAGTGGAGGAAATGACCGGACCGCATGGCCCACTAATTGTGATGGCCTGGCCGGTTGTCGGTTACGCTGCGTGCCCGCAACACACTCCCGTCTCGCGCGATCCGTGCATATCAATTAAAAAATCCTCCGCAACGTTTCCCCCCGAGAATTACGGAAACACAGCACCGGCGGAATAAAGAGATTCAGACTGTGCATCCGCGTAGGGACTCATCTGCATGAAGAGCCGGTGGAGTTGCTGCCACAGCCAGAGTCGTTCCTCCGTACTGCCGGCTTCAGAAAACGGAGAGGTGGCGAACGTCAGTAACAAAACAGTCCAGATCCGAAAAAGTGGGTCCTCAGCAGTGACCTCTCTATCTCTTTTTTGCTGAACAAAAAATAAGTACTATCTCACAAGAAACTAGAGTGTCTTAGATCTTCTTTGCAACAAAACATAAAGCACATTTTTTTAGGTCTTCTTTCTACTTGTTTGATGCGCAAGTTCTTAGAAACATTACATTTCAGAAAAAGAGGTATGGAACAATATGACGTCACTGGCTGTTCTTCTGGAGGAGTGAGCTTCGAATTCCAGCCTGGACCTTGTAATGGTTCTTTATTTACGTGACCATTACGGCACTCCAACCCCATTTCTCGATACCAGTAATATCGTACTGCTTTTCTGAGAAGTAAGGGACATATTTTTGTGACAATATTCGCATTTCGTTTTATTAATGTATAATTACTCCGATGTATCGACATATTACAGTGATTTGGTTCTTGTGTGTATTCATTTCTGTGAGACTGTCATAATCTTTGACTTACATGTAACAGTTTTGGTGCGAATGCGCACAGAGCAGTCTTTGTTTCACTTTGCAGAAGTTAAGTTGTTATTTCGCTTTTTAAAAGATCAGTCAAGTCTAGTGTTTGGTTGAAGTGGAAATTAAATATATGAAGATTGATACAAAACTGTTTTCTTGATGATGTGACAATTAAGAAGAAGCATATGTGAACTTACAAGAAGTTTAATAAAAATGTGGATCGTGAACACTAGGTCAAAAATTATTTCTACCATATCATTGTTCTGATCTGGGATTGTTTGATCATTAAGAATTTTCTGAAAAACGCATTTGTTAGGTCTTCAAATGTTGCGAAAATACAGATCTGGACCTTCTAGCAGTCAAAATGGAATCACCCTAGAATCAACAAGATGAGCCATAACAACTTCGACGAAATCTACGTGGGAATCCATTCAAGATAAGTGCCAAAATTAATGACTTTTCTACAGTGACTTCATTATTTCCATTCTAAGGATACCATCCACAGTCAATAACTTTGTTGTTGCCCGATAAAGCAAACATATGCTGCGTGAGCAACATTATTAATCTGATTTATAATCTACTTTGCAAGGGGTGGTATTGTTAGAACCTCTAGGTTTGAATGATCCGTAGTCTTCCTAAATCACGTCACGCGATTTCTGAGATGGTCCCTTCCACAACAGCATGGTCAATTTCTGCACGCTACACACACCAGCGAAGGGTCGCATTGATAGAAGTGTGCGTATCTAGCACACATACAGAAATATGCAAGAATTATTTTCTTTTCGCGCAGCATCCGAGAGTGTAATGAGAAAGGAATGAATATGACGTGACGAGTGAAAATCTGAGTTAGACATGAGCCCGAACGCAGACATCTATCTTACCCTAAGAGCAGTCACCTCGACCACCACTAGACTGTCTGAACGCGCCTCCAGATTTGGCTCAAAACTGTGTTTCCACCTATGATTTTTGCACGCTACTGCTAGAGGTTCTCCCACTATGGTCTATGTGTCAATAAAATAGCATCACTGCAGACCGGAGACTGTGGTGACCACAGCTTATATACTATACCAGTCATCCCCACCATTCTCTCTTTTCATTACGGCGAATCTAACGGAATTGTATGAGTATGGGCCACAACTAATATAGCTCCAAGTCGCCTTTCATGTAAGTGTACAATAGCTTACATAGCACTAATGTGAATAGTTACCACGCTGATGCTTCAAGATGTCTACTAATCACTGTGGTAACGAAAAACATCGGTCAGTGTAGGCACCTAGCCACGATTTTGAAATGACAGAAATTTTAAGACATGTAAAGTGGAGCGGCTTCGCGAATTTATCGAAAACAAGGACACCTTTTGAGAGTGCGAATTTATATCTGCACAGATAACCGCGTCCGGCACAAGTGTTATCTACTTAAGAGGGCGGACAGCTGCCCTTTATCGAGATTATCTAATAACAAGATACAGGCGGCGAACGCAAGACGCTGTAATGACGAGTGAACCGAGTGATGCGTCATCTATTTAGCTTCAACGCGAGGATATAAAAAGTGAGCTAGATCAAGTACATGGACGTGCGAGAAACAGAGCTCCGATAAAAGCATATCATTAGGTCATCTATGGATAAAGCGGACTTGGGATGATACGGTGACCAGCCGCAAAAAACGTTCGATTGCTGTATTTCCATAATTTTTTTCCATAACTCCCTTGCTCTTTCTGCTCCCTACAAATTAGCTCGCCGCCGGCCAGTGTGGCCGAGCGGTTCTAGGCGCTTCAATCTGGAACCGCACGAACGCTAGTGTCGCAGGTTCGAATCCTGCCTCGGGCATGGATGTGTGTGATGTCCTTAGGTTTAAGTAGTTCTAAGTTCTAGGGGACTGATGACCTCAGATGTTAAGTCCCATAGTGCTCAGAGTCATTTTTTGAAATTAGCTCGCCGAATTCTACACGTCAATTTCGCTCCGTGGCTTAGCTTAAGATACATTTCGATAGTAGAAAATAAAACGAACGCTACGTCTAGATCTGCGCTCAACATGTCAATCGTAAGAACATCATAGGTGTAACGCAGACTCATAAAAATTCTTTGAAATGGGAAATGTTGAAAAAAAAATATCGGAACAACTTAGCCTACATGAAAGTATTAGAGACAGACAGACAGATACACACACACACACACACACACACATACACACACACACACACACACACACACACACACACACACACACACACACACAGAGAGAGAGAGAGAGAGAGAGAGAGAGAGAGAGCGCTTGTGCAACATGGTCGCATGATTCTCAGTGTCTGTTTAACATTCCTAAACGTGAGAAGCATTATCTAATAAAAAGTGGTTGTTTCCACTATATTCATGTGACTGAGACTGCAATGACGGTCTGCACCAGCAGAGGTAATTCTTTAAATGTCCTACGTAACACCTGTCTACAACTCTTCAACAAGTGCCTTTCAGTCTCTATTGAAGTCAGCCACAGATGTTTCTCACACTTGAATGATAACCTGTTCGTAGCAATAGTCTACTGAACATAATAATAAATAAACAATACTAAGGTTAAACATGTGTCGCTACTGGAGTGCCAAGCCGACGCATGTTAATAACTGAGAACTACGCAAAATTTAATTTTTTGAACAGCAACATTTCTTAATTGCAAATTCCGCACTGTAAATATTCGAATAAGTGGTAAATGCCTCATGTATCATACAAATCATAACGTGTGAACCATATTTTCGCAATAACATTTCTTTTGTTTGCGTGTTTTGGGTTCTTTCTCGTGTTCTGTGGATCTAGGTATTTCAGAACAAGTTCTCACGATCGTTTTTAAAGGCTGTAGTGACAACAAAAATGAAAAGCATTGCTAACAACCAAATTTTCATCGAATAGAAAATCTATTTGACTGTGTTAATCGATATGCATATCTCGTGCACTTAACGTATACCCTCTACTGCTTATGAAAACATACATTGCTTTACTAAAAACACAAACTGATTAAATTTATCGCATGTTTCTCTCCGAAGATGGGCTTAGGCTCTAAATCAGATACAATAGCACAAATCATTCACTCTGCGAAATTCTGTTAGGCGGAAACAGTTTTTTTAACTGTTTTAAACAATTTCAGACTTTTATAGCCAGTCATCATGCGGAAAAAATATGAACATTTCATTCTGACCTTATCATAGGCATGGAATTAAATTCTGGACTGCGCTCACTACCAATACCAGTGGATGAAAGTTCTAACAGGTGGTATTTGCGGCCTTGATGAGTATGTTTGCAGGGTCTCATACGGTGGTCCAAGGCACATTTCACTGTCCAACGTTTCGTCCCCTAATGCTGGAGACGTCATCAGAGGCTATAAACAAGCTCGGCAAGCCGAACTGTTTTCATGTACCCGCCTTGAAACACGGCCTAATGTCCAATTAAAAAAAAAAAAAATGTCACGAAGGGTGCACCACACTGGGAGCTGTAGAGCCACTGTGGGGATTCCGACTGTTTTGCCACTTCCGCTGTGCAAACCACTCTGCCTGATAGTTGTCAAGTAGGAAACTTTTTTGAACAGGGAAATTTCGACCATTTGAATAAAAAAAATTAGCCCTGCCCTAACTAAAATTAAGAAAAATTTTTGTCCTTCCTGGAAACTCTATCGATATTTCGGAATTTTTTAGGAGATTTAGACTTTAAACATCATAATTACTGCGAACTCAATAGTGACAAAATTACAAAGAAAACCGTTTTTGAAGGGAAGTTTGTAGATAGCAAACGCAATGCGGTAAGCAACTTTGGCAAAATTCGTTGCTATCGAGCTATTTTGGTAATCAACGAAAAACTAAAAATATTTTAGTGAGTCCAAAAGCTTACAAGATAAGTATTTTAAGTGCTTTTCCCCGCAGAAAAAAAACTTTTTTTTAAAAAAAACTGTGCTCGCGCATTATCTAAAATTAAAAACAGAATTTTGACGTTCTGAGAGACATTTGAAGAGATGTATTAATGTATTAGGTTGATGGATAAGCTGGTGGTAGGGTTTTTGTTTTGCATGTTGGTATTAGGGTTGCTATGGGTTTATTTATCATCCTTCATTTTTTGTTTATAGTTCACTGTTGCTATAGGAGTTTACATATCGTCATTGTGTCACTTGTAAACAGCGAGTGAAGTTGTGAACACTAGAAATTGGAGTGCCAAGTGGAGAAATCGGAACATTTCCGGCGTATTGTTCTGTTCGAGTTTGTTACAGGGGTCACAGCAGCAGAGGCAGCTGGAAACATTTGCGCCATGTGTGGGGATAATGCCATTAAACAGGGCACTGGAAGAAAATAGTTTTCTCTTTTCAAGGACTCTGCGTTCTGGAAGAACTTCGGGCTTTGATAAAGATTTTTAAAACACATTAATCCACAATGATCCACGTCAGTGTACTCGAGAACTGACAAATTTGATGAATTTTGATCATTTCACCATCCTGCGACATTTGCATGCAATGGGGAAGGTTCAAAAATCGGGTGTATAGGTACCGCATGCTCTAAGCGAAATTCACAAAAATCAGCGGTGTAGCCGTATGTGCCTCTCTGTTTGCTCATCAATTGGCTCGTGAACAACACCGACCATTCCTACCCCGTATCGTTACTAGTGATGAGAAATTATGTTTTTATGCAAACACAAGGAAAAGAAAGGAATGGATGAGCCCAAACATAGAAGCAACTCACTGTACGAAGACTAGCGCGCATTCGCAAAAGATAATGTTATGCATCTGGCGGAACAGCGACGGTGTAATATAGTACGAACTGCTTTTCCGAGGTGTAACAATGACTGCTTGCATTTATTGTCAACAACTGAGACATCTTGCAGACGCCATCAAAGAACAACGAACAGGAAGACTGCGTGAAGTGCTGCTACCCCACGATAACGCCAGCCCACTTTCTACTAGATTAACAAAAAACACCATACAGGAGTTGGGTTGGGAAGTCAGTCCGAACACACTTTATTCACCTGATCTTGCGCTCTTAGATTCCCACCTTTTCCGCTCTCTATCGAACAAACATCAAGGGACTTCCTCTTCTGATGAAAATGCGGTCGATGAGTTGTTCGCCTCAAACCGACGTGTTGTCTACAGTCGCAGAATCGAGAAGTTACCGCAGGGAGCGGTAGGCTATTTACAGTTTGTACAGGAACCAGATGGCATTTATAAGAGTCGAGGCGCATGAAAGGGAAGCAGTGCCTCTGAGCACTATGCCACTTAACTTCTGAGGTCATCAGTCGCCTAGAACTTAGAACTAATTAAACCTAACTAACCTAAGGACATCACACACATCCATGCCCGAGGCAGGATTCGAACCTGCGACCGTAGCGGTCACGCGGTTCCAGACTGAAGCGCCCTTAACCGCACGGCCACACCGGCCGGCGAAGCAGTGGTTGGGAAGGGAGTGAGACAGGGTTGTAGCCTATCCCCGATGTTATTCAATCTGTATATTGAGCAAGCAGTAAAGGAAACAAAAGAAAAATTCGGAGTTGGAATTAAAATCCATGAAGAAGGAATAAAAACTTTGAGGTTCGTCTATGACACTGTAATTCTGTCAGAGACACCAAAGGGCTGGAAGAGCAGCTGAACGGAATGGAAAGTGTCTTGAAAGGAGGGTATAAGATGAACAACAACAAAAGCAAAAAGAGGATAATGGAATGTAGTCGAATTAAATCGGTCGATGCTGCGGGAATTAGATTAGGAAATGAGACGCTTAAAGTAGTAAATGAGTTTTGCTATTTGGGGAGCAAAATAACTGATGATGGTCGAAGTAGAGAGGATATAAAATGTAGACTGGCAATGGCAAGGAAAGCGTTTGTGAAGAAGAGAAATTTGTTAACATCGAGTATAGATTTAAGTGTCAAGAAGTCGTTTCTGAAAGTATTTGTATGGAGTGTAGCCATGAATGGAAATGAAACATGGAAGAAAAATAGTTTAGACAAGAAGAGAAGCTTTCGAAATGTGGTGCTACAGAAGAATGCTGAAGATTAGATGGGTAGGTCACATAACTAATGAGGAAGTATTGAACAGAATTGGAGAGAAGAGAAATTGGTAGGTCATATTCTGAGGCACCAAGGGATCACCAATTTAGTATTGTAAGGCGGCGTAGAGGGTAAAAATCGTAGAGGGAGACCAAGAGATGAATACACTAAACAGATTCAGAAGGATGTATGTTGCAGTAGGTACTGGGAGATGAAGAAGCTTGCACAGGATAGAGTAGCATGGAGAGCTGCATGAAACCAGTCTCTGGACTGAAGACCACAACAACAACAACCACCCCAGTGTTGGCAGACTATTGTAAACAGTGAAGGAAAATATGCTATTGATGACTAAAGTCTCTGTTATCAGTCATGTTTATTAAACTGACGGAAAAATAGTACGAACTTACGCACCAGCTAACGTGACCTTCGGACTTGTTTTATTTTATTTTGGTTGGAAGAGACAGAGAGTTTAAGGCGATTTCTTATAGT
Organism: Schistocerca serialis cubense; assembly: GCF_023864345.2. Lineage (NCBI taxonomy): Eukaryota > Metazoa > Arthropoda > Insecta > Orthoptera > Acrididae > Schistocerca > Schistocerca serialis. The sequence goes on from NC_064645.1 coordinate 564,865,982, forward strand.
CGTGGAGAACAGATTGCTGTGATAGTTGCCCGCGGGAACTCAGTACTTGTCACGACAGCATCGCAGCGTTAGATCTTGATGCCAAGTAATTTAACTCAAACAACAGTTGACGGGGCCAGTGTGGTTTTTGTCGTGTTCAACTGTACGTTAGCAGCTGGCTACCGATCCTCGCCCGGCCCCAGACGTGAGCCCGCTTCCTCTGGTATCGAGCGATTCCTCCCGCTCCCTGCGCCTTCCGCAGCCCTTTCCCACCCTCCGATCAGCATGCCCGGCGCGACGTCGAGATGCGGCGCCGCCGGCCCGACAAATTGCCCCACACTGCAGGCAGGCTGCAGCGGGGAGCGATCACGTGGAGCGTGACGATTGACGATCGCAAACGCGCGCCTGGCCGTGTGACGCAGCGATCGCTTTGGCTTGCGACACCTCTCTGAAACCGCAGAAGGCCCTGGGGGCTTTTTCACCTCGTCCTCGGAACAGCTGACTGAGAAGTGTCCGCTTTTTTACGCGGCTCCTGACGTAGAAGGCCCAAATGATTTAACAGGTAATTTTACGCCACCCTCGAGACACGGAGAGAAAAAACAAAAACAATAACGATGCACTTTAATTCTCAGATTAACACGAGCTTTTATACAAGAAATAAAATCAAGGTAATTAGGTTTTATAATGCTCGCGCCAGTCACAAAATATGCTTAAATTTGTAGCTAAGCATTGCGATTTGAGCCTCATAGTGAAGCAGTCTTTCAGATTACGTCAGTAGATGACTATACTGTGTTTATAGCCTAATATTCTAATCGTCGTTGAAGTTCGACTTCCCTAGCCCGAGTGACAGCGTAAAAATGTAGATTCTTAATGCTGGTTAACTTCAACATTGTCTTATATATTGTTGCTCGGAACATTTATGTTAAAAATTTGAGCATTACTATACAGTTTTTTATGGGAAGTTTCACTTCGTACTTAAAGCTCTGAATAACGAGAAACCTTTAATTACTACGTTCTGAAGTGTCTGCGTGATCGTGTGAAAGAACGAGTGCAATTAATTCATGACGTCTAAAATGAGAACATGCCCCTATGAGGAGTTCAAAAAACGACATTTTTATATAAAAAACACGCGTAAACCTAATGTCAAGACAAATCTTGCGATAACAAACAAACTTTTAGTTTGTCTACACCTACATGTTTCAAATGGCTCTGAGCACTATGGGACTTAACGTTTGAGGTCATCTGTTCCCTAGAACTTAGAACTACTTAAACCTAACTAACCTAAGGACATCACACACATCCATGCCTGAGGCAGAATTCGAACCTGCGACCGTAGCGCCAAGAACCGCTCGGACACTCCGGCCGGCGTCTACACCTACATCTATATCGACATGACTACTTTAAAATTAACAATTGAGTAGAGGAATCATCGAACCACCATTAATCAACTTCTCTATCGTTCCACCCTCGAACAGCGCGCGGGAAAATCGATCACTTAAATCTTTGTGTGCGAGCTCTGATTTCTCTTATTCTCTTATGATGATCATTTCTCGCTACCTAGGTGGGCCCCAACAAAATATTTTTACACTCTGAGGAGAAAGTTGGTGTGAAATTTTATGAGAAGGCCCTACCGCAGAGAAAAACACTTATATTTCAACGACGGCCACCTCAATTCGTGTATCATATCCGCGGCACTCTCGCCCCTATTTAGCGATAACGCAAAACGTGCAGCCCTTCTTTGAACTTTTTCGATGTCCTCCGTCAGTTCTATCTCGTGCCGATCGCACACCGAACAGCAGTCCTCCAGAAGAGGGTGGGCAAGCGTAGTGTAAGCAGATTCCTTAATAAACCTGTTACATTTTCTAAGCGTTCTGTCAATAAATAGCAATCTTTGGTTTGCTTTTCCCCACAGCATTATCTGTCTGACCGTTCTAATTTAAGTTATTCGTAATTTAGTTGAGTTTACAGCCTTTAAATTTGTGTGATTTATCATGTAATTAAAATTTAGTGGGTTCCTTTTACTGCTCAAGTAGATGAAATCACACTTTTCATGATGTAGAGCCAACTGCCACTTTTTGCACCATACAGATATCTTATCTAAATCATTTTGCCATTTGTTTTGATCATCTGATGACATTACATGACGGCAAATGACAGCATCATCTGCAAATAATCTGAACGGCAGATATTACTTCTGATTGTACTCGAAGACTTTCCGTCAATTACTCTACTATTCATAACACCGCAATTGTAAATGTCGAGAAAATTAGATCGAAACACTAAAAAAATCCCAATTTTTCATTTATATTTTTATGTCTGACTCAAAATAAATGATTGTGTTTTAAGTACGTAACACAGCTAGAGACACTTCAGAGCTATGAGCAAAATGGGTACAGAATATACTCATAAATTTTAAATTACAATTAAAAATGTCAAAGCAGTCCAGTACACAGGGTAAATTGTTCCACTCACTCACAATACCTGCTGTAGAGCACAATTTTTTCCGGCAATTTTACTTGAACGTTGACAGCGGTACACAGCAGTTTGGTAAACTCTACTGATTAAGAGTTTGCGATATGCACCTCGTGTATGAGTCTATTGAAAACAGTGGAAGAACGTCAACTGCTCTATGCTGAGCGGTTCTCGCAGACACGGTAAACGCATCACAGTAGTTTTACCTCCGTGAATAGGCACGTAGAAGAAAATTGATCTTTCCGCGTTATAGTGATTGAACATTACATGCTTTTTCACTATTGCGAAGTTATTTTCAAAGAAACAAAGATTAACAAACCGAATAATTACACTATTTTCCAATAACGAGTCACTGGAGACCATAGATCCTTTACACAGAAATACAGAGGAAATATCCAACCATCTCCAAAATTTTGTGGAGTTCGTATTCACTGTATAAAAGAAGTGAGGGACACACTTGATTTTCCGAAAAATTAATAACGCTGCCTGTATAGAAGGAGAAGGAGATGTCTAAGACGCATCACTAACGAAATTAGTAGAGTAACTGCACCTATTTTTAATCCTAATGGCCCGGGTTCGATTCCCGGCTGGGTCGGAAATTTTCTCCGCACAGGGACTGGGTGTTGTGTTGTCCTAATCATCATCATTTCATCCCCATCGACGCGCAGGTCGCTGAAGTGGCGTCAAATCGAAAGACCTGCACCAGGCGAACGGTCTACCCGACGGGAGGCCCTAGCCACACGACATTTCCATTTCCATATCAACGAAAATTGCTTTGAATTACACATTCCGTGGTTCACTAGCAGAGTATATTTCGAAAACACTTAATACCAGGTAAGAAATCCGATTTAATAGTCGTCAGAGATAAAACCAGCGTTTTTGATAAGGACAATGTTCTACAGGAAGACTGTTCTGCTGCAATTGCTGTGTAAGGTAATAAGTAACAGTTTTTAGCAGAGAAGTACGATGAACATATCCAAATCATTGAGAGGAAACATCAAAGAAACACAAAAAAGTTGGAAGAGAACAGATACAGACATAATAAAACTGCACATGTACCGTGCAGGGGAGACATTTTGAGAAGGAAACAGAAGATACAAACTCTTACAAAAAAAATTTAAGCAGTGGACGAAAAAATGCCCTTTTAGGGCATAGAAAATTTAATGCAAGAAACTGCTTAATGCAGAAAATGCGAAGAGAAAGTAGTATCTGTATGTCTGAGGTTGCACCACAGCGCTAATACAGTCATTGCTGTGAAACTGAATTTAATGGAAGTACAATAATAAATTTGACGTTGAAAATATGACAGTTTTGCAAGTTGTTTATGACATCTACGGATCTCTACAGTTGCAACCAGTCTCTTGCGAGAGCATTAGAGTCCATGTCACACTTGGTTTTATCAGATAGAGCGATCTAAACATTATGTCTGCGAGATCTCAACGAATGACTCATTGAAACTGTCACCATGCAAGACTCGATAATTATTCTGAAAAATAAGGGATTATGAATACATTAATAACGAAAGGGACAAATTATCTTGCGTTGCGACGGGTTCTCGCTAACTGTAAAACACATATTGCAATACATTAATTAGCGCACCTACATATGCTTTGCTACCGGATCTTTTCGACGAACACGCGTTATAAGTAATCATGAATAATTAAAAAACTGTTTTCGTAAACGCTCCTATTTCGAAACGAGAGTCACGTCGCACGCTGCAAATGCAATATTTCTGAAGAACAAAGTAAGCAACGACAGTGACAGCTCTTATACTCAAAAAATATAAACAGAAAATGTATCTCATGCTCTTTAAGAAGATACTGAGTCCCTACTCGAAAAACTGAATTGCAGAAAGAAATAATTCATACATATTTTATTTTGTAGGAAACTAATCCTCGTGCAACTGAATGTTTGCAAAATCTAGTAAGTAGAGAGTGGTTTACCACGCCGAGCGAGGGACAACATACGTAAATATAAGAGGTGAACAGACGTGTTAGGCTCAAAATTACGTCTACAATCGTGCAAGGAACGAAACTCATAAATATTGAAGCACTAGAACACAAAATTTTCAAGGCAGTTGTAATGAAAGTGAAACTTGCAAAAAAGGAGAACTATTAATTGTTAGTCGGCAGGAAAGTGAAAAGCTATAGGTTATAAAAAGTAGGCGCGGAGTATCCTTTAAGAAAAGTTGGTTTTAAAAAAAAATCAAGGATAGTGCACAATAGGAAAATCAAAGTACTTTTTTAATAGGAGCGTGCAACTGTGAAAGGTAAAAATTAGAAACAAAAAGCAGTTGCAGTGCTTGGTAATAAAAATTAAGTGATAAGCAAAGATCAAAACAATACGTTAAAAAGTCAGAAATTCAATAATCTTTTCGTAATAATGGCGCTTTCAATGGTAACAATACAAACGACGCATAATTAGTTTTTCTAAAATTTAGGCGTTTACACTGAAATACGAATTAACCTGATCGTGAGGTTGAACGGTGCTGTTCTTGCATAATACTGGAATATTACAAGGAGCGTGCAGTGAACACTGCTTATAATTACTTGTTAGTCTCACGCGGGACCCGAACCGAGAAAAATGTTTATCTGAGACAGACAAAAAGCGTTTTTGTTGGTGCGGTACTCAGAGTAAAAAGAGAAAAAAATATTCTGTGAAGCAAACTAGTTTGAATTAATTTCGTTTGAATGGGAACACCTGGTTGCATAAGTTCTCGTTTATAGCTCGTCAGGAGAGAGGGTGATAAGAGAAACGTGACGTGAATTTTGTATTTGTGTTTACACTGAGATACGCGGCACAGTAGGCAGACGAAAGCAGGCTCACCAACATACTGCCCGCAGTCCTTTTAACGTTGCACGGCGAAATAGCGGGCGCAGCTATCATACGCTGCCTAACACAGGAAAAGCCTCTTCCTGATTTATCGGTGTAACCAGACGTATTGATTTATTATCATTGAACTGGTTCTGTCGGTGAACCTTTGTGAAATTTCGAAGCGAGCTGATTTTATTCTCAGAGAAAAGACGTAATAAATTCGCATATAGTCCTCTGTCGCGAGTGTGCGTGGTGGGTGAGAGAGACACCTGGTGGAAACACATGACGGCAGCCGGCAGTGAAAGTTCGTGGCATTAACGAACAAACAGGACACAGCATAAGGCGCGTCTCGTTTGGTTTCTTATACCCCGCACAGCGATTGATTTCCCACTCCACTACTTTGGAGCAGCTCACTTCACAAACTACAGTGGTAACTTTCAAATTGTTTGCGGTCGGCGTTAAAACACTGTTTAATTCTCCAACACGCTTAAAGAGTTAAATACAGATTGCGTTAAAATGGTGATTTCACGCGACAAAGGCGCCAGGCCGATGTTGTTGTACTTAAAATATTTTCAGATTTATAATTCGTACCTCGTAACATATCGCGTAGTATACCGTCTTGTGTCAATGTGGAAGCAGGGCCGCTAACTTATCATCTGGACAGCAAACAGGTAAATTTTTCGCACTCCTATATTTACTTATTTTTGTAATAGAGTCATAACACTTTAGCGAAGTGGAGCCTTCCTTTTGCGGAGATGGTTGTACAGAAGTATAAACGTATGATGTTCCTACTAGTACAAACTTGTTGGTTAACCAATCGAGATTTACACCGTTGAAACAAATAATTTGAAGGGAACTTTGTGGTGCTACTGACAGCGCACTCTGCAGTACACTGATTTTTCAGACAATGTAGCAAGAAAAAAAACGGAGTTGAAAGTAACTAGATTCTACTGAGAACCTTAAGGCACTGTGACGGTACCCGTTGCAGCCCATGTGCAACGGACCGCGTCTGTCTTTGGCAGATGTGTGTCTGCTCTACCAAACACAGTTGCTTCCAACTGTGCCACATGTAGACTATGAAAGGTGTTTTGGATATTTTGGTCCGAAAAGGTGTTTTGGATATGTTGGTCCGAGGGCCGCCAAAAATGGTGTAGGGACTCGGCAAATACTACTGTGACAATTGCAGGTATGAAACCACTGTAATAGCAATGCATCTACATTGTCAGTATTATTACTCCTTTAAGGAAAGGGAGTGCTGTTTGGGAAATCATGACATTTATCATACACGAAGCACATTTTGAGTCGTTGTTCTACGCCAATAGCTAAACGCTTGTGGTCCAAATCCGTCTTCCCTAATATCGTTTTTGCAATTAGCTCTGGGACTTAGTTTTTTTCCCACGCTACTACCCCTTTATCCCCCTCTCCCACTTTTGTGCATACATGCTAGATCTCAAATAGACTTCCGTCTACAATGATCACACAATAGACGGCTCCCCCTGACTTTCCATCGCTGCATATCTATTGTCGAATATCGTAAGCAGTAAGGATGTGAGTTTAACCTCGCGTGTGCCAGGCACTGTCGGTTACTCAAATTCACATTTTAGGACGCAATTCTGACCACGCGAGTAGACCGGCCACCAGTAAACAGTCCCTACCAGCGATCACGGTGAACATGCTTTTCTTCTGTTGTGTAAGCCTCTAGAGAGTCTGCAGTTCTAAAATTAAAATTAGGTTTCATAATACCACTGCCCGTCACAAAACACGCATCGTTATATGTTGAGTGCGATTTGTTATTATCATTAACACTGACATTCAGTATTGCACACAACCTCAATCCCTTTAGCTGTTTCTTCTTCTGCGTTCGTCACTGTTTAGAACTCAGTTAAACAATGTATTCCGATCCGTTCCAACTAGGTGCAAACAACCTCATATCTGTGTATACGCAGTTTATACATGTAACTCGCCACTATCTGCATTAACATTACACTTGCTTTTTAAGTGCACTTTTTATATTAACGCAGATAATGGCAAATGTAGCTTACATTTTTATTGTTCTGAAGTTCAACCCAGCCAAAAACTATATGAACGTACAATGCAATTGCTATGTAAACAGATAATAAAGTTACTGAAAAAAGACTAATTTGTCACGATGCGTTTCTACCTTCGGCTCATCGTCAGAAGAGTTTTGATTGTATTAGAATATGTCCACAGTTTGATTATAATCTTAACTCCGAGGTTCAGAGACGTGTGGCTGTTAATATCATCTGCCAGTGGCCCAACAACTGACACGCGTTGCAACTAAATAAACATAGTATAAAACACAAATATTTTAATTCACAGTGTCTGTAATTTTACTAAACAGTGTCCTTTAGACAGACAAAAAAAAAGTGTATTACAAGTCTCGAAGGGACAAAAACACGATAACTTCTCTTCCTGTTGCAAGAAGCACATACTGTGGCGTTAGGGGATGTGGACAGCGTGGCTTATGCAGGTCGGGAGAGCGTGCACGGATAGCCGATGTGGTTAAGTCGGCTGCTCGCGATATATAGGAATACGGGTTCGAGTCCCAGGCCGACACAAATGTTCATGTGTTACTAATAAACAGTACAGCTGACGTCAAAGTGATTTTGCACTTAATGAATAAAATTTCATATTGTCCGAGACTGATGCAGGTCTTCCGATACGGTCCCTTTTCAGCCTCGGAGGTATAGCGAACCCCGCTGCAGACCTCCCCAAGCAAAACGGAGCAGGCTCTGGAAATTATGTCAGAGACCAGCGATTCAACAAACAACACGTCACAAGCGCTTATCGTGTACTGGAAAAAGAAACGGAGAGTACAGTCACGAATGTTTTGTGAGTGGTATTGCAGTGTGAGACTTAATTAATTGGCTTCGAATACTGGGAGACGTAGATTCCTTTGAACACGCGCTTGCACTCTCCGCAGATCAGTGTGTCACCAAGTGTCGGGTGTATAGGTGTGAAGAGAAGGAGTGTCGGCTTACAGGAAGGCGGAGGCGGCGTCGTGGCGCTGGTGCAGCTGCAGGAAGAGCAGCGGCGCGCCGCCGGCGTCCAGAGGCGTCGGCGTCGGCGTCGGCGTCCCGCAGTCGGCCGCCAGCCTGCCCGTGGCGCGCACTATCGCTCACCGCCGCACACACGGGCACCTCGGCAGCCCCGCTTCCTCTGGGCCTCTCGCTACCTCTGCGCCTCTACCTCGCTATCGCCAGATAAGCCGGCGCCGTCATCTCGATAACGACGCTTCTTATCGGCAGTGCCGTGTCGCGCCGGGCCGCCTCCTCCGCTCCTGCTATTTCTTCTTCTAACCGCCGCACTGTCCTGTACCGGCGGATCGCCCCAGCCGCGCGCGAAATCACCCGGCACACAAATCCTTTCTTTTATTTTGTTCCCGACACGAAAACAATCCTCACAACAACACGACAAGCTGGCGAGCGGACGGTCTCGAACACACGCGCGTCTCGTCGCCCCGCCGCCGCTGCCTCGGCGCTGCTGTAGCTGACACCTGGGCGGCCGCGGTCGCACTGGCTGGCGCTGCCCGCCTCACCTGCCCGCGCCCACCGGCCGCCTGCCGGCAGCTTCCCCGCGCTGCCGCCAGGGGCGCTGCTGCTCGCTGCTGCCGTCGCCGGCGCCACACGGCTCCGCGCCGGCCCCCATCCATCTACATCTACACACAGCACTCTACACTCAGCATGGCACAGGGTATGTCCCGTTTTACCAATTATTAAGGCTTTTTCCTATCCCATTCACGTGTAGAGCGCGGGATGAATGCCTGTTTAATGCCCCTGTAAGTACTGTGACTATCCTGATCTTGTCCTCACGAACCTATGGGAGCGATGTGTACAGGGTTGTATTACAATAATCAGCAAGAACATTATGACCACCCGCCTGACAGCTGGTATGTCTACCTTTGGCGTGTATAACAGCGGCGACACAACGTGACGTGGAAGCAATAAGGCCTTCGCAGCTCGCTGGAGGTAGTTGGTACCACATCGGCACATACAAGTATGTAAATTCCGGAGAGGGGAGCGATTAGCTCTGACGCCACGTTTGATCGCGTCCCAGATGTGTTCGATTGGGGTCAGACTGGTGAGTTTGGGGGCCAGCACATCTACTGGAACTCGGCATTGTGCTCCTCGAACCACACCATCACACTCCTCGCCTTGCTACATGGCGCATTATTTTGTTGAAAAATACCATGCCATCGAGAAACATGATCGTCATGAAGGGGTGTACATGGTCTGCTGGTCTGCAACCAATGTATGATACTCCTTGACCGTCATGCTGCTTTGCACGAGCTCCGCTAGACCCATGGAATGTTCCCCAGAGCATAATGGGCCGCCGCCAGCTTGTCTCCGTCCCGCAGTACAGGTGTCAATGAGTTTTTCCCCTGGTAGACGACGGATTCGCACCCTCCCATCGGCATGATGAAGGTATCGGGATTCATCAGACCACGCAACGCTCTATCACTACGCCAACGCCCATTTCAGCTGTAGCTGCCGATGTCGTGGGCACACTCAGGCGTCGTCAGCTGCGGAGACTCAATGTTAGGAACGTTCGGTGAACTGTGTGTTCAGACCCGCTTGTACTCTGCTCAGCATTAAAGTCTGATGTTATTTTCCGCCACAGTTCGCCGCTTGTCCTATTGAACAGTCTGCTCAGCCTACGACGTCCGACATCACACTCAGATAAATCACGCGCCTTCCCCATTCTACACATGTATAGTACGCTCTCTGATACACCGTGAGTGTGTCTGACTACCAGTCATTCCTCGCCACGTGACGCTGGACGGGTTCATGTCGACAGCAGGCCGGTGGCCATACGTTTTGTCTGATCAGTGTACGTTCCTAGAGTTATCACTGAAACCTCATTGTTGAGACTGTGTAAGTAAGCTTTCTCGGGGTAGTTTACGTCCACTTTCTGTCAGTTCACTTCTTCCAACAACTCTGTGACACTCATCCTTAGATCCAACAGACCTGTGACTTTTAGTGTTGCTCTTCTCTGTATACGTTCAATATCCCACATCAGTCCTATCTGGTATGGGTCCCAAACACTTGAGCTATATTCTAAAATGGGTCGCACGATTGATTTGTAAGGCATCTCCTTTGCAGACTGATTGCATTTCTTTAGTATTCTACCAATAAACCGCAGTCTGCTATCAGCGTTACGCACGACTGAGCTTACATGATCGTTCCATTTCATATCCGTACAGAGTGTTACACTCGAGTATTTGTATGATTTTATAGACTCGAATTGAGGCTACTACGTTTTCTCGTTTTCTGAAAGGCTCAATTTTACATTTCGAAACATTTAAAACAAGTTCACAATCTCTGGACCACTTTCAAATCTGTTCAGTATCTGTCTGGATATTTGTGGAGCTTCTCTGAGACTGTACTTCATTACAAATAACTGCATCATCTGTGTAAAGTCTGAAATTACTATCAAAATTGTCCCCAAGACAATTAATATACAACACCACCAGCAAAGGACCCAAAACACTTCCTGTGGTACACCCAAAGCTACTTCTACGTCTCTCGATGACTCTTCATCCCCGATAACTTCCTGCCTACTCCCTACCAAATAATCATTAATTCAGTCACAAACTTCGCTTGATACCCCATACGACAGTACTTTTGATAATAAGCATAAGTTTGGTACTGACTCCAACGCTTTTCCGAAGTTGAGAAATACTACATCTTCCTATCTGCCTTGATCCACACATATATATACGGCACAGTTCGTAGTAATTGACGGCAAACTATCTCGTAGATCAAAAGCCATATCTAGCGTTCTTCAAGCGTACTTTATAAGACCTCTGCTGTTCTTCATCTATATAACCCTTCAGGAGACATTTGCTTGCAGATGATGCCGTCGTTTAACGTCTAACAGTCACCAGAATATTAAAATGAACTGCAAAATGATTTCACGAGATTATGTGCAAGATGCGAAAAGTGGCAACTGGCCCTCAACAATAAAAAATTCCGTTACATTCCGGAACCACGACAACTCACACAATCCCAGGGTCCACAATTAGAAATAACACAAATTGGAAACTCCACGCAGAAAATATTGTGGGAAACCCGAACCAAATATTGCATTTTATTACCGGAACACTTAAAAGATGCAACAAATCTTCTGCTTGAGGCTGCTTTCACTTTTCTTATCCGTCCTCTTCTGGAGCAGCCCAGCGCGGTGTGGGATCATAGCTGTTTTGATTGACGTCGAAGAAGTTCTGAGAAGGGCATCTAGTTTTTTATTTCACGAAGTAATCCAAAGAGCCATGAATATGATGAGTGATTTGGGGTAGTAATCACTAAAAGAAACGCGTTTCTCGCTGCCGAGATATTTCCTCAAGAAATAACAATCGTCAAATGTTTCCTCAAAATGCCAAATATTTTGTTGACCCCTATTTACATAGGGCGAAATAATCATAGTAATAAGACAAGAGAAATCACAGTTCGCACAGAAAGACTGATCGTTTTTCCCGCACGTTGTTCGACAGAGGAATGGTAGAGAACCAGTTTGAGTGTTCCATGATGTTTCGGACCTGCAGCCAGATAATGCTGACTTCTGCAACGATATTTCGGCTGACAATCATTCAGCCATCTTCAAGTGAGTGTTTTGCATTGGAGGTTGCTACGTTTTTTCCTTTATAGTTATTTTAGTTCCTCACAGCTGGAGCGGGCTGGTAGTAGACAAAGCTCTCTTCAGCCAAAGGTTACAAAAACCGTATTGAAAAATGATTAAAACATGTAAAAGGTTACAATAAGAGATGATTTGATGAAAAATACATAGGTGGACGATAGTGACGATTTTTACATAAAAACAAGTAACAATAAACGAGGATTTGTAAAATACACGTAGTTAAAAATACTGATGGTTATTAAAACTCGTATGGCGATTTTATATTAGAGTTAAAAAACGTCACTCTTGTAGGCGAATGATGCCTTGGTGTAATTTTCATGCGAATTTTAGTAGTTTTAGTCGGTTTCGAGCTTTGTGTTGGATGGTAATGAGGTGTGCATTCCGTGTTAGTTTTCTGTTGGGAGTATCCTGTCTCGGGCAAGGATGTGTGTGATGTCTTTAGGTTAGTTAGGTTTAAGTAGTTCTAAGTTCTAGGGGACTGATGACCATAGATGTTAAGTCCCATAGTGCTCAGAGCCTTCTGTCTGGAATTAGTCCTAAATACTTTGTTAGTTAGAGGAATGGGTTGGTTGCAGCTGGAGAGACGCAAATCTGGACAACGGAAACGCCGAGTGGTACTACCAAAGATGGTGGCTTGGCTTTTCTGTGGATTGACTTGAAGTTTCCATGCATTACACCAGTCGACTAGAAGATCAGGTGGCGTTGCAGGAAGGCATGGGAAAATGCTGCAGCAAGGTGAAAGATGCGGAAGCAGGCATCGTTGATTGTGTGTTGTGGTATTGAAGGAAGGATGCTATAAGGCGAACACGGTTAACTGGGAGTGCATAGATTTGTAGTCTGAAGAGCAGTCCAAAATGCCATACCCGGTCAAAGGCTTCTTGGATGTCAAGGGAGACAAATATGGCGGACTTCCGTTTATTCAGTAGATGGGTGATTAGTTGGGTAAGGTCTTCAATGGAGAAGTTACTAGGTCATGTCGCTATCTTTATACCAAAAGTACACACGGAGACGCAGGCGCAAAGGCAGCCGTTACGTGAACTACCTCTCCGGCGCGTTCTCCTCGAATACTGTTCTATGTATGGCATACAGACGCTTGCGCTCTCTGTTGGAAAGCTCACTCGCGGAGTCAAAATTAATAAAATTAAATGTTACTGGGCGTGTCATCGGCCATAAAATGTTTTCTTCTTGAAGAAATAAAAGAAATTTCCGGGCCCCACGCCTTATCCAGTTGAAAGTCGCTGCCACGATTAATAAGATCTTTTGCTGTACGTATTTCCACCAATTCCTTAATAATCGAATCCGAGAAGGACCTCGTCTAGGCCAAGATTCCCGTGGCAGAGTAATCCATGGAATGTCCCGTCGAGATACAGTGCACCGCTATGGCTGACTTACTGTGCTGCGAAATGAGAGTGTGGCGCTCATGTTCACCGCATCTGTCACAGATTTCGTCCTTCGCCCAACCGCAAAGGGCACCTGTCTTTGTGGGTGGGCGGAGAGATTACTTTGATATGATGCTTTCTTAAGACTATACCTAATTTTCACGAAATATTACCGACGTACTGGAGCAACGCCCTGGACTTAAATCGCTCCTTCTCCTCTTGCTCTTGTGGTTGGTCATGTTTCTGCTTCCTTACAGCAGTGCTGATTTCATGTGGAGAATATCCATTATCTTTGAACACTGATTGTATGTGTTCCAGCTCCTTTGTGAGGCTGTCTCCATCAGACGCAACGGTGCACCAGTGTTCGAAGAACGCCCATAGTTTGTGGTGTGTGGTGCTAGCTAGACGCTTCCAAACACAGGTCTGTTTGTCTTACGGCAGACGGAATGCCCCAATAACCCATCCGCTTTCCGTCTGACCAAGACGTTCAGAAATAGCATACAACCACCCTTCTCCATTGCCATCGTAAATCTGATAATATCGCGGATAGAATTCATATGCTACAAAAAGGCGTTACAGTTCTTCTTCACCTTGGGCCACACTAGAAAAGTATCATCCACATATCGCAAAAAAACGTTTGGTTTAAGTTCTGCTGAATCAAGTGCCGTCTCCCCAGTGTCCTCCATAAAAATGGCTACTACCAAACGTCAGAGAGGACTACCTATGGCAAAACTGTCATTTTGCTCAAAATATTCACTGTCAAATAAAAAGTAGGTTGAGGAAAGGGCATGGTGAAACAGCGCTGTTATATCGGCTTTAAACTTAATTGCTGTTAAGTGGCAATAAATTCGTGAGAGACCCTACTGATGAGTGAGACAACGTCAAGCTTACTAATAAAGTCTCGTTCAGTGGAAATACCTTCATTCTATTAATAAAGTCACCGGAGTTGCGAATATGATGTGAGCACTTCCCCACGAAAGGTCTCAACAAAGACGCGGGACGTCTAGCTAAGTCATGCGTTAGAGCGCCGATATTGCTCACAACAGGACGCAATTGAAGACTTTCTTTGTATTTTTGGAAGACCATAAAACCGTGGTGGAACAGAGCTGTGAGGTCTTAATCGTTGCGCAAGTTCTTGGGAAAGGGAAGAAGAATTCAGCAACGCTCTTATTTTTCTTTCTACTCTCCCTGTGGCATCTTCATCAATCTTCCGGTACGCTGGTTCACTCAACAACCTTTTTCATGGAACACTTTGAGGAGGGTCTGCTTGATTCAGCAGAACATAAACCAAAAGTCTTCTAGCGATACGTGGATGATATTTTTGTAGTATGGTGCTCGGTGCAGAACAACTGTCGCCCTTTTTGCAGCATCTGAATTCTATCCACAATAGTATCGGATTTACAATGTAAGTAGAGAACGGCAGCTGTCTGCCATTTCTGGACGTCTTGGTCTGACAGACAGTGGATGGATCGTTGGTGCATTCCGTCTACCGTACACCCACACAAACAGACCTGTTTTTGCAGGAGTCCAGCTGCCAACACTCATCACAAACTATGGGCACATGTTGTGTCTGTTGCAGAGAGCCTCGCAAAGGTACAGTGCATGGAAGATGCGTTGAACATCATCGCCTCACTCACCTTTCCCAGCACACTAAGTCAGCCATAGAAGGGACATTCCATGGACTATTCTACCAAGGAAATCTTGACCACGACGAGACCCTTCTGGGATTCGATTGGTAAGGAATCGGTGCAGATATGTTCATCGCTAGATCTTATTAATCATGGTGGCAACTTTCAACTTGATAAGGTGCGGGACCCGGTGATTTCTTTAATTTCTTCAAAAAGAAAACTTTTATGACCAACGACACGTCTAGTGAAATTTAATTTTATTAAATTTCGAACTCCGCGAGTGCGCATTCCGACAGACGGCGCAAGCGCCTGCACGCCATACATGTTGCAGTATTCGAAGAGCGCGCGTTAACTCAACAGAGATCGTTCACCCAGCGGCTGCGTTGCACATGCGTCTTCGCGCCTGTTTTTTTTTATTTAGGTAGTGACATGAACTAGCAATCTCCAGTGCAAAACATTTACTCGAAGACGAATGTATGGCTATCAGCCGAAATATGGTGTCAGGAAGTCGGCTTTCCCGGCTGCAATCCCGAAACATAATAGAATACCGTTTACGTTGGAAAGATTTCAAGAATCAGTTTGAATGTCGTTCTATTAGCCCTCTGCAATAAACTTAAGTCCGAACTGGAGAGTAATCATGTGCATGTAGGACTTGTGGTTATAAAATATCTGGGCTATTGATGTCAAACATATTTTTCAAAAACATATATATTTAATTACTGTCCCCCTCTACATACTCTCCTCCTCTGTCCCTACGACTGTGCATGCGGAGATTTTTTCATTGATGGAAACAGTGCCAGAGGAAGACTTCCTCTGTGAGCCCCTTGTGTTGCGTGCCGCTTTTCTTCCTTTTAATGCAGATTTGACCTTGGGGAATAGACAGAAGTCACATGGTGCTCGGTCACAAGAAAAAGGTGGGTGGTCCAATGCGTCGCTAGAAACCTCTTAACAGACAATATCGTATGAGCCGGCGCGTTATGTTTTGCAGAGCCCATGAGCAGTTCTTCCACAATTCGGGTCGTTTTTTTTTCTTATTTTCTCAACGAGCTGAGCAAGAACCTCAAGGTAGTAATGTTGATTAATAGTTTGACCTACAGGAACCCAGTGAAGATACACAATTTCACGTATATCGAAAAAAAAACAATTATCACCGCTTTGAGTTTTGATTTGATCATTCGAGCTTTCTCCACTGTCGGTGAAGTTAATGCCTTCCATTGCATGGATTGGAGCTTCGTTTCTGGACCATAAATGAATAACCAAGATTTGTCACATGTTATATTTCTTTCCAAGAAATTAGGATCATTTTCAGTGGTATTCAGATCGTCAGAAGACACATTTTCACGAGCTGCTTTTGTTCCATAGTGAGAATTTTCGCATCAGTTTCGCACACACTATTCTCATACCAAATGTGTTATGTAAAATTTGCCTTACGCATTCTTTGTCGATTCCTACAGTTTCAGCAGTCGATCGAATACTCAACCAACGGTCAGATAGAATGAGATTGCCTACTTTTCGATATTTTTATTCGCTCATGATGCTGATTCGGATTATAATGGGTGTAAGAGAGGGATGTAGTCTATAGCCCCTACCGTTCACTCTGTACATCGAAGAAGAAATTGTGGAAATAAGAGAAAGGTTCAGGAGTGGCATTAAAGTTCAAGGTGAAAGAGTATCAATGATAATATTCGCTTATGACATTGCTATCCCGATTGAAAGTGAAGAATAATTACATGATATGCTGAATAGAATGAACCGTCTAATGAGTACAGAATATGGACTGAGAGTAAATCGAAGAAAGACAAAAGTAATGAGAAGTTGCAGAAATGACAACGGCGAGAAACTTAACGTCAAGATTGATGGTCACGAAATACACTCCTGGAAATGGAAAAAAGAACACATTGACACCGGTATGTCAGACCCACCATACTTGCTCCGGACACTGCGAGAGGGCTGTACAAGCAATGATCACACGCACGGCACAGCGGACACACCAGGAACCGCGGTGTTGGCCGTCGAATGGCGCTAGCTGCGCAGCATTTGTGCACCGCCGCCGTCAGTGTCAGCCAGTTTGCCGTGGCATACGGAGCTCCATCGCAGTCTTTAACACTGGTAGCATGCCGCGACAGCGTGGACGTGAACCGTATGTGCAGTTGACGGACTTTGAGCGAGGGCGTATAGTGGGCATGCGGGAGGCCGGGTGGACGTACCGCCGAATAGCTCAACACGTGGGGCGTGAGGTCTGCACAGTACATCGATGTTGTCGCCAGTGGTCGGCGGAAGGTGCACGTGCCCGTCGACCTGGGACCGGACCGCAGCGACGCACGGATGCACGCCAAGACCGTAGGATCCTACGCAGTGCCGTAGGGGACCGCACCGCCACTTCCCAGCAAATTAGGGACACTGTTGCTCCTGGGGTATCGGCGAGGACCATTCGCAACCGTCTCCATGAAGCTGGGCTACGGTCCCGCACACCGTTAGGCCGTCTTCCGCTCACGCCCCAACATCGTGCAGCCCGCCTCCAGTGGTGTCGCGACAGGCGTGAATGGAGGGACGAATGGAGACGTGTCGTCTTCAGCGATGAGAGTCGCTTCTGCCTTGGTGCCAATGATGGTCGTATGCGTGTTTGGCGCCGTGCAGGTGAGCGCCACAATCAGGACTGCATACGACCGAGGCACACAGGGCCATCACCCGGCATCATGGTGTGGGGAGCGATCTCCTACACTGGCCGTACACCACTGGTGATCGTCGAGGGGACACTGAATAGTGCACGGTACATCCAAACCGTCATCGAACCCATCGTTCTACCATTCCTAGACCGGCAAGGGAACTTGCTGTTCCAACAGGACAATGCACGTCCACATGTATCCCGTGCCACCCAACGTGCTCTAGAAGGTGTAAGTCAACTACCCTGGCCAGCAAGATCTCCGGATCTGTCCCCCATTGAGCATGTTTGGGACTGGATGAAGCGTCGTCTCACGTGGTCTGCACGTCCAGCACGAACGCTGGTCCAACTGAGGCGCCAGGTGGAAATGGCATGACAAGCTGTTCCACAGAACTACATCCAGCATCTCTACGATCGTCTCCATGGGAGAATAGCAGCCTGCATTGCTGCGAAAGGTGGATATACACTGTACTAGTGCCGACATTGTGCATGCTCTGTTGCCTGAGTCTATGTGCCTGTGGTTCTGTCAGTGTGATCATGTGATGTATCTGACCCCAGGAATGTGTCAATAAAGTTTCCCCTTCCTGGGACAATGAATTCACGGTGTTCTTATTTCAATTTCCAGGAGTGTAGATGAGGTTAAGGAATTCTGCTATTTAGGCAGCAAAATAACCCATGACGGACGGAGCAAGGGGGACATCAAAAGCGGGCTAGCAGTGCCAAAAAGGGCATTCCTGGTCAAGAGAAGTCGACTAGCATCAAACATAGTCCTTAGCTTGAGGAAGAAATTTCTGAGAATATTCGTTTGGAGCACAGCATTTAACCGTAGTGAAACGTGGGGTTTGGGAAAACCGGAACAGAAGAGAATGGAAGCATTTGAGATGTGATACAACAGACGATAGTTGAAAATTAGGTGGACTGGTAAGGCAAGGAATTAAGGAATGAGGACGTTCTGTGCAGAATCGGAGAGGAAAGGAGTATGTGTGAAAACACAGACAAGGAGAAGCGACAGCGTGATAGGACATATGATAAGACAGCAGGGACTGACTTCCATGGCACTAGTAGGAGCTGCAGAGGGCAAAAACTGTAGAGGAAGACAGAGATTGTAATATATCCAGCGGATAATTGAGAAAGTGCGTTGCAAGTGCTACTCTGAGATCAAGACGTTGGCACAGGAGAGAACTTCATGGCGGGCCACATCAAACCAGTCGAAAGACTGATGACACACAAAAAAGTGCTGAAGGATGCCCCAGACGAGTGTCATCTTTAACGCCTTGTCGGCCATCTTGGAAACGCTTGAACTACTCGGAAACTCGCATACGTGATGAACAGACTTTGTCATTCACTTCTTTCGGTAAAGCACAGGTTTCAATAGCAGTTTTTCGATGTTTCATCTGAACTTCACGGCAGTTCGTTGCTCTATTATTACATTTATCATTTTTCTCGCAAAACAAAGTAACAGGTCTTACACAAACGAAGCCCATGGCCGCACCGATTTGTCTATACAGGGTGTTACAAAAAGGTACGGCCTAATTTTCAGGTAACATTCCTCACACACAGAGAAAGAAAATATGTTGTGTGGACATGTGACCGGAAACGCTTACTTCCCATGTTAGAGCTCATTTTATTACTTCTCTTCAAATCACATTAATCATGGAATGGAAATACACAGCAACAGAACGTACCAGCGTGACTTCAAACACTTTGTTACAGGAAATGTTCAAAATGTCCTCCGTTAGCGAAGATACATGCATCCACCCTCCGTCGCTTGGAATCCCTGATGCGCTGATGCAGCCCTGGAGAATGGCGTATTGTATCACAGCCGTCCACAATACGAGCACGAAGAGTCTCTACATTTGGTACCGGGGTTGCGTAGACAAGAGCTTTCAAATGCCCCCATAAATGAAAGTCAAGAGGGTTGAGGTCAGGAGAGCGGGGAGGCCATGGAATTGGTCCACCTCTACCAACCCATCGGTCACCGAATCTGTTGTTGAGAAGCGTACGAACACTTCGACTGAAATGTGCAGGAGCTCCATCGTGCATGAACCACATGTTGTGTCGTACTTGTAAAGGCACATGTTCTAGCAGCACAGGTAGACTATCCCGTATGAAATCATGATAACGTGTTCCATTGAGCGTAGGTGGACGAAACTAAAATTTAAGCGTTTCCGGACACATGTCCACATAACATCTTTTCTTTGTTTGTGTGTGAGGAACGTTTCCTGAAAGTTTGGCCGTACCTTTTTGTAACACCCTGTATACGCCAGAGATGCCGCGTTCGTCTTAGAAGGCTTCACGCTTTACATCTACTATTGGTCGTTCATCTTTGGCGCATGCTTGTGACAGCATCAGTCCCGTTTCTTAGAGCCACACCACATAGATACAGAAAATTATAACAATACACTGTTGCCCATTAAAATTGCAATAACAGGAAGCATAACATCAGAAGCTACTTTCATGCGGCTACATTCTTTGATAAAAGTCCTTCTTTTCTTGCCGGTCACAGTATAGTTGTTTGTAACCATCAAGATTCGAACCATTTCCACTGTCGTAATGACCAGGACTGTACTGTCGTGCTAATATGTAGTGTAA
Organism: Schistocerca serialis cubense; assembly: GCF_023864345.2. Classification (NCBI taxonomy): domain Eukaryota; kingdom Metazoa; phylum Arthropoda; class Insecta; order Orthoptera; family Acrididae; genus Schistocerca; species Schistocerca serialis. Next base: position 564,886,165 of record NC_064645.1, read on the forward strand.
GTCTGATCGAAGTAGGTCACGGAAGGTGATACAAATATTCCAGAAACACATTTCCGTCCAGAGTTGCCGAGCGATTGTGTGCCTTTTGAAGTGTTGACAGAAGAGCCAACACTGTGTTGCTAGAGGAGGCCGAAATGCACGCGTTTAATTACACGCTGACTGGCGTGAGGTCTGGAACAGTTAAGGGAATTAATAGTAGCAAATAAAGTACGTAGTTGATATAATACTTAACTTTAATCCACAATTGGTGTACATCGCTCTTGATGGCACGTGTTATAATCTCAATATGAAATGCTATGGCGCCTTGCTAGGTCGTAGCAAATGACGTAGCTGAAGGCTATGCTAACTATCGTCTCGGCAAATGAGAGCGTAGTTGTCAGTGATCCATCTCTGGCTAAGTCGGCTCTGCAACTGGGGCGAGTGCTAGTAAGTCTCTCTAGACCTGCCGTGTGGTGGCGCTCGGTCTGCAATCACTGACAGTGGCGACACGCGGGTCCGACGTATACTAACGGACCGCGGCCGATTTAAAGGCTACCACCTAGCAAGTGTGGTGTCTGGCGGTGACACCACACCTTTCTTCTGGAAGGGACGCCCCGCGTTAGTCGCTTGGCACCTGCTGATTAGCGCAGTTCGCTCGCCCTCGTTGCCATCTGTTTACCACGTCGAGTGGTTCCGCAGTCTTCGCGCACCGTGTGTGCAGGGATAGTCTTTAATCTGGCACGCTTCACTGCATGCAATGCCAGTAAATTTATGTCGGAAGAGGTACACGAGAAAGCAAAAACTTCTTTAAAAAGCGTGCTTGAGAAGGTTGCAGGAACCGCTAGCTACTCCGCACAATAAAAAGAATAAAGGCGAGAGAACACATAGCTACAACTACTTCCCAAAGCCTCAGTGCTTCAAGAGAGACACGGAAGGAGCAGAAGGAAATGTTGTAATATTGACGAACAGGTTGTCAGGCAATTGACAGATAATATCCATGTGACACATATTTTTTTACATTGCTTGTATTGTAGTAATCGACGTTGTCCTCTACGCTACATTGCTACCCCTTTTTGTTTTAGATTTCCTTTTGACAGTATGTGGTTCGGTCTTGTATTGTTGTGACTGAGCCTTTGTTTAAGTGACTACTTTGTTTTCGGTGTTGTAGGTGATAAACTATTGACATTAAACGTCTTAATTTATCAATTATTGGTCGTAAGGCCACAACCTGTTGTATGGTTGTCTGCAGAACCGCTAGTTTTAGTTTATACGTTATGCAAGGTATACGTTCGTGCAGAGGCTTCAATTGTCGAACTGCAGGTCCCCTACTGCGTGATGGTCGTTCAGAAGGAGCCCCCCATCACTCAAGGTGTCTCCTCTCCTATCGTGCTGTCTGCACAGGTATGGGCAAAGTGCACACCCTACGAGAGATTATGTCCATATCTGTAAGGGAGGGACATTAGCACTGATGACGGTTCAAATGGTTCAAATGGCTCTGAGCACTATGGGACTTAGCTTCTGAGGTCATCAGTCCCCTAGAACTTAGAACTACTTAAACCTAACTAACCTAAGGACATCACACACATCCATGCCCGAGGCAGGATTCGAACCTGAGACCGTATGGATCGCGCGGTTCCAGACTGAAGCACCTAGAACCGCAGGGCCACACCGGCCGGCCAATACTGATGATGATTCAGCTAGATTCTGAATAATACAACTCCAGTAGGTGCACACCGGGGATAAGATTTTCGTTTCATCAAACAATCATATGTTTGTTGTGAAACTGTGTTCAGCAAGGTCACATTTATCAAAATCACAATATTTACTGTGGCAGCGGTTCTCTGTTCAGCGTTCCGAAATTGTATGTATCTTCTACCGCATTCACTACCTTGGTCTGTTTCCCTGGAATTCATAAAATCTTTGTGAGCATTTTAACGTATGTTGAGTGCCGATTTTACGATGTTCCTATTTTAGGATTTACCAGTCTAATAGAAATAATAAAACAGAATAAAATATTTACTGACTTTTCGTTCCAATCTGCAGGAGACATCATCAAAGAAAAAGTAGCAGCTGTTTCGAAAGCTCAAGGTGCCTCAAATTTAAAGGCGAATTATCACCTGTATAGGGAGCACCGCAATACGTCACGCAATCCCAACAAATTTCGTTCAGATAACCAACTGTTAACAGTCATTTTCGTGGTTCCAACGAACGGTAGTGTCCTCTATGCACAGACCATATGCTCCTATAAAATAAGGGCACGGTGAGCTCCCGAAGTCGTCTCAAATCTCGTCTCTGAAGGTCCGCGGATGTGAAAGACACGTTGGTAAATAATTTTATAAAATAACTGTCGCCTCTCATCCCACACGTTTAAACGAAAAGAATAATAAGTTTCTCTTTCACAATTATACGGCAGTTATATGATCACGCTCAACTGAGGATCGCGACAGAACTTATTTAGTTAACAGAATATGCTTTTCTTTTTTTTTTTTTTTTTCATCTTGCGGTTGAATTTTTCTACTCCGTTGTTCTTTTGTCGAAATTCTGTTTGTTACAGTTCTCTGTTGGTAGGCCATCAGATGATTATCGACAAATATTTCCCAGCACTTTAATCTATATTCGATATTAATAAATTTCTCTTCTTTAGAAACGCTTTTCGTACCATTGCCAATCTACACCTTATACCCTCTCTACTTCCGCCAGCATCAGTTTTTACTGCAAAATAGCAAGTCTCATTATTACTCCTAGTGTCTCGTTCCTAATCTAATTCCCACCGCTTCACATGATTTAATTCTACATTCCATTATCTTTGTTTTGCTTTCGTTGATGTTCGTCTTATATCCTTCTTTCAAGATTCTGTCCATTCCGTTCAACTGCTCTTCCTAATCCTTTGATTCCTCTGACAGAATTAGTGTCATCGGCAATCCTCAAATTTTGTATTTTTTCTTCTTGAATTATAATTTCTTGCCCAAATTTTCTTTCGTTTCCTGTATTGCTTGCTCAATGTACAGACTGAATAACATCGGGGATAGACTGTAACCTTGCCTTACTTCCTTCTCAATTACTGCTTTCCTTTCATGCTCCTCGACTCATTGGTTCAAATGGTTCAAATCGCTCTGAGCACTATGGAACTTAATATCTGAGGTCATCAGTCCCCTAGAACTTAGAACTACTTAAACCTAACTAACCTAAGGACATCACACACATCCATGCCCGAATCAGGATTCGAACCTGCGACCGAAGCGGTCGCGCCGTTCCAGACTGATGCGCCTCGAACCGCTCGACCACAGCGGTCGGCTCTTCTGTAAAGAATCCGTGTTAGTATTTTGCAACCATGACTTATTAAACTGATAACTTTCAACTCCATCTGAACAGACCTCGTATGGACCAAAAGTATCGACTGACCGCCGTGTCATCCTCAGGCGATAGGCGTAACTGGATGCGGATATGGCGGGGCATGTAGTCAGCACACCACACACGGGTCTAATGTCAACAGAGCTCGGCAAACTTGTCCTGCACCCATTCAAGTTTTAGCCAGCCCCGACAGCGCGTAACTTCGGTAATCTGACGGGAACCAGTGTTAGCATTGCGACAACGCTGTTGAGTTATCAAACTGATAGTTCGGTAATATTCATACCTGTCAGTACCTGCTTTCTTTGGAATTGAAATTATTACGTTCTTGTTTAAGTCTGTGGGTCACTAATCCTATAACACTAATAACTGCCGTTTTAGGAATCCAACCACTTTCACAAAGACTGTCAGGTCCGACTACTAGACTGGAACACGTACACTACAAACAGTAAGAGCACCGCCTCAAACTAGATCTAGCAATTCCCGTCGATAACTTCCGCCATAAACAAAACAGGATAACAATTCAAAGTCAAAAGGTAGCAAGACACTCACACAAAAACACTACACTTTTAGTTTGCACGGGAACAAATGCATTTTGTTTCCTTCAGTTGGGCAGCTTCGTTCATTGAACACCACTTCAGTCAAGGTAAAGGCCCCACGCTCTCCTTCGATGCGTCTTCCTACGGTCAATGATCTGCGATGTTCGCCGAGAAAACCGGCAGAGTAAACAGAGCTCCATCTCCATGCCCGTGAACGCACGAGGTAACTATTTTCAAGCTCTCCACACGGGCATAATAACAACTTTACTGGTCACTGATGGCGCGTCGCTTCCAACTTGATACACTCAACAGCCTTAAAGCGGCAGTTCCGCTCTACACGTATCACAACTCACCTCCCAGCCTCAGAGCAATGCCGGCTGACTCCTGATGTCGCGACCTCCAAAATCGTCCGCAAAACTGTCTGAAGATCAATGCTTTTCAGCCACCGAAAATAACCAGCAGAACCCTTGAGGCATTTTCGTTGAACATTTTCCACTCCCAATAATAGCATTCATTGGTGAAGTGCTTCTTCCAACAGGGCGTGGAAGGCACTTACCACCGTGGGAAAAACAGTGGCGTTTAAAGCATAATAGAGTCTAACCACAACGCAATTACAGGGATTACGAAGAGAAACAGTCTTCGTTCCCCCCCCCCCTCCTCGCCGTACACAATAGCTTAGGGTGCAGCTCAGTGACGCGGACAGGAACTATATGTCACAACGCAAATACTGATCACTCGTAACGTAGTGTATGGCGAGTAAAACAGCCAATAACAGAAGTCTCTTTCTCTTTCCTGGCGTTTATCCTCTAGTACAGGGTCTACTGTTTTCACAATTTGCCCAGCGTGTCGCCACAGTCGTTAGGTAACCTGTGGGAGAGAAGATTGATTGCTGAAGGGTGGAGGGAAGTCGTGTGCGCGATCTGTCTGTGAATAGCGTGAACTTCGTTCTGTGTGCCATCGTATTTTAACTGTTTGTCTCTCGTATTTTCCCTTATATTTTAACCATGTGTGTGTACGGTTGTGTGTATGCGTGCGTGCGTGCGTGCGTGTGTGCGTGTGTGTGTGTGTGTGAGAGAGAGAGAGAGAGAGAGAGAGTCTCTCTAGACGCTGTTTTCAAATCCACAAATACAATCACCGTGTCTTTGGGTTTGCGGATCTGGAGGGTAGTTTTAAGAATTAGAATCTGTTTAGTGACTGATCTGATGTAGTTAGTGGTCACTGTATTTAAACTTCAATCTATGAGTACAGGGTGTACATAAATTATGCGAATACTTTCAATTATTTATTGCACAAGAACCAAACATTGTACAGATATCGTACATATGTCATTTTGAAGAGAAACCCTGAAAGTTTTTTCTTTTCATGTATACCGCCATAGTGTAGTTAGATAATTTGCCGATAGCGCTAGCCCCAAACGTGGCGAGTTCAGGTGCGGAGCGAGCTTTCTGTGTGATGGACACAGCTGTTTCATGAAATGGCCTTCCCGACCACCAGATCTCAATCCGTGTGACTTTTTCTTTGGGGACACATTAAAGATCTAGTGTATGTACCGCCTCTACCACGTGATGTAGCAGAGCTCCGGGAGAGAATACGGGAAGCGACTGCCGCAGTCGACGATGCCGTGCTGGGACGCGTATGGCAAGAATTCGATTACCGTACTGACGTCTGCCGGGTCACTCATGGTTCGCAAAATTCAGTATGTATGACATCTGTACAATGTTCAGTTCTTGTACAATAAATAATTGAAAGTGTTCCCGCACTTTATGTACATCCTGTACTTAACACATTATGACCCCAGTTTTAGTGTCCTATTCTCCTTTTATATCAAATATGACGCACAAATCAACAAAACACGTGATCTAACTAACTTCAGTGAATATGCTGTGCCGAATCGAACTTTCTCATAGCACAACGGAATAATTAAAGGGGCATTTAACATCGGCTAAAATAAGATAAACTGAGTCTATAAACTTTACAAATGATCTAATGCAACCTATCAGTGTTGGCGAAACACTCATTACAGAAGCGATTCCTGCAATGCACGTCGACCTGCACATTGTGTTCTACAACACTCAACAAAATGAAAATTACCTCTTCACTAGTAAGGTCTCAAAGACTCCGTTGCTACAAAACAGGCGTCTTAAAGATCCACGGCGACACACATTCACCCTGTCATCTGAAAATTTCATTTAAAACAATATTTACTATTTCTGTTGAAGTCTGGCCCCGGTAGCTGAGTGGTCACCACCTGGAGAGGCTGGACTTGGTCTAGTGAACGTGTATGAAAAGGCACGGGCGTTATTCGTCAGTACGATTTTACGACAGTGGCGCGGTCAATTTCGCAATATCTCGGGTCCGTTGGCCGATGTACTAGCGCCCACTTCAATGCTGCCCCCAGTCAATGTGGGCCATATTTCACCGAAGCTGTCACATTTCAAGTCTTTTTTTTTGGAGCTTAGCTATGTCAGAGATTCCTTCCCAACAACACGACTTTCGACGACGCGGGATGTATACCAACTCTTACTGCGCCGGTGCCCCAGGAATACCCTGGAAAAGAAGTACCCAGACAAGAACTGGCGACAGATATGGCGCGTTATACGGAACGTTTACCTCCCAACGTCGGTACGCTCAACATGGTATGTGGTGGTAAATAAGAAGTTCGCAACGAATCTACGGCGGCACGCGATTCATTTGGCAGACACTCCACTATGTTTAGGCTGCGCAACAGTGGACACTGATGAACATCCTTTGGCACGTAGTGGGACGGCTCCAGTGTGGCACTTGGCACAACAGATATTGGCGTCCCTGCTACGCTCCGCCCCTCACATAATTTCATCAGACACACTTTTTTTCCCCCAATAATCTTATTTTCCGGTCCAAGAAAACCAATGCAGTGACATGGATACGGGGAATAGTGGTGAGCTACGTGTATAGCGAATCGGAAAAGGACAAAATTGATTTTTGGCATTTTCTCCTGGATGGTAACACGAAGCTGCAACAGCATAAGAAATATGGGCAAGACTTCGCTAATTACTTGCGACTTACATTTACCGACCCGCCGGCCAGATGGGGTGTGACGGGTGAGAGATGAGATAGACGAAGAAGCCGAGATAGACATCGATCACACTTACGGACCCTTAGTTAATTTCGAGAAGACGACCCAGTCTTACACCAACGTCTGGAGAACGAGTCGATAGATAGCTCTCTTGCTCTATCGAACGTCGTGTCGTGAGCAGGTGTCGCCCCCGACACGAATTTCATTTCATTGCTAGAGGACCATGTTTCTTTTGTGTTTGTACAATCCGCGATGTCTTCATGTCTTTCATTTGGACATTTTCAGTTTTATTCATTTCCTTACTTAATTAATTTTCTAATTAGCCACTACTTAGACATTGTAGACACTATTTATGCGGTAGTACAACAAAATGTATGTCAGCAAGGCTGGTAAGCCTGACATTGGAAACACAATTAAAAAATTTATATATATAACAAAAAAAAGTGGTCAGCGTGACGGAATGTCAATCCTAAGGTCCCGGGTTCGATTCCCGGCTGGGTCAGAGATTTTCTCCGCCCAGGGACTGGGTGTTGTGTTGTCCTAATCATCATCATTTCATCCCCATCGACGAGCAGGTCGCCGAAGTGGCGTCAAATCGAAAGACCTGCACCAGGCGAACGGTCTACCCGACGGGAGGCCTTAGCCACACGACATTTCATTTCATTTCTGTTGAAGGCAGGTCATATTCTTTCATGTCTGAAAATATTGCACGCCACTTGGTCTTTCATGAAAAAACTTTAAATGAGCCTATCTGCGTCTTTTTGAATAATGAACAGAGAAATGAAAAATAATACCGTAAGAAACCCAAATTATACGGAAATTGAATATACACTGCTGGCCACCGTAAATGCAACACCCTGAAGGGAGCATCCGAATCAAGTGAAATTTACACCATGGGTTTGCAGCGATGAGATATGCAACTGATTAGAATTTCAGCGCAGACGCACATCACGCGCGCCTGTGACGCCACCTCATAGCGCCATTTAAGGCTTGGCGATTTCGACGAGTGTACGTTCGGCACGTGTATTTATCTTGTGGTTGTTTCACAAGACGATCAGTTATGCCTCGTAGACAACAGCGAACATCGTTTGATCAAGTATCCGAGTTCGACAGAGGAAGGATAGTGGCTTACCGAGATTGTGGATTATCATACAGAGAAATCGCTAGTCGTGTTGGACGAAACCAAACAACTGTAATGCGGATATGTGACCGTTGGATGCAGGAGGGTACGACGGACCGACGTGGTCGATCGCATTCACCTCGGTGCACCACTGCACGTGCTGATAGGCAAATTGTGCGCAGGGCAGTGACGGATCGCTCAGTGACATCCCGAACCATAGCACAGCACATTGCGTCTGTAACGCATCATCCAGTGTCTGCGCGTACCATTCGACGCCGTTTACAGCAGAGTGGTCTGTCCGCAAGACGTCCATTGCTTCGTCTACCATTGACGCAGAACCACAGACGTCTCCGTCGCCAATGGTGTGATGACAGACGGATGTGGACGGCAGAATGGAATGACGTTGTCTTTACTGACGAGGCACGCTTCTGTCTGCAGCACCACGATGGTCGAATTCGAGTGTGGAGACACCGTGGAGAGAGGATGCTGGACAGCTGCATTATGCACCGCCACACTGGTCTTGCACCGGGTATTATGGTATGGGGCGGTATTGGATATTACTCTCGCACGCCTCTAGTACGCATTGTCGGTACTTAAAATAGCCGGCGCTACATATCCGAGGTGCTGGAGCCAGTTGTCCTTCCTTACCTTCAGGGATCGGCCACAGCTATATTTCAACAGGATAATGCGCGACCACACGTGGCACGCATTGTCCAAAGGTTCTTCGTCAATAACCAGATTGAAGTGCTTCCCTGGCCGGCTCGCTCTCCGGATCTTTCGCCGATAGAAAACATGTGGTCCATGGTTGCTCAACGAGTGACCTAGATTACATCCCCAGCTGCCACACCAGATGATATTTGGCAACGTGTGGAAGCTGCTTGGGCTGCTGTACCCCAGGAACACACCCAACGTCTCTTTGACTCAATGCCGAGACGTGTGGCAGCGGTGATCTCCAACAATGGGGGCTACTCTGGCTACTGATTCTGGCAGGAACCACATGTCACAGACGTCTGTAAACGTAATCATTTGACACTTGGTCAACATGTTATCTACAAAATAAATTTTGTTGTGCTACCTCTTGTCTTTCTTGGTGTTGCATTTACGGTGGCCAGCAGTGTATTTTGTGATACTGTTCAGAAACTGGATACAAATCCTCATGAATAATACACACAAATGTGCTTCAGCGGACCACGTGTCTTTAAAGAAACATATATTCACAAAAGACAGAAAAATGTCCTCATATTCACACAAGCGCCTGGAAATTATTTGATGAGTAGGAACATAATGATATTCGCGGCCTGTATGCTCGGATGATCGAAGAGAAACTGACCCCCATGAGTTCTAACATGCGAATTCGAACAAAGAACTAGCATTGCATGAAGTGAATGAAAGACATATACCAGTTTTTTGGAGACTACCTCAGTATGATGCATGTTCGGTAAAATTTATTGAAATATTTGTGTCAGTTGAAATTCACCTATTTCATCAATGACCCAGACACTATTTTAATATTCTACAATATTTATTACTTTGCTTTACAAACTAGTTTTCGCTATTACGTCATAGTCAGGTACAATGATAAATATATAAAAACATCTTTGATTCTAAAAAAATTTCACAACACACACATTTATCTCTGTACCTGACGACGGCGTAACAGAAGAAACCGGTTTGTAAAATAAGAGAATAAATGTTGTGGAATATTACACCCTTGTCGTACTGAATAAAATTCGAACTTTATAACATGTTTTGTCAAGAGCCGACGAAACAATCAATCAATCTACCTATTTTCATTATTTCACATTCTCGTGGCGTCTTACGGTTTTAAAATTAATTTAGTAATCACACTGTCAGAAGTACGTATTCCACTGGGTTTCTGGCCACTCCGTTTTCAGTGTCCCCTGGAGATGATTTCAGATTGCTTTTAACTTAGAAGTCATCTTTGTCCGTACTACCGCCGTAAACGTTTATTGATCTCGCATTTTCACTGCTTACACACAATAATTAGGAACGTCAACATTTTCATATATTTTTATTCCGCTGTATAAGGGCAGCTCGTGGTCTTGTGGTAGCGTTCTCACTTCCTACGTACGGGATCCCGGGTTTGATTCCATGCGGGGTCAGTGATTTTTCCCTGCCTCGAGATGACTGGGTGTTGTTGTGTCGTCTTTATCATCATCATTTACCCCATTACGGTCGGAGAAGGGCAATGGCAAACCACCTCCGCTAGGACTTTGCCTTGTCGGCGGTGCGGGTCTCCCGCATCGTCCCCCTACGCTCCTCGGACTATGGGATCTCAGCATCACCATGAGAGCAAAATTCTGATCGGAAGTTAAGTGTGAGTGATAACTTATCAGGAACTTGTGGTTGATTTTGGTAAAAGCAAGAAATGTATTTAGCACTATAAATTGACACATTGACGATCGTTTAAAATATGCTGGTGGAAAACGTCGGCTTAGCGATAAAATAATTGATGCGTTATTGAATTGAGCGATAAAATAATTGATGTGTTATTGAGTTGGTGTATCACTTCGGAACTATGCCCAACGCAACCGATCACTGAAATGTCGGTTGTGCCACTGTTGTTTACAGATGACTGTCGGTTTTGATAAATTCAAGAGAAATAAGAACTCCAAGTCGTAAGACAACACAATATTGTTGTGCGACGTGGTCTGCTTATAGCTCGTAGTAATTAAAGGGTTATGCCACGCGGAATTAGCCGAGCGGTCTGAGGCGCTGCAGTCATGGACTGTGCGGCTGGTCCCGGCGGAGGTTCGTGTCCTCCCTCGGACATGTTTGTGTCTGTTTGTCCTTAGGATAGTTTAGGTTAAGTAGTGTGTAAACCTAGGGACTGATGACGTTAGCAGTTAAGTCCCATAAGATTTCACACACATTTGAACATTTGAATTAAAGGGTTACTCTTGTAGCCGACGTACTCGGATCTACTTCTATGGAATCGAAAAGGGTTATAAAATGTGAAATACATACAATCTAGTCCGACAAACAGATTTTGTTGGTTAACTGAAGACCGTTCTCTCTACGGGTCAGCTCCGGTTTAGCAACGAACATGTTTTTTAGTAGCCATGGTGGCTATTATTGGCGATACCGAGACACTGAAATGAATTAAAAACTAAATAATGAAGTCCGTGTTGTGTCTTTCCAGTGGCATATTATTAGTCGCTAGGGCAGAACTTCATTTTCAGTCCTATGGCTTGCTAACGAAGGGTCTTAACTGTGATGTGAGCACTAGAACATCGCGTATCTGTGGATTTTGCTGACTTCTGCTACGTGTGAAATCGCAGTGAAGTATCTCCCAGATGTTGATTGCAGTCGTCTGTGAACATACTCGGCTTTAGAAAAAGATGTCATCTGTGTAGGTCTTGAAAGCAGGAAACTTGTGCCAGACCGGGACGCGACCCGGATTTCGAGCATATCGCTTTGCCCACTAGCCACACACACACACACACACACACACACACACACACACACACACACACACACACACCCCCCCCCCTCCCCACGAGCACGCCTCCATGTCCGACTCTGATATTGGAGAGGTTGTCTCACGGGGTGTGTGTGACCAGCAGAGCACTGCGCCAGAGGAGTCGGTGACTCACTCTGACAAAAGGGATGTACATTGATCAGCCGGAACATTATGACCACCTACCTAACAACCTGTATGTCCACCTCTGACATAGATAAAAGCGGCATCGCCTCGTGGTACGGAAGCAATAAGGCCTTGGTAGGCCACTGGAGGGAGTTGGCACCACTTCTGCACACACAAGTCACCTAATTCCCGTAAATTACGGGGAGGGGGGCGACGAGCTCTGACGCTACGTTCGATCTCATCTGAGATGTGTTCGATCTGGTTCCGATCTGGCGAATTGGGGGACCAATACATCACTTAGAACTCGCCACTCTGTTCCTCGAAGCACTCCATCACACTCCTGGTCTTGTGACTTGGCGCATTATCTTTTTGAATAATGACACTGCCGCCGGGAAATGCCATCGTCATCAACGGGTAGAAGTGGTCTGCAATCAGTGTATGATACTCCTTGGCCGTATTGTTCTTTGCACAAGCTTCACTGGACGCACTGATGCCCAAGTGATGTTTCCCAGAGCATAATCGGTCGCCGCCAGCTTGTCTCCGTCTCGCAGTACAGGTGTCAAGGAGCTGTTTCCCTGGGAGACGACGGATTCATGCCCTCCCATCGGCATGATGAAGAAGGTATCGGGATTCATCAGACCACGTAACACTCTGTCACTGCGCCAACGTTCAGTGCCGATGGTCACGTGCCTATTTCAGATGTGCCGACGTCGTGGTGTTAACATTGGCACATTTATGACTCATCGGCTGCGGATGCTCATCGTTAGGAGTGTTCGCTGTACTGTGTGTTCAGATACACTTGTACTCTGCCCGCATTAAAGTCTGATGTTAGTTCCGCCACAGTTCGCCGCCTGTCCTGTTTTACCGGTCTGCCTAGCCTAAGGCTTACGACATCTGTAAAGAGGAATGGCCGGCCAACACCACGACGTCTGGAACGTGGTTTCATCTTGGTTTCGCCACGTGTTGAAGGCTCTCACCACAGCACTCCTCGAACACCCGACAAGTGTAGTTTCCGAAATGCTCGTGCTGAGTCTCCGGGACATCACAATCTGCCCTCGGTCAAACTCAGATCGCCCGCCTTCCCCATTCTACACATGGACAGTATGCTCACTGATACTGCATGCAAGTTGCATATGTCTGACTAGCAGTCAATCCTCGCCAGATGACGCTGCTACCACTTAGATGGATTTATATTGATAGTATTGTGTATTAAACCGGGGATCTAGAAACGACGGAGAAGCTTCGTCCGGTCGTAGCCCTCAGTGGTTCACAACCCCACAACAGGCCACAGTAGTTCACCCACCCCACGGTTATTGTGCGGTTCGGCTCTCAGGTAACCCCCCACGGGAACGTCTCAAAGCAGACTAGTGTATCCCCTGATGTTTGCGTGGTAGAGTAATTACGGTGTACGCGTACGTGGAGACATTGCTTGCGCAGCAATCGGCGACATACTTTAACTAAGACAGAATAAGAGGAACTAGCCCGCATTCGCCGAGGTAGATGGAATACCGACTTAACAACCACCCACACCGGACCTCGACACTAATCCGCCGGGCGGATTCGTGCCGGGGACCGGCACGCCTTCCCACTCGGCAAGCAGCGCGTTACACCGCGCGGCTAACTGGGCGGGCATATCGATAGTTGGTCGGTGGTCATAATGTTCTGTCTGATCAGTGAATTTCGCATCGTTTGACGGTACCGCTTGGTGCCCCTACAGCAAAAAAGGATACCATGTGAAAAGTGTTTCTGCCCACCCATTGCACGACTGTTGTATCGTCATTAGAATAGCAGCAGGTATTGAACCTCGGCCTAACTTTATGAGAGCTTTGCTGTTAATCACTTTACTATGTGAATCATGCAGCCTCTTCGACCGTGTAATGTCCAGCCTATGAATTTTCTTTTGCTTCAGATATGAAAGCAGTGGGATCGTTGTGAATAAATCAGGAGTTAACTTGTAATTCTTTTCTTCTAGCCCCTGGCACATTTTTACAATTGTGTTCCCAACAGCACCAAAGCTGGGGCATGGTGTGGTATTCTGGTCCTGCCTTTTCCCTTGGTACATCTCAAAAAATGTGACATATTCATTTGAGCTAATGCGTAAGCGTGCTTTTACTCCCAAATTTTTGTGTTCAGACTTTTATTACTTTTTTCCCCTGCTTCTACCCTTGAAGGGGTTAGGCTATCATTTCATCTACAGACTGATACTCAATAAGACCTGCTGTATCTGACGTTATGTTGCTTTTTGCACTATGTCTACAATGTGCACGTGTGTAAACCATCGATGTATATGAAGTAGTGCCCAGATATCATGGTTTCAACAGCAATTCTACAATAATAAATGTTCAAGACACTTAATAAAAATTATTGAGGCAAACTTCGCCTGCAATAAAACATAAATTATGATTTGAAATGCACGCGCTGAACCACAGCAGTCACTGACTATCCTCAGACATCAAACCATCTTTCTCCATAACAGGTGAAGATCGTGGACTGGGAACAGGAAAGCCAACGAATGAGAACATAAGGACCACAAACATAAACACCGTCTACTGTAATATCTCATGTTCCCCAATACATTCAACGTAAGATTAATGGCCACATACGTATACCAGTATCCCTAAGTAGGTTAAATGCACTGAACTGAAATCAGTGAATCGATGAGGATCAAATCAATGATGACGAAAAGACGCAAAATGTGCATTACATGCTCTTAAAGTGTGGCATCAGGCTTTTTGACACTGCAGAGCAAAAGGATGTAAAAAATGCATCTCGAGAGGGATATTTTATGACTACCGATAACTGCTGAAAAATGTACACTTAAACTACATGAGTATGGATATATTGAAATCCCATATTACAAAGAATTAGCTATTTAAAGATTCTGTTTAAAATGTAACATTTTTAATATTACTTGTAAAGTACACGCATATGACAGATATTATTGTTTATTACTGCACTCTTAGGCGTTTTCCTGAATTTATTTGGATTCGTTTGTACTCTTACCAAGATATTACAACACTTGTGTATCAAAAGCGATTCAAGCACAACTCTAGGAGCATAAAGTAAACAGTGCATTGGACCTACGGCACTAACAGAGGGAAAAATGAAAATGGGAAGATTTATGTCCGTACAAAGCTACTTACTAATCTGTGCTATCTGCATTTACTACTCTTTCGTTGTAGGCTTTTAATTGCTATACAAGCCTTTTTTTTTATCTACCTACCATTAGTTATTCCTCAGAAAGTCCATTAACTTTCCAGATTAGTTCTCTGCAGGCATCAAACGAACAATAAACATTCGGTTGTCCCGACAATCACCTCAGTTATATATTATAAAACAATAAATTTTATTTAAGGTTACATGCTGCTCCGGTGTAAAGCGATTTGCTTTAGCGCTGAAACATGCCCTGCCAACATAAATTACAATAAATATCAGCAGTTTCTCATACACAATTGCGTCAACTTGGCTGTCGCTAAATGCATAACAGGCAAAGGAGTAGACTAGTTTTTTTAAGATGACAAATTGAAAACTGCGATTTACTAACAAGCTGAAGCTCTTTATCTTCGAAAGCCAAGTACCGGTTCTACCTTCATGCATAACATCTGCGAAAAAACTAGTCCTCATACGTTTATTCCCCCCTGGACAACATTTTGGAAACGTAAAACATAAAAAGTTTCCTACCACCCATTGTGCTTTAGACTAATCTGCTTATCACACGCTTATAGTTTAATGGATCGCGGAGAAGAGGAACAATTTATTTGCTATAAAGAAAAATTTATTTGCTATAAACATCGAGGTAACGTAATTTGCAATTCATATGGCATATGATAGAATCTGATTTCGTTTACAATTTGATTTTCTATTACATTAGTCTAAATATTTATTTACTTTTATTACTAATTTGTCAGCTTCTCGTCGTAAAACAATACCAATCTAATTAGAGTTACCACTTTTGTCAAAACTGTTATAGATAATATAGTAGATAGGTTTACAATACCAATGAAATCACTTGAAATATTTATCTTGTATCTTTTAAACGATAATGTGATGAAAGTTGAGCATTACCACTTTCCTTATTTTTCATTTACCGTCCTCATGGGGTACCTAAAGTTTGTGTAGAATTGACATGAACATCTGTCTCATACTCCAAGTTTGTTGAATGATTCCAACCGTATGAAACAAAAAAATTGCAATTCCAGGCGGTATAGTGTTATTAAGAAAATCCGAAAAAAAGAAAGAAAGAAAAAGAAAATTATCCTTGAACTCAGTAACGGAATAACAAACTAAGAAAAACCTGGATATCTTTTTATCATCTCGTGGGCTTCGAAAATTCTGAGTGGCAAAATACTCAGAACTCCGTGGAAAGTTAGTATGTGAAAAATGAGACAGCGACAGACGAGTAAATAAACAGTATAGAGGAAGGCCTACTGCATACTTTCTACGTCGAAGAGACTATGAATGCACTTTACATCACATTAACATGCTAAAACAGAAAATGCCAACACTAAAGTTCTTAGCTGTCTTAGTCCTTACATTCTATCAGTGTGAGTCCGATACGGTATCGTACTTCACTTAAAATCGTACTAAAAATTTGGTGAAATTATTATAAGATCGTTGTGATGTCACACTCTTCTGGATGAACTAGCTTTACTAAAGCGGAAAAAACAGACTGCATGCTACGTGCAAAATCTGACTGATGAAACGAGGGCTATCGGAAGCGAGAATAATGGCTTGCCAAACGTTAAACTTGTGGAAACACCGTTGAGAAAAAAATATTGCCTTGATACAAAAACAAGTATGGTTAGGCGAGGGAAATACGAAGGAATTAAAGAGTGGAATAGCGCAAGCGAGTTTCCTTCAACTGAGGAAACTTGCTGGGTGAAAAACTATATGGAATAGTAAAAGAACGGTTGAATATCGTAGGAGGTAGCACAACATAATTAAAAACTGAATCTGCTGAAGCATACCGGAACATGGACACTGAAGAAATATGAACGAAAGTCCCTCGTAAAAGATTAGGCATGTAAGAGGCACTGGTCCTAAGCCATCTTTGGCACTGGAATAGAAAAAGGTTGGGGCGGACAAGGGATGGAAAATAAGGAAGAAAGAAAACAAGATTGGCATGTAATGGCTCGTCGAAGACACATCATTAGAGATGAAGCACAAGCCAGGGATGGGAAGGAAATCGGTCGTGTCCTTTCGAAGGGAAACACCCCGATTTTCGCTGTAACACATTTAGGAAAAGAGAAAAAAGCTAAATTTCAATGGCCGGATTCGCTAAGGCAGTATCAAAGAAATCGAACGAGAGAGTTAACTATCCTTTGGATGAGGACTCAGGCATTGGGAGAATGCTTTCAGTCTCTGGAGACGACTGCAGCCTGCGAACGGGCGAGGCGGCGCTTTTAGAACACTGGCAAGGTCAGGGTTCAAATCTCCGGCTGTTTTCCCATTACTCCCTTGAGTTTTGTGGCGACATGTAGGTCATATGTCGATGAATATTGTACTGTGAGAAAAATCTCTCGCACAGCAGGCAAGCAATACAGTTGACCGAATGTTTACCTATAGTGCGAGCTAAGAAGTGTACTGAGGGAGAGTTAGGTGACGTCTGCAGCTCAGCAAACGAGCCATGTGCGGGGGGGGGGGGGGGGGGGGGGGGGAGAGCAACATCCGCCCTAGCGCCTGGGTTGACAGTGTTCCCAGAAGGTCGGCTGAATTGGAATCATGTCACCTTTATTTGCAGCTATCATTAACTTAAATGAGCTGCATAGCAAAAATTAAAAATAAATGTAATTCCAGATTTCGGATAATCGTTTTCAAAATCGGAGAAATCGTTCCCAATACTATTGGAGTTACTATAGACTGTATACGGAAGTTAGAAAAAAAAAAAAAAAAAAACCTTAGTAATCTACACACACACACACACACACACACACACACACACACACACACACACACACACACACGCACACAGTTGTGTAGAAGTTGTGATACTAGCCGTCGGCTTTGACCAGTGACGTAGTGAACATGAGACGAACGATGTAAACGACAGGCCGGCCGAAGTGGCCGAGCGGTTAAAGGCGCTACAGTCTGGAACCGCACGACCGCTACGGTCGCAGGTTCGAATCCTGCCTCGGGCATGGATGTGTGTGATGTCCTTAGGTTAGTTAGGTTTAAGTAGTTCTAAGTTCTAGGGTACTTATGACCACAGCAGTTGAGTCCCATAGTGCTCAGAGCCATTTGAGCCATTTTTGATGTAAACGACAAGGCGACTATACACAGACAGTTTTGACTATGAAAATTTGTTACATGTAGGTAATATAGTTGGAATTATAACAATTATGATCAATCACATATTCCGATAAATAAGAGAATCATTTCTTGGAGCCGGCCGGAGTGGCCGAGCGGTTCTAGGCGCTACAGTCTGGAACAGCGCAACCGCTTCGGTCGCAGGTTCGAGTCCTGCCTCGGGTGTGTGTGATGTCCTTAGGTTAGTTAGGTTTAAGTAGTTCTAACTTCTAGGGGACTGATGACCTCAGCAGTTAAGTCCCATAGTGCTCAGAGCCATTTTTTCATTTCTTGGGATGAAAGCGAATCAAATATCGTGACAACATTTCTACGGCTGTAATGGAACACAATACGAACTAAAAAATAAATATGCTAGTACCTAAACTGTAGCTAGTAACGAAAATTATTTTAGCTATATAGCTCAAGAGGAGACTATAATACGCAATTTCGAATATATGTACTTTTGAGTAGAAAATCGAAAAGTGCTCGACAAGAACTTGTAACTTCGATACCCATCACGAACTCAAAACAGGTGTCATTAATAAATCAACGCTATTATCTAAAACTACACTTTAGCTGTATAATTCAAGTGGGGATTGCGATTATGAGTATATATTACACACACACACACACACACACACACACACACAGAGGCACATCGAAACTATCGCAAAAATAGCTTTAACTATTTATCGGAGAGAAAACGAACAGTGTGGTGAAGAAAACCACTGCTATAGTGGGTCTACTATAGACAGTACTAACTGAGAAATAATTATTATAAAAAAGACTGATAAATTGACTAAATCAGGGCTTCGCAGCAAAGGTGTTGCGCGAGCAGATGGTGAGCGCAGGCCTGGGAGTAGAGAGTACTTTACCTCCTTCATAACCTCAGGGAATAGCGGTTTGAAATGTGAAGACATTGTTGGTGTTACACAATGGTGAATCGCCAGTGCTACTGTTAGGCTGCGTTCACAGTGGCACCGACAACGGTCGTCAGACGAAGTCGCCGGATAACAGACGACAGCGTGGTCACGGTGCGCTCGATCTCATTCGTCAGTGTTTGGCGGGGTCGAGCAGGTAAGGTTAGGCTAGAATGTAATCTATACGTGAAGTAGTGGGATGGATACCAAGACGCGTTTGTGCTGAGAGGCGAGGGCTGCTGTGCGGCGTTTGCTATTAAAAAGAAGCCAAATGAGCTATATATTTCACGAAAAGAACGTTTCGAGTACTGCACACTCTGGTACTCAATTATTGGAATTACCAGAGAAGTTTTACGAAATACCCATGTATTACGAAAATACTTAACTAAAGATCTCTTCAAAACACGTTGTTCAGAGTATGGTTTATTACGCTACAATGGCGACTTCGATTTATAAAGGTTTTGCCAATGAGATTAAGTGCACATAATGGTTAATTTGTTTGGTAAAGGTAGATGAATGGACAAAATTTGTAATTAATGAAAAGCAGATTTGCGGCATTACAGCAGCTCACTTAATTCTAAAAACGGTGTATATTAAAGCGATGCTGGCAGTAGGTATATTCAGATAATCAGATTTTAGTACTGTACTTGAAACTTCACTGTCCTTTAACCACTTGCCCAGTGGGTCTGAGGAAGTACGTAACAAGATTTTTGGTGGCAGTATTGTTTCAGACTGAATGCAGTTTTTAATCAAGAAAATCAATTGTAGTATATTACAGTGTCTTTTAGCGCACTTGCACGAAGCATAGCTCCAAAATTCGACGTAGAGTAAATTAAAAGTTTCATAGTATTTGGGGTGCAAAAGTGAAAATATTGGCTTTTAAATAAGTACTTAGGGCATGGTAAGTAACTTTGAAACTCTACTTTTCAGATGCGGTAAAGGCCCAATCATTGGAAAGATGTCATCGCCACATGTCAAATATCAAAGTGTCTCTTCTAATTTAACTTGAGCCACAATTGCATCTTTCATGTGAGTATCGGATATTTAACAGAGCTCTAATCACACTCTAGGCAAACACTAGAAACCTGTTTTGCTGAATATATTTGAAGTTGTGCAAACATATGTCAGTTATCCATCAACAACTTTCATTCGGCATACGAGTGAAAGACAAATACTAAGTGTGGAATAAGATACACTGCACATTTAAAGCACTGTAAAGTTAAAAGACATATGTGCATCACATTTGCTAACGACTTTATGAAACAGAATAACTAGATAATTGGCATCAAAACGCCACTAAGCAGTGACAGTTTGTAGACAGCTAATGTCCACTTACCACAACCCAACGAGATCCACTACAGTAATTTTAATCGTAAGATACACCATCTGTGTCATCTGAACAAATCATTGTTTTAGGTTCTAATCTACACCTCAAATATCCGATAAAGTTTTCGCCTACTTGTGGTTTTCAATAAACCTGCGATTTCAGTCCCTAGAATCCGAGTTACATCTCGATTATGATATTTTTCATTCTCAGGATGTCACAAACTATTCCTTTGACTAAACTTATCAGTTTCCCATTGTCCATGTTTCGTATTGTGGCGGCCATTATGACCGAAAGAAACTGACTAGAATTCCTCCAACAGTCGTCTTTCGGCCGATGAGATCGGCTACGTTGTGACCATGCCATGTAGTGGGGTACTGATTTGAAAAAATCGGCCATCTTCGGACGATGTCGGTCATCGGCGGAGCCCACCGACATCGGTGCTACTGTGACCGCAGCCCTAGACTGCACCACTGTCAAAATTAAAACTGACGCCCCCCCCCCCCCCCCCCCCCCCACACTCACAATTACGCAGCCACTGCTCCTTTCGCGAGCAGGAGCTTTGAGCGGGCGCAAACCGCTCACGCCCAAAATTAGCGAGTTGTAGAACCCTGGACTACATGATATAATTACCCCCGAAACAGAATAGAGAGTATTTTGTTTCTCATACGTAGCAGAGATTAGCTGTTACCATTACTTCAGTGGTCGAAGCCGGCGATTAGTACCGCAAATCCCTTTTGATCCATAACGGTTATATGGCCATCCGTATTAAATCAAAAGTCGTACAAGTTCCTTATCTAATCGGAAATTCTATTACATGATCCGTCTAAAAGGTATACGAAGCCCCGCTGTCACCAATCAACAGCCAAATACAAATATTTCGCTGTGTATGAATGTTCCACCAATGAGAAACACTGCTACGTTCTGATTGGGCGAAAGGGGGTTTGCCAATGGCGGACGCTAAAGTGCCCATATACTTCATTCGAATTCAGTGTTAGTACTTTTCAAATAAGTAGCCTTAGAAAACCATACGCACTAAAAGGAGATCCTGCAAGCCTACATACACAGTTAAAGACATGCATCAGTAATCGAGTATACTGTTTGCGACAGGCTTAGATTTTATATGAACAGCACACTGTAGATACCATTCGAAATTCACATAATATTCTTACTGAGATTCTGACTTCCTTAGAGGAACGCAACACATTTAAATGAGCAAAGCAGGCTACTGTTGAGTGACAACAACGAATTTAACACTAACATTTATTCAAAAGAGACGCAAATTTTAAGTTTCTAGCGGAGGGAGAGCTTCCTAACCATTTAAAAGTTCAGTCACTTACCTGTAGCAGATAAGCTACGAATTCCCACATTGTTGTCTCTTAAACAATCACCGCGTACCATTTACATCAGTGTTGATGTTCTTTCTGTTGTCTTGACTGTAGCAAAACGCAAGTAATCAGCAACATCTGCAGTTTTCACAGGGTAGCAGTAGTCGTTGCAACGAATTATTAAAGTGCGCGTCATATATCTTGGCGGCCGAGTTTAGGTTCATTCTGCGCATCTGACGTCACAAAACACAGTCAGCCAATGAACAGAGAACGACGTTGCCAGATCTCGACAGCAGTGCAGACCACGGACGAGTGTCTTCAGTTTTAGAAACGTTCAGTCATAAATAAACTAATAGAACAAAAGCAATGTCTTGATAGCAGACTTTCTTTTACAGAAAGTTTGGAAAAGTATTCTTTATACCAATTGCTTCATATTCTATTAATTAATTAAACCAAACAAGCAATAAGACTCCTAATTCAGGTGTTTGTTTCAATCTCACGAACTGCTTTTTCGCAATAAAGAACAGCGGTAATTGTTTATTTCCTATTGTACTTCGACGAAGCGTGGGTAATTGATAGTCATACCAACAGTGTTTATAAGTAGTTGCGTGAGGTGTTAGAGTCAGTATGGAGCTACACTGATTGATGAGTTGAGGTAGGGGAACGGTTAAGGTATTGGGCTGCCAAGCCAAAGGTTATGAGTTCAAACCTTGTGCAGTGCTTAATATTTTCTTTATTTAAAAACAATATTGGAGTGCCTTACTTCACGAATTTTATTCGTTTTAATGAAATTTCTAGTGCTTTGCCTCTTCATTAACTTTTTCGCTGCTGCAGACAAGTCCTCCCCGCATTCCGCGCTCTGCGCGGTTTTGTCATCACTGCACTTCTCGCCTGTGCAGACACATAGTGTTCCCTCTGCTTTGACACACTTATCATTCGATTTCACAAAAACTATTTGGCCAAAAAATTTGATTTTTACACGTCTTCTTGCCTGATACCTTCCCCCCATAAATGATTTAATTTTGTTTTGATGTGCAGCATTAAATGTAGTATACCATTGCACGAAATTTTGAAGAGTTTGCAGAGGTAAGAGTCCATAGCGTATACTTTCCGTATGGTCGATTTTAGTTGCCACAATGTTGAGAAGGAAATGTGGACGAGATACCTAAATTTCATATAATATTTACTGTATAACAATATCTCATTTAATTTAAGTATCACATGGGTGTCGTATGTAATATTGAGAAATATTCCATCTTTCGCGACTGTAATAAAAGTTTTATATACAAACAGCGCGTTTGGCTTTATTTTAAAGCACTTCCATCGGTGAAAGGCATGGCACATACACAATGGTATTCATGTTCTATTTCTTGTTTTTGTTCCACAGTCGCAGTTTTACCAATGGTACTGAAATATATCCCTCTTCTGCAACTGTAATAAGCGACTTATTTATACCAGGCGCGTTTCTCTCTTTTGAAGCATCACAAGAGGACTGTATTTTGTGTCCTCCATTGCCAAGTCACCTTTCGTAGTTTTGTGCTGCGGTAGCACGATATTCAACGTTTGTGTTGGCTCATCAGTGTTTTAGCAAATAAATGCTGTTTGTGTGTGCCACACACAAAATTATATTTGACATAGCTCTGAGCACTTCACTGACAGACGGTATATTCAAGTGCTAATGTTTTTGTAAGTTCACAGTTTTGTTTAATGTATTTTGTTCTACGACAAGTATTCTACAAGTCTGCCTTCGGCAGGGCAACAGAGCGGACGCGTACGTGTTGACTTCGTGCGGCGCGTGAGCTCGCCTTGTTTACTTTCTGACGGCCGTTGCTTAAGTGCCGGCTTACCTTGTACGATCCATGGCGAACCGTTACCGTAAATCAACACTCCGATTTACTTTCTGCAACGATTATGCCCGACCCAAAGCACTTGAGGTGGAGCGTTTTCTGCGAGAGGAAGTGAAGATCCCGGCGACCGATATTATAGGCATACATTTGTCCATCGTGAGCAGCACGGTCTATGTGAAAATCATTAACGACGCGGCGTGCGAACGCATACTACGTGAGACCAAACAGGGGCTCCGCTTCTGTCACGCTGATGGCAATGTGGGAGAGGTAACCGTCGACCACGCAGGCTTAGGTATGCGAACGATACGCATTTTCGAATTGCCATTCGAACTTCCAGCTGAGGAAGTCGTCGCGGCACTACGCCCATACGGCACAGTCCACGGCCACACTGCGGAGAAGTGGACACAGTTTCGGACGTATCCTGTCCTAAACGGGGTCCGACAGGTCACCATAGATCTCCGAAGCCACGTCCCGTCCTACTTACAGATCGGCGGATGCCGTGCCATAATTATATACGATGGCCAGCCTCGGACCTGTTCCGGGTGCGGCAAAGAAGGCCACCTTAGATCCGAATGCCTACAACGGCGTATTACGCAACTTCTAGCTGCCGAAAAACCACCCACGTCGCAACCTACAGTGCTACCGGTGACCTACGCCGCTGCTCTGGCTTCTCCTACCACTTTGCAACGTCGCCCGGTCACCACAAACGACGCCACCAACGAGCCCGACCAGACACTGACGGAGAGCGCCTCGGACGACCCGCCGCCTCGGCCGGCCATTGACGCCGCTCCGAAGATGCCGACGCCACCAGACGCTGACCCTGATCTCGGAAACACGATGGAGATCGACTCGCTCATCGTTCCTACAGCGGCCTTTCTGCCAGAACGACGTGACTCCCTTCCGTCGTCGGACACGGAGGGTCGCACAAGGAAACAACGTTCCCCGAAACGTCGCAAGCGAAGACGTCGCACCGTTTCCGGCCAAGAGGAGACGTTACAAGTCGAGGAGGACGTACCCGTCGACCAGCACGAAGCCTCAGAACCCGCTACTGCTGACGAAGACGTCATGAGCGCGGAGACATCTATCGGTGTGCCTGCGCCCCGTGCTGACGCTGAACTAAATCATGAACGTCTCACAGGCGACACGACACCACGCACAATTACAACATCTTCTGAAGACAAAATGGACGATACACCAGTTTCCGCTTCCACGGCGTGGCACGAGGAGGAGGTCACGGAGCAGGCGCCGTTACGGGACCCTGCGCCGTCACGGCCGCACCACTAATCATACTCTCCCCAGACTTCCCTGCGGGCCAGCGGGATAACGTTCCGCTGCGACGCCCACACCCTTGCGCGGACGGCGGAGTGGACCAGCCACCAGCAATCCGACACCAGGCCTACCGGATAGCAACCATCAACACCAACAACATCCGTTCCAGGGTGAAAATCCGCCTTATGCAGGAGATGT
This sequence comes from Schistocerca serialis cubense, assembly GCF_023864345.2. Taxonomy (NCBI): domain Eukaryota; kingdom Metazoa; phylum Arthropoda; class Insecta; order Orthoptera; family Acrididae; genus Schistocerca; species Schistocerca serialis. Next base: position 564,910,984 of record NC_064645.1, read on the forward strand.
TCTGGGCTTCGGATATTGATTTCGCCCTTCTGCAAGAAGTTCACTTGGCTAGTCTCCCGGATATTAATGGCTATACCGCCCACGCCTCCGCGAGTGATCCTATGGGCCGCGGGGTGGCCATCTACGTCCGCCACGGGATTTCTGTGACCGATGTCGCCTTCCTTCCATCAGCTCGGGGCATGGCACTCACTGCCATGGGGACACGCATCATTAATGTCTACGCTCCCTCAGGCACCGAACGACGGCATGAAAGAGCCCAGTTTTATTCCGAGGAAATCGCTCCCCTGTTTTTAGGGCGTTATGACCATTGCCTACTAGGAGGTGACTTTAACAGCGTTCTGCATCCTAAAGATCAGATTCCCCACTATACTACATGCCAGGAGCTACGTATAGTGGTGCGAGACCTCCTGCTTCACGATACCTGGGAAGTACAACACGGCGACCTTTCTGGCCATACCTTTCTTACAAGTCATTCCGCAAGCCGACTAGACAGGATATATGTCTCACAAACTCTTAGATCTGCGATACGGGGCGCCGAGCGCTGGCCGCTGGCCTTTTCCGACCATTGCGCTTACATCTGTACGGTCCTCCTTCCGCCGCAATCAGTATGGCGCAGCCGTGCGCCATGGAAACTCAATACCTCACACTTGCATGACCAGGCGTGTCGCCAACAAGTCACTGACACGTGGACAGCCTGCGAACGACGCCTTCCCCGCTACCGCTCGACATTGACATGGTGGTTGGACTGCGCCAAGCCGGCGATCCGGAGGACACTGATGAGATACGGGAAGGACATGGCCGACTGGCATCGCACCACTGTTGACTTCTATTACGCGATTCTCCAAGATCTGGATGCTCAACCGCCAACCCCGGACAACCAGTTGGAACGGCAAAGAACTAAGGCGAAGATAATTGCGCTGGCACGCCGGAAATTGCAAGGGGTCGTGATACGGACGCGGCGCCACGATCACGCGGATTTAGAAATTCCATCCATGCATGATATAGTGTCCGACAACCGAAGGCGTCGTCGGCAGATCATCAGCACTTTGACAACGCCTCATGGAACGCAGGTGACCACTCAGAATGACATCGTCCGCGCATTCGTCGAGCACTACCGTCGTACTTATAGTGATGACGACTCTGAAACTGCAGCAGACGACTCCATTTTGAATTACGTCACGCGCACCCTCCCCCACACGGAGGCGGATGCTTTGACAGTGGCGGTCACGCTAGACGAAGTCAACAACGCAATCGCCAAAGGTGCAGTCAACAGATCGCCCGGCATTGACGGCTTACCGATTGAGTTTTACCGTACCTTTCGGGACCTCATGGCCCCACGGTGGACGACTATGTATCAAGAACTGATAACATCTGACCAAGCAATCCCACCCGCCTTTGCTGAGGGCATCATTATACCAGTCCACAAACCAGCCCGTGGTTCGATGGTCACGAGTTACAGACCGCTCACCCTCCTCAATGCCGATTACAAGATTTTCGCGCGCTTACTGGCAATGCGGCTCCGAACTACACTCCCTCATATCCTCTCGCCAGAACAAACAACGCCTGGCGGACAGATTAACATACAGACTGCCACAGGGGAATGCCGCGACTTAATTGCGATAGCGGCGGCCTGCAGGCTCCGGGCAGCGGTCGTCGCTATAGACTTCGACAGCGCCTTCGATAAAGTGCGTCATCTTTTCCTGTTTTCGGTGGCAGCCCGAATGGGCATCCCCCCTCCGTTTCTCGACGTCATCCGGCGTCTTTACGACAGTGCCAGTTCACGTGTCCAAGTCAATGGACGTATAGCAGGGCCGGTACCTATCTGCCGTTCGATACGGCAGGGGTGCCCCCTCTCTACCCTCCTGTATGCTATTGCCCTTGAGCCCCTTATTGGGGGCTTGACGACCAAGCTTTCTGGCCTCACCCTACGCCAACACACTTTTCGCTGTCGGGCATATGCTGATGACCTCCTCCTCCTCATTCGCTCCGGCTCTGAGATTCGGGATGTCCTCGACTTGATTAGCCGTTATGGGGCTGCCGCTGGCAGTGCCATGAATGTCGCCAAATCTTCTGCAATGCACATTGGACGAGGCCTCCAGGAGGGTGAAGTGGCACCACTGCCGCTTGTGCGGACTTTCCGGTACCTGGGCATTACCTTTACCCCCACGGTCACACGCACGGCGGCAACGAATTTCCGTCGCCTGTTACACGTCATCCGCAACGACGTCCGCCAGAACCTCTTGCGCCGCCAGGACACACTTCAAAGGGTTGCGTTTATTAATCTTTATGTGGCATCAAAATTGGTTCACATCGCGCAAGTTCTCCCTCTGCCAACTGCAATTGGGCGCAACCTTCAGGCGGCTTTTGGCTATTACCTCACGGCTGGTTCAATGTTTAAAGTCCGTTATGAGACACTTACCCTGCCCACACGGTATGGTGGCGTCGGGCTCGTCAATGTCCGTATGCGATCTGCAGCCTTGTACATGAGTACCATGAGAAAACAGTGGATGGGCCAGGGTACATCTCTAACACGCAGATTGCTTGAGGTCCTCCTACCAGCTTCCACCTCACCACCAGTGTCTGTCGGCCATATCGTGCCTCATTTGTCCCATCTTTCGACCTTTTTCGTCGACTACAGTTATATACATACCAGTCTCCCAGATACACGCCCACCTAGGACTAAGGATTTTTACAGCCTGTTGCTGCGCTGTGTTCCCCGGAATGTGATGGAGACCAAACACCCCTCCATCCAGTGGCCCATAGTGTGGACTACCGTCCACCAGCCCTTCCTCCCTACGAACGTCCGGGCGCTGTGGTATCACATAGTCAACAGGAAATTTGCCACGAAGCAGCGCCTGCACAACATTGGCTTGTCAGAATCCCCTCTTTGTCTCCATTGCCAGCAACTGGACACTGATGAACACCGTCTGACATGCGCCTCATCGCAAGATGTATGGCGCTTCGTGCAGCAAATCATTGCCTGCTATCTCCGGGTGCCACCAGACACAGTCGAGCCTCGAATGTTTCTATACCCGGAGGACCGACATTTTCCCGCCGCCAAATGTCGTGCTATTACGTGGGTCAAAGGGCGGGCGGTCGCTTATCTCTTTAATGAGGGACCTAAATCCCGCCTCGACTTCTGGACCTATTTACGAACAGCCCATGCAGCTCTCGAAAACACGCCACGTTACCGAACATTATTTGCTAACTATCTTCGAGCGGTCCTTGTTAGACCTCCACTGAGTTGGGGGGTGCCTGGCACAGAGGGCACCCTCCCCTCCACCCCCGGCGGTGTCTGAGTTTCAACCGCCTACGATCTATTCTACTTCTGACGTCCGCGGATGGGAGAGCGCGTCGCAGATTGCGCGGATTTTATTTCTTTTTGCTTTTCCTTTTTCCTTTCTTTTTCTTTACCTAGAATTTATATTTCTTTTATCTTTCGCATATGTGTTCCCATAATTTCATGCTATTAGTGAATATTACAAAAACACATGCAAATAAATAAATAACAACGCCTTCCACTACTGTTGATTCCTGTTTCTCACACTTCCCTAAGCACCACAGGCTCGGTGGTGGTGCGGGGGACACTGTGGCCAGGCCTCAGGTTTCGACCCCTGCCCACTTTGCCCCCCGAGCCCCCACCGGTCCACTAAAAGAAAAAAAAAAAAAGAAAAAAAAAAAAAAAAAAGAAAAGATGATTAAGTGGAGCCACGTACAGCATAAGAAAAAAAAAAAAAAAAAAAAAAAAAAAAAAAAAAAAAAAAAAGAATAAAAAGAAAAAAAAAAAGGTAGGGGAACGGTTAAGGTATTGGGCTGCCAAGCCAAAGGTTATGAGTTCAAACCTTGTGCAGTGCTTAATATTTTCTTTATTTAAAAACAATATTGGAGTGCCTTACTTCACGAATTTTATTCGTTTTAATGAAATTTCTAGTGCTTTGCCTCTTCATTAACTTTTTCGCTGCTGCAGACAAGTCCTCCCCGCATTCCGCGCTCTGCGCGGTTTTGTCATCACTGCACTTCTCGCCTGTGCAGACACATAGTGTTCCCTCTGCTTTGACACACTTATCATTCGATTTCACAAAAACTATTTGGCCAAAAAATTTGATTTTTACACGTCTTCTTGCCTGATACCTTCCCCCCATAAATGATTTAATTTTGTTTTGATGTGCAGCATTAAATGTAGTATACCATTGCACGAAATTTTGAAGAGTTTGCAGAGGTAAGAGTCCATAGCGTATACTTTCCGTATGGTCGATTTTAGTTGCCACAATGTTGAGAAGGAAATGTGGACGAGATACCTAAATTTCATATAATATTTACTGTATAACAATATCTCATTTAATTTAAGTATCACATGGGTGTCGTATGTAATATTGAGAAATATTCCATCTTTCGCGACTGTAATAAAAGTTTTATATACAAACAGCGCGTTTGGCTTTATTTTAAAGCACTTCCATCGGTGAAAGGCATGGCACATACACAATGGTATTCATGTTCTATTTCTTGTTTTTGTTCCACAGTCGCAGTTTTACCAATGGTACTGAAATATATCCCTCTTCTGCAACTGTAATAAGCGACTTATTTATACCAGGCGCGTTTCTCTCTTTTGAAGCATCACAAGAGGACTGTATTTTGTGTCCTCCATTGCCAAGTCACCTTTCGTAGTTTTGTGCTGCGGTAGCACGATATTCAACGTTTGTGTTGGCTCATCAGTGTTTTAGCAAATAAATGCTGTTTGTGTGTGCCACACACAAAATTATATTTGACATAGCTCTGAGCACTTCACTGACAGACGGTATATTCAAGTCCTAATGTTTTTGTAAGTTCACAGTTTTGTTTAATGTATTTTGTTCTACGACAAGTATTCTACAAGTCTGCCTTCGGCAGGGCAACAGAGCGGACGCGTACGTGTTGACTTCGTGCGGCGCGTGAGCTCGCCTTGTTTACTTTCTGACGGCCGTTGCTTAAGTGCCGGCTTACCTTGTACGATCCATGGCGAACCGTTACCGTAAATCAACACTCCGATTTACTTTCTGCAACGATTATGCCCGAGGTGGAGCGTTTTCTGCGAGAGGAAGTGAAGATCCCGGCGACCGATATTATCGGCATACATTTGTCCATCGTGAGCAGCACGGTCTATGTGAAAATCATTAACGACGCGGCGTGCGAACGCATACTACGTGAGACCAAACAGCGGCTCCGCTTCTGTCATGCTGATGGCAATGTGGGAGAGGTAACCGTCGACCACGCAGGCTTAGGTATGCGAACGATACGCATTTTCGAATTGCCATTCGAACTTCCAGCTGAGGAAGTCGTCGCGGCACTACGCCCATACGGCACAGTCCACGGCCACACTGCGGAGAAGTGGTCACAGTTTCGGACGTGTCCTGTCCTAAACGGGGTCCGACAGGTCACCATAGATCTCCGAAGCCACGTCCCGTCCTACTTACAGATCGGCGGATGCCGTGCCATAATTATATACGATGGCCAGCCTCGGACCTGTTCCGGGTGCGGCAAAGAAGGCCACCTTAGACCCGAATGCCTACAACGGCGTATTACGCAACTTCCAGCTGCCGAAAAACCACCCACGTCGCAACCTACAGTGCTACCGGTGACCTATGCCGCTGCTCTGGCTTCTCCTACCACTTTGCAACGTCGCCCGGTCACCACAAACGACGCCACCAACGAGCCCGACCAGACACCGACGGAGAGCGCCTCGGACGACCCGCCGCCTCGGCCGGCCTTTGACGCCGCTCCGAAGATGCCGACGCAACCAGACGCTGACCCTGATCTCGGAAACACGATGGAGATCGACTCGCTCATCGTTCCTACCGCGGCCTTTCTGCCAGAACGACGCGACTCCCTTCCGTCGTCGGACACGGAGGGTCGCACAAGGAAACAACGTTCCCCTAAACGTCGGAAGCGAAGACGTCGCACCGTTTCCGGCCAAGAGGAGACGTTACAAGTCGAGGAGGACGTACCCGTCGACCAGCACGAGGTCTCAGAACCCGCTACTGCTGACGAAAACGTAATGAGCGCGGAGACATCTATCGGTGTGCCTGCGCCCCGTGCTGACGCTGAACTACATCATGAACGTCTCACAGGCGACACTACACCACGCACAATTACGACATCTTCTGCAGACAAAATGGACGATACACCAGTTTCCGCTTCCACGGCGTGGCACGAGGAGGAGGTCACGGAGCAGGAGCCGTTACGGGACCCTGCGCCGTCACGGCCGCACCACTAATCATACTCTCCCCAGACTCCCCTGCGGGCCAGCGGGATAACGTTCCGCTGCGACGCCCACACCCTTGCGCGGACGGCGGAGTGGACCAGCCTCCAGCAATCCGACACCAGGCCTACCGGATAGCAACCATCAACACCAACAACATCCGTTCCAGGGTGAAAAACCGCCTTATGCAGGAGATGTTCTGGGCTTCGGATATTGATTTCGCCCTTCTGCAGGAAGTTCACTTGGCTAGTCTCCCGGATATCAATGGCTATACCGCCCACGCCTCCGCGAGTGATCCTATGGGCCGCGGGGTGGCCATCTACGTCCGCCACGGGATTTCTGTGACCGATGTCGCCTTCCTTCCATCAGCTCGGGGCATGGCACTCACTGCCATGGGGACACGCATCATTAATGTCTACGCTCCCTCAGGCACCGACCGACGGCATGAAAGAGCCCAGTTTTATTCCGAGGAAATCGCTCCCCTGTTTTTAGGGCGTTATGACCATTGCCTACTAGGAGGTGACTTTAACAGCGTTCTGCATCCTAAAGATCAGATTCCCCACTACACTACATGCCAGGAGCTACGTATAGTGGTGCGAGACCTCCTGCTTCACGATACCTGGGAAGTTCAACACGGCGACCTTTCTGGCCATACCTTTCTTACAAGTCATTCCGCAAGCCGACTAGACAGGATATATGTCTCACAAACTCTTAGATCTGCGATACAGGGCGCCGAACGCTGGCCGCTGGCCTTTTCCGACCATTGCGCTTACATCTGTACGGTCCTCCTTCCTCCGCAATCAGTATGGCGCAGCCGTGCGCCATGGAAACTCAATACCTCACACTTGCATGACCTGGCGTGTCGCCAACAAGTCACTGAAACGTGGACAGCCTGCGAACGACGCCTTCCCCGCTACCACTCGACATTGACATGGTGGTTGGACTGCGCCAAGCCGGCGATCCGGAGGACACTGATGAGATACGGGAAGGACATGGCCGACTGGCATCGCACCACTGTTGACTTCTATTACGCGATTCTCCGAGATCTGGATGCTCAACCGCCAACCCCGGACAACCAGTTGGAACGGCAAAGAACTAAGGCGAAGATAATTGCGCTGGCACGCCGGAAATTGCAAGGGGTCGTGATACGGACGCGGCGCCACGATCACGCGGATTTAGAAATTCCATCCATGCATGATATAGTGTCCGACAAACGAAGGCGTCGTCGGCAGATCATCAGCACTCTGACCACGCCTCATGGAACGCAGATGACCACTCAGAATGACATCGTCCGCGCATTCGTGGAGCACTACCGTCGTACTTATAGTGATGACGACGCTGAAACTGCAGCAGACGACTCCATTTTGAATTACGTCACGCGTACCCTCCCCCACACGGAGGCGGATGCTTTGACAGTGGCGGTCACGCTAGACGAAGTCAACAACGCAATCGCCAAGGGTGCAGTCAACAGATCGCCCGGCATTGACGGCTTACCGATTGAGTTTTACCGTACCTTTCGGGACCTCATGGCCCCACGGTGGACGACTGTGTATCAAGAACTGATAACATCTGACCAAGCAATCCCACCCGCCTTTGCTGAGGGCATCATTATACCAGTCCACAAACCAGCCCGTGGTTCGATGGTCACGAGTTACAGACCGCTCACCCTCCTGAATGCCGATTACAAGATTTTCGCGCGCTTACTGGCAATGCGGCTCCGAACTACACTCCCTCATATCCTCTCGCCAGAACAAACGACGCCTGGCGGACAGATTAACATACAGACTGCCACAGGGGAATGCCGCGACTTAATTGCGATAGCGGCGGCCTGCAGGCTCCGGGCGGCGGTCGTCGCTATAGACTTCGACAGCGCCTTCGATAAAGTGCGTCATCGTTTCCTGTTTTCGGTGGCAGCCCGAATGGGCATCCCCCCTCCGTTTCTCGACGTCATCCGGCGTCTTTACGACAGTGCCAGTTCACGTGTCCAAGTCAATGGACGTTTAACAGGGCCGGTACCTATCTGCCGTTCGATACGGCAGGGGTGCCCCCTCTCTACCCTCCTGTATGCTATTGCCCTTGAGCCCCTTATTGGGGGCTTGACGACCAAGCTCTCTGGCCTCACCCTACGCCAACACACTTTTCGCTGTCGGGCATATGCTGATGACCTCCTCCTCCTCATTCGCTCCGGCTCTGAGATTCGGGATGTCCTCGAATTGATTACCCGTTATGGGACTGCCGCTGGCAGTGCCATGAATGTCGCCAAATCTTCTGCAATGCACATTGGTCGAGGCCTCCAGGAGGGTGAAGTGGCACCACTGCCGCTTGTGCGGACTTTCCGGTACCTGGGCATTACCTTTACCCCCACGGTCACACGCACGGCGGCAACGAATTTCCGTCGCCTGTTACACGTCATCCGCAACGACGTCCGCCAGAACCTCTTGCGCCGCCAGGACACACTTCAACGGGTTGCGTTTATTAATCTTTATGTGGCATCATAATTGGTTCACATCTCGCAAGTTCTCCCTCTGCCAACTGCAATTGGGCGCAACCTTCAGGCGGATTTTGGCTATTATCTCACGGCTGGTTCAATGTTTAAAGTCCGTTATGAGACACTTACCCTGCCCCGACGGTATGGTGGCGTCGGGCTCGTCAATGTCCGTATGCGAGCTGCAGCCTTGTACATGAGTACCATGAGAAAACAGTGGATGGGCCAGGGTACATCTCTAACACGCAGCTTGCTTGAGGTCCTCCTACCTGCTTCCACCTCACCACCAGTGTCTGTCGGCCATACCGTGCCGCATTTGTCCCATATTTCGACCTTTTTCGTCGACTACAGTTACATACATACCAGTCTCCCAGATACACGCCCACCTAGGACTAAGGATTTTTACAGCCTGTTGCTGCGCTGTGTTCCCCGGAATGTGATGGAGACCAAACACCCCTCCATCCAGTGGCCCATAGTGTGGACTACCGTCCACCAGCCCATTCTCCCTACAAACGTCCGGGCACTGTGGTATCACATAGTCAACAGGAAATTTGCCACGAAGCAGCGCCTGCACAACATTGGCTTGTCAGAATCCCCTCTTTGTCTCCTTTGCCAGCAACTGGACACTGATGAACACCGTCTGACATGCGCCTCATCGCAAGATGTATGGCGCTTCGTGCAGCAAATCATTGCCTGCTATCTCAGGGTGCCACCAGACACAGTTGAGCCTCGAATGTTTCTATACCCGGAGGACCGACATTTTCCCGCCGCCAAATGTCATGCTATTACTTGGGTCAAAGGGTGGGCGGTCGCTTATCTCTTTAATGAGGGACCTAAATCCCGCCTCGACTTCTGGACCTATTTACTAACAGCCCATGCAGCTCTTGAAAACACGCCACGTTACCGAACATTATTTGTTAACTATCTTCGAGCGGTCTTTGTTAGACCTCCACTGAGTTGGGGGGTGCCTGGCACAGAGGGCACCCTCCCCTCCTCCCCCGGCGGTGTCTGAGTTTCAACCGCCTACGATCTATTCTACTTCTGACCTCCGCGGATGGGAGAGCGCGTCGCAGATTGCGCGGATTTTATTTCTTTTTGTTTTTCCTTTTTCCTTTCTTTTTCTTTACCTAGAATTTATATTTCTTTTCTCTTTCGCATATGTGTTCCCATAATTTCATGCTATTAGTGAATATTACAAAAACACATGCAAATAAATAACTAACAACGCCTTCCACTACTGTTGATTCCTGTTTCTCCCACTCCCCTAAGTACCACAGGCTCGGTGGTGGTGAGGGGGACACTGTGGCCAGGCCTCAGGTTTCGACCCCTGCCCACTTTGCCCCCCGAGCCCCCACCGGTCAAAAAAAAAGAAAAGAAAAAAAAAGGTGGCGGAACGGTTAAGGTATTGGGCTGCCAAGCCAAAGGTTATGAGTTCAAACCTTGTGCAGTGCTTAATATTTTCTTTATTTAAAAACAATATTGGAGTGCCTTACTTCACGAATTTTATTCGTTTTAATGAACTTTTTCGCTGCTGCAGACACGTCCTCCCCGCATTCCGCGCTCTGCGCGGTTTTGTCATCACTGCACTTCTCGCCTGTGCAGACACATAGTGTTCCCACTGCTTTGACACACTTATCATTCGATTTCACAAAAACTATTTGGCCAAAAAATTTGATTTTTACACGTCTTCTTGCCTGATACCTTCCCCCCATAAATGATTTAATTTTGTTTTGATGTGCAGCATTAAATGTAGTATACCATTGCACGAAATTTTGAAGAGTTTGCAGAGGTAAAAGTCCATAGCGTATACTTTCCGTATGGCCGATTTTAGTTGCCACAATGTTGAGAATGAAATGTGGACGAGATACCTAAATTTCATATCATATTTACTGTATAACAATATCTCATTTAATTTAAGTATCACATGGGTGTCGTATGTAATATTGAGAAATATTCCGTCTTTCGCGACTGTAATAAAAGTTTTATATACAAACAGCGCGTTTGGCTTTATTTTAAAGCACTTCCATCGGTGAAAGGCATGGCACATACACAATGGTATTCATGTTCTATTTCTTGTTTTTGTTCCACAGTCGCAGTTTTACCAATGGTACTGAAATATATCCCTCTTCTGCAACTGTAATAAGCGACTTATTTATACCAGGCGCGTTTCTCTCTTTTGAAGCATCATAAGAGGACTGTATTTTGTGTCCTCCATTGCCAAGTCACCTTTCGTAGTTTTGTGCTGCGGTAGCACGATATTCAACGTTTGTGTTGGCTCATCAGTGTTTTAGCAAATAAATGCTGTTTGTGTGTGCCACACACAAAATTATATTTGACATAGCTCTGAGCACTTCACTGACAGACGGTATATTCAAGTCCTAATGTTTTTGTAAGTCCACAGTTTTGTTTAAAGTATTTTGTCTACTTCCTTTTGATTGATTGAAGTGCTTTAAAATAAAGCCAAACGTGCCCAGTGTAAGTAAAACTTTTGTTACAGTCGCGAAAGGTGGAATATTTCTCAATATTACATACGACACTTATGTGGTACTTAAATTAAATGAAAATTTAGGTATCTTGTCCACATTTCATTCTCAACATTGTGGCAACTAAAATCGACCATACGGAAAGTATACTCTATGGACTTTTACCTCTGTAAACTCTTCAAAATTTCGTGCAAAGGTTTACTATATTTAATGCTGCATAATAACTGCGTTGAATATCGAAACAAAATTAAGTCATTTATGGGGGGAAGGTATCAGTCAAGAAGATAGGTAAAAATCTAATTTTTGAGCCAAATAGTTTTTGTGAAATTGAATGATAAAGAGTGTCAAAGCAGTCGGAACACAATGTGTCTGCACAGGCGAGCAGTGCAATGACAAAATCGCCCACAGCGCGGAATGCAGGGAGCATGTCTTCGTAGCAGCGAAAGGGTTAATGCGGCCGTGGTGGCTTTACTTCATGAACTGCGCGCTCCCCCCTACACGTAAGCTTGCGAACTATGCTATGCTATGGCGCTGCTTCTATTGGCGCGTGCGTCGTGTGCAACTGGCAACGCAGCAATCTCCAGCGTCTGGGCTGGCATGCGCGAGCCGCCAAGATAAAAGAATTGAACTATAGCATATGATTACTTGCATTCACTATCCATAGTATGGGAAACACTGCACAAAAATCACATTTCAGTACCGTGGTCCTCAAATGATAATTGTGAAAAAATAATTCTTTGCTGGAATACACTCGGTTGATCGTATTTACGTAGTTTTAAGCATTTGTGGTTTCAGCTGAATCACACACCAATCTTGACCAGCGATTACTACTATTCACACTTTCGGAAGGTCTTTGCTTTGACTCTGGTAAAAATCGACGCTTCACTTTCCTCGCACAAAGTAAATATAGCAATAAACAAAAGAAATATTTTGTAACACGGACTGAAACATTTTGAAAAATAAATTAATATGTTTTGAATATAAAAGACAGTAGCTCAGAATAGAGCGAAGCTTTTCGCAACCCTAAACATACAGAAGGATGTAGGTTGCAGTAGGTACTGGGAGATGAAAAAGCTTGCACAGGATAGAGTAGCATGGAGAGCTGCATCAAACCAGTCTCAGGACTGAAGACCACAACAACAACAACAAACATACAGAAATAAAAATACCCGTTGCACATCTCAAATACGCTAATTACGAGCTACCTGCGCTTACCTCGACAGCATACAGCGCAGAAATTTTTCATTCGTCTACAATTGTCTCCAAAACACATACGAGGCCGCAGCAACGACCGTGATACGGGGTAAACAAGATTCGCCTGGAAACGCCATTAGCTCTCAGCTGAAATGCTACGGTTGCGTAAGTTTTGGAGCATTAAGTATGCGCAGTCAAAGAAAGCTGGTTCCACCTCTTTCTAGGTGTTCTGCCGAGGCTGCTTGAAGCAGGGAGAAGCGTGTTGACGTGGTGTTTAATGGGGCAGTGCAGAACACAGAGGGCAGTGGACACTCGCCGGCCCCTGAAAGAATCGTTACTATGATGACATTCGTGTAACGTCTCTCTAAGTGCAGTTGAATGAAACCAAGTTTTATCATGCCTTATACCATTTTGTCGTACGTAATAGACATTGCGCTTTCAGCTTAGAAACAGTTCTGACAGGGTTCAGAGTTACCACAACGTAATAACAGTCCAAATTTTTACTACAGTCCAAATCTTTACTTACTTGTCTTGTAACTGATTCTCTACATGTGTGCACGCTTTGCTGGTTTTAAAGCTGGTGTTCTGCTTCCACTCTCTCTAATTACCAATCGCACAGCACCGAAAATATGAACACGCGTTACCTTCACACTTTGCTTTGAATGCTGTTGCCAAGCACTGAATGTTATTATTACCTGTTCATATTGTAATTGCCGATGGTAGAACGCGTAACTGGCTTTGTTCACATACTGACTGTGCCGGAGGCGTCCGACAATACTCGACAGTACACGAATAGCGCACGTGGCTCGGTATTGTAGTCACGTTATTGTCATAGGGCGATACTGCTGCTGTGAATTCTTAGCGTCTGCTAAAATGGATAGTGATGGCGCAAATATACGTTATAGAAGAGTACGCTGAGACGGAAAAGTCTTGATTAATAACGTAGATCCGTTACGTCGAGAAGAAAAACGGAAAGGATGTTAAGAAAGCCAGAGGGAGTGGTCAGAAAATAGTGACACCAAGGAATAAGAGGAAATCGAAGTGTCTTGACGACTGTGATAAGAATTTACTCTAAAGAAAGTTCTTGGAATATTCCAATGTTAAAAAAGAAATAGCCTGCACGAAAGCTTTACTACTAGGTGAAAGAGGGCACAGATATTAATTTTGGGGGGAAACGAACCACTTACTGTAAAAGTTTGAAGAAAATGGGGTTTAGTTTTAAAGAATGTAACATAGAGGTACATTTCTGGTTGAGAGGGATGACATTGTAGCATGGCGTGTACACTTTCTAGGAACTTTGAGGGAAAACGAAAAATATGCAAAAAAAAAAAAGAAAAACCGCCGTGTATGCTGTTGAAACATTGCTGCATACATACCACCTGACAGTGAATGTTGGCAGCATAGTGACGTACCAGTGTGCGGAAAAATGAAAGTTCCGCACAAAGAGCAGTAGTGGGAGGAGAAATGGGATTAACTAAGGCTGCAGAGCTCATCCATGATTCGAGATCAACATCGGAAGATTTTCACAACGAAATTAACAGTGAAAATTATATAAAATGGTTGCAAGAGCGTCTGATGTCAAATATTCCAGGTGGAAGTATTCTGGTACTGGCAATGCACCCTACCATTGTGTTACGAAAATAAAGCGCCAAATACATTTTCTCGTAAAGTAGATATACAATCATGGCTGAATAAGCCCTAGAATTCTGTTTGGTGAGGATTTAACAAGCAACGAGCTCTTATAAGTTGTGAAACGTTACAAACCCGACCCAGAACATACAGTAGACAGAATACTTAATCTGGGAAAGGACATTGTTACGCCTTCCACCCTACATCTGTTATCTGAACCTCATCGAACTTATTTGGAGTTTAATGAAACAGACAGTTTCATCGAACAACGTCAGCACCGTTACTCTTTACCTTTCCCAATTAAAACAAGTGACTAAGGCTCCAATACAGAGCATTACGAAAGAAGAGTGAAAGCAGGCGTGTGGTAAAGTGAAAACTATTATGGACGAATACTCTCATCAGACGCACTGATGGACGAAGCCACTGAGAGCGTAATTATTCAACTTCAACCAGATAGTGACAGCGAAATTTCGTCGTGTGGTTCTGAAAATATATCGGACGACGCAGATTCAGCCTCGAGAGAGACAACTACTTCGGACATCAGCAACAGCTCTACCGAGTCAGCTCATGAGGCAGCATTGTGTACCGAAGAGCTAGGTAGTTCAGCCCATACGTATGGATAAAAGATTGTTGAAAACATTATTTTAGCTTTTTTCACTAGATCACATTTTTCGTTCCTGTCTTTCTTTTTTCGTCTGGAATCCTTGTGTATGCGATTTTAATTATTTTTATTTATCCATCATAAGATTTAAACATTTGAAAATGCTGATGTATTGTTTAAAAACAACTACTGGTTGTGCAATGCTGTCAAGATTTAATAATATAGTGATCAAAGTCATTTCGATAAAGATTTGAAAATAAAAATAAAAAGCTACAGCTCCTGACGAAATTCGAACCCATAACCTTTTGCACAGTAAGCACACTTGTCAATTGCTCTACTTCAGCTGGTAGCTGTCCTCATTATTTTAATAGCATGAAATATCGCGCGAAATTCCGAAACTTTTCTTCTTTCGTCTATTACTTGCAAACCAGGGGTCAGTAGGATGAATCGCTCCATGATGTGATACCTGGGATCCTAGCTCACACCACCATATACATGGTTTCAAAAGTCGATCCACGCCCAGTGAGGATCTCTGTTAGTTATTAGATCGTACAGCAAAATTTCATTTTCATTTGTTATGCTTTCCTGTAGAATAATGTACTAACAGCGAATTTATATTTATCTGCTGCATGCCCAACTCAAGTTATTACATCCAAAAACAACAGTTTTACTTTAATTTCGCATGATTTTCTGTAGAAGAATGTGTTGATAGCAAATGTATTACGCGTTCGCTGCAGTTATTAGATCGTAAAACAATAGTGTTTTTTTCCCATTTCCTACGTTTTCCTGAAGAAGAATGTATTAAAAGTGAATGTACTGTTGTCCTCTAAACACACACACACAGCTGCATTGTTCAACCGTAAAACAACAGTTAAATATTACTACTGTTCATTTCGATTGTTTTTCTGTACAAGAATGTGTTAACATAATGTATATTTGATTTATATGCTGCACGTATACCAAGTACAGTTCACGAACCGTATTCCATTTTCATTGAGCGCAGTTATACCGTTCGTCCATCATCCGAAAAACCAGTAGCAGCACCCGTCAACAGTTCGGAGCGCACCCAGCTAAAACGGCAATCATAAAATGAACTGGTTACACCAACCGTCGCATGTGTGTTTGTAATTTTGTGGTTTGTCAGTGTGTGTGCGTGTTGTATAAGTTTTTTTTATAGTCAGTTTTTTTTACTATTTAGTTCAACTATCAAAACAAAACATGAAGGAATATTTAAGCATTAAGAGGACACAGTGAGACAGATTCTGGCTCATAAATTAATAAATTCAGAACAAAACTCCCGCAGCGCTAATCGTGCGAGGACTTTCTATGAATTTACAAGTAAAGGGCCGATTCTCATTTACCAATCTGCAGTGGAATTAGAGGAGGCTAAGAAAGAAATGTGTTGACTTTACAGCTACTATGATCGAGTTGTATGCAATTAATCGTTAGTCTCCGAAACGTGGTTAACCACCAAAGTTAATAAGTTAATTCAAGGGTAAGTCGGTAGAAAATTTGCTGTGAAAACAGAGGACCTCTCCGTGGAGTTGCTGTTGTTATGTAAAAAAGAATATAATCTGTTCTCTCGTAGTATCCAGTTTAATAATAATGCAAGCATTGATATTTTATCATTTGACATTATGAACTCGCGAGGTGTAAGGAATATTACGATCATGTGGAGTCATCTACTCACTGTTTCCGAAGAAGTTTTTCTTCTTTTATTTTAATTTATGGCCTTCGGACGCGATCCACTCAGCCAGAGATAAATTCAGTCACACACACACACACACACACACACACACACACACACACACACACACACACACACAATGTGATCAAAAGTATCCGGACACCTGGCTGAAAATGACTTACAAGTTCATGGCGCCCTCCATCGGTAATACTGGAATTCCATACGGTGTTGGCCCACCCTTAGCTTTGATGATACCTTCCACTCTCGCAGGCATACGTTCAATCAGGTGCTGGAATGTTTCTTGGGGAATGTCAGGCCATTCTTCACGGAGTGCTGCACTGAGGAGTGGTATGGATGTCGGTCGGTGAGGCCTGCCACGAAGTCGGCGTTCCAAAACATCTCAAAGGTGTTGTATAGGATTCAGGTCAGGACTCTGTGCAGGCTAGTCCATTAGAGGGATGTTATTGTCGCGTAACCACTCGCCACAGGCCATGCATTATGAACAGTTGCTCGATCGTATTGAAAGATGCAATCGCCATCCCCGAATTGCTCTTCAACAGTGGGAAGCAAGAAGTTACTTAAAACATCAATAGTGCCACGCGAAACAACAAGGGGTGCAAGCCCCCTCCATGAAAAATACGACCACACCATAACACCACCGCCTCCGAATTTTACTTTTGACACTGCACACGCTGGCAGATGACGTTCACCGGGCGTTCGCCATACCCACACCCTGCCATCGGATCACCACACTGTGGACCGTGATTCGTCACTCCACACAATGTTTTTCCACTGTTCAATCGTTCATTGCTTACACTCCTTCCACCAAGCGAGACGTTGTTTGGCATTTACCGGCGAGATGTGTGGCTTATGAGAAGCCGCTGGATCATGAAATCCAAGTTTTATCACCTCCCGCCTAACTGTCACAGTACTTGCAGTGGATCCTGATGCAGTTTGGAATTCCTGTGTGATGGTCTGGATAGATGTCTGCCTATTACACATTACGACCCTCTTCAACTGTCGGCGGTCTCTGTCAGTTAACAGACGAGGTCGACCTGTACGCTTTTGTGCTGCACGTGACCCTTCACGTTTCCACTTCACTATCACATCGGAAACAGTGGACCTAGGGATGTTTAGGAGTGTGGAATTCTGGCGTACAGACGTATGACACAAGTGACACCCAATCACCTGACCACGTTCGAAGTCCGTGAATTCCTTAGAGCGCGCCATTCTGCTCTCTCATGACGTCTAATGACTGCTGAGGTCGTTGATATGGAGTACTTGGCAGCAGGTGGCAGCAGAATGCACCTAATATGAAAAACGTATATTTTTGTGGGTGTACGGATACTTTTGATCACATAGTGTACATTCATAACTCACAATCCAAGCAAATGATAAAATATTTACCTTGGGTTGTAAACACATTAATAAAATCATAGTGAGGTCAGTCGCCAAAAATTTGCAGGAAAATGTTTCTTTAGTCTCGATCGAAACACAGATTTATGTAAATGGGTAGTGTCTGTCCTTTCAGATACACCCGAAAGAACGAACACCACGCATTTATATAACTGATTCGCCCAGATGGGCAGTGGGTCCACCTTCTTCAGTGCGGAATCTCAGAGTAGGGAGCGTGGGGGAGATGGACAGGGGCTGCAGGTAGGTGACACTTTGTGGGAATGTGGGTCGGCAGTGAGGCTTACCAAGCTATTACGGTATATTAATAATTTATACTGTGTGGAACGTCTGACAGCAATTGAGTAAGTAAAAAGTAAGAAAACAAAAGTAAAAATTATCAATATACCGTAATATTAAGGCGACTGAGGAAGACAGGACTACAGAAGTTGAAGATGGCTTACCAAGATAGTCCGCGCAGTTGCGACAAGCACAGTGTCCTGGGCGGCTTAGTTAGTAACGCACCTGCCTAGTAAGCAGGAGATCCTCGGTTCGAATCCCGGTCCCGCACACTTTTTCACTCGTTGCTGCTGATTCCGTGTAATGCCCAGATGCAGCTGACATCACTAACCCCTTTGCTTTCTTCCCCCTCCACCTTCAATTTAGGTGTGACGAAACACAGATAATACCCCATGGTGCGTTCATATAAATAACTATAGTTGGATGGAACTAGCGTGTTCCATTGATCATTCAGATTTAACTCGCGTAACGTAATATGGCTTACCGGTTTAGGCACTCTATTTCAATGGCAGTCTTCTCCTGAGATATTAGAATCTTCTATGTTATTTCTAAAATACCGGTGGATACCACTCTTTGACTAGTTTGGTAGCGATCGTTTTGCCATTAAGATTTTTATGACCATTCCTGTTTCCCATCACCGTTCGTACAACTGACAGTAAACTTAAATGCAATGGTACAATTGGTACGGGTTCCACACAACAATCACCGGCCTTTTCCAACCATGTCTACCTCGTTCCGACTTGCGTACTGAATTTGAGAAAGCTGTTCTTAGAGCAGCCTATGACAACACGTCCAAGAATGCATCAGATGACTGTAGGTGTCACTATCGCAAGCCCAGATGGCACAGACGGTTTCAGCGGCCTCTCGGGGCACCAAGCTGTGAAAGTGCAAGATTTTTAACCCTGTGGCGCAGTTGACTATTGCAGTGGAAGCTTTAATGTCGCTTCTTTAGCGATTTCAATCAGTCCTGAGGCTGATGCACGCAGCCCACTTAAATGGACACTCCCTACTGGTACTGTGTCCAGCGTGCTTTTGTAACCTCAGGAGTGATTGAAATTGCTAAAGAAGCGACATTAACAGCTGGCCACCGCAGTGGACAACTACACCTCAGAGTTAAAGATCTTACCGACAGCGCAAGGATGGGCAGCTGGGGAAAGCAGATTGAAGGGGGGGGGAGGGGGGGGGGGAGTGTGCCGCCAAATGATACGTGTCGAAGAAGTTCTCGAAGCGGCACTGCCGGTCGATTTCTAATGTTCTCAGCGTTTGCAATAAGGGCATTCAAAGCCTATTCAAATTATCACAACTTTACAATTGTGAGTCGAAAATGAACTCAGGCCACGAATGTGGTAACAGAAGCAAACAAGGAATGTTGAATCTCTTTTTCTCAGGGACAGCAGCGAATATTTCATCTCTGACGTTTTCATGGAAAGTTATTTTTTAAAAGAAAGATAGTATGCGAGGAAATAACACAGTTCACACAAGTAGAGAACATGCAGACAGATTCATGGATGTACTAGCTTCAGCCTCCATCTCACGCAGTCTCTATTAAATAATTTCCAGCAGCTGTTTGTTCACAACTCTGCTTCAAATTAGACAAACCCCATGGTTTGAATGGGCTGTTCTGTAAAATATATTCACAGACGGAACCCCTGGATTGAAAACCGTTACGTAATCCATGAACTTCAATCTTTAGTGCAATTTAAAATTTATACTTCCAAAATTACTTGTTCCGAAACTCTTTTGTACCTGAACTGTTAAGGCAGGTATGTATAGTACCAGTTCCCATACATGGTACGGATCGAGATTCACTCCATTTATAGGGGGCGATCAAAAGGTTTCTGTTCGAAGCGCTTGCCTACATGTCGGTGCTTATATACCCACATCGGAGTCGCATTGGTTTACCTATGCGCTGCAACAACGTCCTCAAACGGAAACTTTTTGATAGCTTCTTATATTTAACACCTTGTTTCTGCAAGGCTACGTCCAACATGATTGAGAACAGACTAGTTTGGTTCGTCTAATACAGTAACATGCTTCCCAGCAAGGTATTTGGTTTCCGTAATAATCTCAGCACGATTCATGCTGTCTGTACATTTGTAACTGATGTGCACCTCAACATATATGATAATTTCCGCATAATCGCAACTTTCTTATACCTTAAGAAGGCCTATGACAGCGTTCAAATTCCTGCTATGCGACAAATCTTTAGTCATATGGGTTTACCAACCAAACTGGTCAGTTCATTCTACCGCTACCAGCAGTGTACGACTGGAACAACAAGAACGGTGGGTCGTCAGATGGTTTCCAGAGTCCTGTAGAAATGTTTAACACAAGTAAATCCTTTTCACTCGCTACACTTTTCCCTGTACACCGCGCACATTAGTAAAAGATAACAGTATCGTCTCGCCTTCCTGCAGTATGCAGATGACTTCATGATATATGCTAAGAACAAATTCGAAGACCGAGGCATGATCCTTGCATGTACGCAACCACTATATCTCTGAAGAAAAGAGATACCAACAGCCTTAATTTTATTTACTATCGTACTGCAGTGCCCGTATTGTTATAATGTACTTTGCGATGTTCTTGAGACATGTATGCACCATAGTGCAGCCAAAGTTTAGCAATATTCGCAAATGGGAATATGATTCACTTAATTAATTTTATTTAACAATCTTATTTAGGTTCCTCACTGGCACCATCTTCAGGCGCCTAGACACGAAACTAGGTAAGTCATCCAGTCATCCAATTGTCGTTAGACGTGTGAAGAGTCCACATCCACCGAGAGGGTTTTGAAGTTTACGGAAACCAGTTGGATATAGCGGTCTCTACAATAACACAAATGATTAGATGACTTACCTAGTTTCGTGTATGGGGCCTGAAGATGGTGCCAATGAGGCAGCGAAACTGATATCAAACTAAAATTATCAGAGAAAATTACAGCTGTTGGTATCTATTTTCTTCAAGTGTTCGACCACCTGCAGTCCTGTTCCATCACACAAGATTGAATTACAGGAACACTAATCCCGGTGTCCGTGCATGTTAAACTTTTAGGTATGTGACTCTCGAAATCTGACAACGGCCGTGAGAACGGTGTGCTGACAACATGCCCCTCCGTATCCGCGTCCGGTGTCGCATTAGGACTGATATGTATGAAGATAGTAACTGTTCTCGAAAGAACAGATACCACTGATGACAGGTGTTGTTGATATACCTCGATGGGGACAGTTGAAAATGTGTGCCCCGACCGGGACACGAACCCGGGATCTCCTGCTTGCATGGCAGACGCTCTATCCATCTTTTCTTTTGCTGTTCTCGTTTTGTTCGATGTTGTTCGCTGCATTTGTTGGGTGCGGATGTCTCAGGACACCCATTCAGCTTCAGTGTTGAGCCGTTGACTCAGTTTTTTATTACAGAGGACAGTTAACCCTCTGACCGAACACGATGAGCGACCATGCCTGCATCCATCTGAGCCATAGAGGACACAGATGAACAGCGCGATTGCAGGGACATATCCCTTGCACGCTGTCCCCGTCGAGTTATATCAACAACACCCGTCGGCAGCTGAGGGCTTCAATTAATTATCATTTATTGTAGAGAGTCTGCACGGTCATCAATGGTATCAATTCTTTCGTGAACGGTTACTATCTTCATAAATACAGTTAAAGGCTACCCAGCCATTGTCCTTCGTCTGTGCGAATGCGCACAGGTTGCCCGAACTCTTACGTGAATCGACACCTTAGTGTGCGCGAGTGATGAGTGGAAGGGCAAATGTCTATTACGTACATTACGTATGTATCCAGAATGAGATTTTCACTCTGCAGCGGAGTGTGCGCTGATATGAAACTTCCTGGCAGATTAAAACTGTGTGCCCGACCGAGACTCGAACTTGGGACCTTTGCCTTTCGCGGGCAAGTGCTCTACCAACTGAGCTACCGAAGCACGACTCACGCCCGGTACTCACAGCTTTACTTCTGCCAGTACCTCGTCTCCTACCTTCCAAACTTTACAGAAGCTCTCCTGCAAGGTAGGAGACGAGGTACTGGCAGAAGTAAAGCTGTGAGTACCGGGCGTGAGTCGTGCTTCGGTAGCTCAGTTGGTAGAGCACTTGCCCGCGAAAGGCAAAGGTCCCGAGTTCGAGTCTCGGTCGGGCACACAGTTTTAATCTGCCAGGAAGTTTCATTACGTATGTAGATTGTGGACAGTTGGGAATGTGGGTCTCACGGGAAGCGTGGAAGGGATAAGTCCCTGCAGTCGCGCTTTTCATCTGTGTCCTCGGTGGCTCAGATGGATAGAGCGTCTGCCATGTAAGCAGGAGATCCCGGCTTCGAGTCCCAGTCGCGGCTCACATTTTCACCTGTCCCCATCGAGGTATATCAATAACGCCTGTCGGCAGCTGAGGGTTGCAATTAAGTATCATTCATTAGGACTGAGGATGACACGGCGACCTGTCGGTACCGTTGGGCCTTGAAGGCCTGTTCGGACGGTGTTTTTTCGTGTGGCTTGACTTCATGAGTCGCAGCCAAAAATCCTCAAGCTTCACTTGGTAGTTATTGGGGAGCAAACCGTGCGACCTTCTTATGCCTTCCAGGTGTTTGACCTGCGGCAAGATGAAATATAGCTTAATCCTGTACGACCTCTTCCTTTGATCGCCTAAATCCGCTACTCAGTGCGTCCGCTCACAGAACATGGCTATACCTCCGCTCACCCCCAGACGGAAACTTTTGATGCCAAGGTTCACGTTGAGGGTAACATCATCATTAAACTGTGCCTTGCAGTGGCAAAGGCACAGAAATACGAACCATTGTTTTCAAAATCATACTGTCTGATAAGGCCTTGGGATATTTGGCAGTCTGTTGTCAATTTCGTATTTTAGTAAAGCAGATGGCCAAGGAATCTACTGTATCCAAAATTTATCGTGATATCCAGTTACCATTCACAAACTTCTTACATCAAGTAAAAATGAGAGTCGGATCCCAGCGTGAAGAAGATCGGGAAATATATCAGGGAAATAAAGAAAAATATTATGGATGGGCCAAAACCCCCATAATTCGCTTTCCCTGGTTCAATAACATGTCAGTACACCACAGAGCTATCTCTACAACATCTCGGATGAGAGTCAATCACAGCGGCTTCCCAGCTCTTTTTCACAGCTTAAAACCATGAAATTCAGACACGATAGCAATAATTCAGACTTTGCCGATGTTAATCATTTAATAATCTTTTTCTACGATTCTAGCAACACACGCACAAATATCTCTCAAAATTGTGGAAACTTACGGTATCATTCCATACAGGTATTAGTGGTCTTCTAAGAAATAAGGCAGTTCTTGGATGTTTGGTAAGATTTATTTTAGTTCGCAATTTTAAAATCTGACCACAGACCTACAGAGTATTTACAGCCGCAATTTTTAGTGGTTGATTATGAAATTGTGTGTATCTGAAAGTGTTATGCCTTTATAAACATGTTGGTAAAGATTTTTGTAGAGAAAAAATTAATTGTTAATTCTGACTTTAGAAGCGAGATAGCACTCCGTCTTCAAGCCACAAGTGGCCCATCGGGACCATACGACTGCCGTGTCATCCTCAGCTGAGGATGTGGATAGGAGGGACGTGTGGTCAGCACGCCGCTCTCCCGGTCGTTAATGACGGTTTTCTTTGACCGGAGCCGCTACTATTCGGTCGAGTAGCTCCTCAGTTTGCATCACGAGGCTGAGTGCACCCCGAAAAATAGCAACAGCTCATGGCGGCCCAGATGGCGGCCCATCCAAGTGCCAGCCACACCCGACAGCGCTTAACTTCGGTGATCTGACGGGAACCGGTGTATCCACTGCGGCAAGGCCGTTGCCAGAAGCGACATAGCTTCTCCTATTTTGCTAGTATCGCAGAAATATTGTTCAATCACTTTGAGGTATGACATTCTCTTCTACGTTAAAAACATTTAATTCTTTTGTAATCGTTGACGGCTTTAGTGTTGTTATCCAGAAAACCAAATCAAAAAAGAAAAATCTTCGCGTGGAAACATGATGCTAATTAATCAATATCCAAACTCGCGTTCATTATTTTGTAAAGCAACTGTATCTACGAGAGACCTACGACTCAAACCTGTTTAAATCACGTTGCTTCCGGAAAGGCCGGCATAAAATATTTGCAGGATGATCGACGACATCGACCGTCTCTTCTGGAGCTGCATTCTACACTACGGTGACGTAGGTGGGTGTGGCCGATCCTTCTTGTCACCCACAGAAATGTCCGTGCGGACATCTAAGTTATTAGCTGTCTTACACATCACACACTATACGCAATAGAGCTCACATTCTTGATGTGTAGTTTCTATCCCATAAGTACTCTATTACCCCTTACAAGAGTAGCTTCAGAAAAAAAATGTTCAAATGTGTGTGAAATCTTATGGTGAAAGGGTACAGTACCGCTCAACATTGAAAATAGGTACAACATACTTCATTATTCTTGTCAGAACAACACATTTTTTGTAAAAATAACTCAATTTCAATTAATACAGCGAAGCCGGATACCAGTGTGGGAAAGAATAACAATTTATTTATGTAATTGATCACATGTGCACTCCCACAAAATAAATCCCTACATCCAGTTTGGTGAGCTCTGTGAAATGAATGAATGTATGGTCGTCTGCTAACTGCAGATAGTGAATGTGAATATATGATCATCTTTGAGACGATCCTTTGGCCACCTTTGGTGGAACCAAAGAGATGAAACTTACCGGAGCTTTGAGCGCCTGAAATGTGGCTGACCAATACGGTAGCATGGTCTTCCCCCACCTCGACAGAGGTGCGAGATGACCTGAAGAACGGCCATGTTTCAGCACTCTGCCACTGGATCTTGTGTTGGTAAGACCTGTCTTAGGCGTGCTCCGTAAAGACAAAAGAGTGGAGACATGGTATGCATGTGAAATACTTAAGAGTAGTTTAGAATAATAATTTCTCTATTTCAAGAAGTTTTGTGGGGAGAATTAAATGTCAGGCAGGTAATATTAAGGGGACCGTAGTAATCTTCGGAAATGACCAACGGTCACAATGAAACCACGTGTAGCAATAAGTTGAAATACTTCCGAGTGCTTAAGTTAAGCTGAAAAAATAGCGTGTGTACTATAAATTGGAAATATTTAAGAAATGGCGTGTGCAGGACTTGAAATTAGAAACGAGTACTTCCACGTGGTGAGTACTGTGTGAGTCTCAATCTGTGTATGAGACAAAGGATAAAGAGAAGTACTCGTCCATGGTATCAGTTGAGGACTCGCGTGTGTGATGAATATGTTCTTAATATTACTTTGCGTGCTATGCTTCCGTGTGACGCTTGATTCAAACTATAATACTCTAAGAGAGAAGCAAGGTGAGTCAGCCGTCTATCCAGCAATGCCACTTGGCTTGCATTGCACAGGAAGACGTGCATATATCGTCCAGAGTTCGTAGTAGGAAAGAAAAGTTACGAAGTGGGGCAGTGTCATATGGAACGGTGATGAATACTAATTGAAGTGGGAAAGCTGGAAGTGATGGGATTATAATGTTGCGACTATTCCTATGTTGTATTCCATGTTGCAGTGTGGTGTATGTCATGTAATTTAAGTATGTGTGGTTTGCATGGGAGAGTAGCAAGGTAGTTTCAGAGGTAGTGGGTTATGCATGTTCCTTTTGTACCGCTCGGTCTGGAGGAAAGTTTCGTGATGATGGTTGTGAGAGTCGAAGTGTGAGATATAGCAAAAGATCCACCATCCTATCCAGAAAGTGCACTGTAGCATTAAATAATTACGAGACCATAAGATAGAGAATCACCACTTTAAAGCCATGCCCTCTGGGCGGAATCTCTCATGTGTTATTGTTGTAGGTTATAGAATTTGTGTGTTTAGGTTATAGAATTTATCGGAATAAATAAGACAGTGAAAAGAAAAAGATTGGTGGCCTTTTCCTTCGAATTGTATGTTGTCATGATATCCAGAATTTATAATGTATGCGCCATTCATATTCAGTGCGATGGCCATGTGTTGATAAAAGCCGTTAAATAAAAAAAAGGGGAGAAATTGTGGTATTGCCAGTGCGTAGTGAACAGTCAGAGTAGTGTAAATTACTAATAGTCAGATGTGCGTTTCCGTTGCGTAATATTCATACAGGAGAATAATTTGTAACTTAATTGTGAGTACTAGAGTTCATGTTACTCGAAAAATAAGAATGAATCCACTCGCTTGGCAGACCACTCATCTTGCAGGCCTGACTGCTTGATGTCATAGTATGAGCAAGGCATGTGGGTGCCTCTCAATGGAACTTAACGGCTTAGCTCATCAGTCCCTAAGCGTACACACTACTGAACCTAAATTATCCTAAGGAGAAACACACACACCCACGCCCGAGGGAGGACTCGAACCTCCGCCGGGACCAGCCGCACGCAGCTTCAGAGAAAACTATTAATTATTTAAACCAGGGCATCAAAAGATATTTTACAAGACAGAAATATCTCCACAAATCGACCTGTTTCCAGCAGTAACTGGACCGCATCGGCCTAAGGGGCAATGAACGTACAGACTAGCTTGCCACAACGTGCAATTAACGCCAGTTACAACATTCCTTGAGCACTGTGTGTTTCATAATACGGCTTGCAGTTAAAGAATGACGATTGTTACGTAATGATGGGAATGGGCTGTTCAAAAGCAAGTACCCCATACTTTCTTGGTTCTGGTCTTAAACGGGGAGATTGTCACTATTAATAGAGTAAGAGCGGGTCACGTGGCTATTATATTAATTTTAACATATATTAATTTTCAAATGGTTCAAATGGCTCTAAGCACTATGGGACTTAACATCTCTCATCAGTTCCCTAGACTTAGAACTACTTAAACCTAACTAACCTAAGGATAGCCGGCCGGGATGGCCGAGCGGTTCTAGGCGCTACAGCCTGGAACCGCGCGACCGCTACGGTCGCAGGTTCGAATCCTGCCTCTGGCATGGATGTGTGTGATGTCCTTAGGTTAGTTAGGTTTAAGTAGTTCTAAGTTCTAGGGGACTGATGACCTCAGAAGTTAAGTCCCATAGTGCTCAGAGCCATTTGAACCATTTTTAACCTAAGGACATCACACACATCCATGCCCGAGGCAGGATACGAACCTGCGACTGTAGCAGCCACGTGGTTCCGGGTTGAAGCGCATAGAAACGCTCGGCCACAATGGCCGGCTTATATTAATTTTAAAAATATCGGTACATACATCTTGTCTGTATAAAGTAGCAACAGAAATGTACAGTTGCTGAGTTTAATAATATCAGTATGCACACGTCGTGTATATAAATTAGCTGCAATATGTCTCATGTGCCTGAATTTTGTATTTGTCTCTGTGGGACCTTTGCCTGAAGCCATTGTGAATAAAATAGATAAAAGAAAATACTTTACTCCTTCAAGTACTGGATGTATGAAGCTTGCAGCAGTTAGGCCTAATTAGAGATGACGATATCTCTGTATGATAAATTATAACAGAGAGCTCCATGAACCAGTCTTTAGACTGAAGATGACAGCAACAACAACAACCATTGCTATATAACTTGGTGTTTTACTTGGAAAAAATTCTCAGTATACGTACGTAGTGAATTTGCCATTCCTTCACTGCCTTAGGATAAAACATGGTACCGCAACTGAATGAACTGCAAAAATGCCGAGCGGTGTGAAGATAAACCTCTGAAGGAAACCTGAGTACGATGCAGGAACTTAACAATGTCCAATCGTATTTCGAAATGTAATGGAACTGGATCCTCGATATGGCGAAATGAATCTGAAAATTTCGTTCTGGCAGCTGATAAGACACTGCTAACAATAGAAGTCCTCGCATATCCAAAAGTAACTGCTCACACTCTTGTATTCTGGTGAGCTCTTTTGTAACAAATCAGTGTGTTTCAACATTAGATGTAAGATTGTATCTCCGAGTATGAACTTAATTATCTGTGAAATTTCCGATATTTTTAATATCACATAAGAGAACTGATATTCAGTCTCCCTGCTTCTTCGAACCTCGCTGTTAGAAAATTGTATGATTCTTGTATCATGAATTCTGTTGTGAAATAATAACGTCTTTTACAACTTTGTTCTAATATCTGAGTGCATTAGGCTGACACTTCCGTAAAATGAAAAGTTTTGTTTATTTTTTTTTAGCCTTTCAATTTAGTTAGCAGTTGTCAGTTTGGTGAAGAAACGATTGTCTGCCATAAGCTCAATTTCAGCGTTTGTAAATGGAAACTGAAATCTACGTTTTTTAACGAAGTGCGATTGTCGCTATTATTATCATGCAAACTATTTATGATGTACTTAAGATCCGGATAATCATCTCATACGCTACTACACCCGGCCTTAATGCAACCTGAGAATGATTTGACATGGTTATAG
The DNA here is from genome assembly GCF_023864345.2 of Schistocerca serialis cubense. Classification (NCBI taxonomy): domain Eukaryota; kingdom Metazoa; phylum Arthropoda; class Insecta; order Orthoptera; family Acrididae; genus Schistocerca; species Schistocerca serialis. The sequence continues at coordinate 564,939,385 of NC_064645.1, forward strand.
GTGATACCCTTAGCCTTAGGGATGGTATACATTTCATCTTTTTCTTCCTTTCCTTTTTATTCTATCGATTCCACTTGGTATAATTCTGCATAATTGTATAGGACTTATATGTAGGGAGATAGACTTTTGATTTGATCACCGACAACAGAGCCCATAATTGACTCTCCCTGAGTTTCATCTCTGCTGACATGAACCGCTGGCTATGAAGTTTTGGCACAGACAGCGAGCTGTAGATCAGGTTAGAGCATAGGTGGAAAGCACAAGCGGCTGCCTTCTGTGACAAGGGTATTGGAAAGTTGGCACAACGCTACGACAAATGTGTAAATCGGAGCGGTGACTTCGTAGAGAAGTAGCTGAAAGGTGTAGCTAACTGTTGCAAATAAAACATTTTTTATTTTCACGGTGGTTTCCATTTTGCGACCGGTCGGACCTTACTTACGAATAGGCCTAGTAGGTAGTTACCAGACCAAAATTACTGCACCCTCGCCAATAATATCCACGGAAATTGCGTTCATTGGATACCGACAGTTTCATTGTTTTGGTCCTGATGCTCACGTTAATTCTCTGGAATGATTTTGAATTAATATTACCTGAAGGGCAGACTAAAAGGGAGACAGTTTCTTACATAGGAAGTAACTTGGCAGGAGAGGCATTTTGTTGGTCAACAGACATAACGCTGGAATAAGGAACTCTGGCTGAATTTAGGCCGCCTTTATCAAGGAGCACTGGTCCCGAGCAAAGAAACGATGGTTTGAGCTGGTTCTGGGTTTTGGGCGGCGGTAGGGGGTTTGGGGAGGGGGTAGGAAGTTTAATCATGGGCTAGAACTTGCAAAGGGCTTCTCTACAAAATGGAGTGCTAAATTATTCTATTTGTCAAATGAACTGGAGCTTGAGATTAGAGAACAATTTACTGGAATAAGAGACTAACTTCAGCGTTTTGTGATAGTAGTAACAAGTTGATTTACTTGTTGAAGTAGGTAGAAATGCTTGCCAGGGAACAAGAAGGGCAGAACACAGAGTGTGTAAATCAGTATAGAAAAAGTCACCAATGGAACGTAAAAGTGAGGCGGCTGCATGTTCAAGAGGAGACGGAATGAAGTAGCCAAGGCATGGTGGTCACTTCAGAGCGCTGCTGCAATGGAATAGGACAAGGAACTATGAGACCGGAAGAGATCTTGCAGTCAGGCGAAGTGAGGAGAAACTCCACTATTCGTCAACTGCAGGAGTAAGGAATACTCCCGCAGTGCGCAAGTAAAACCATGAACCGTCCAGAAGACAGCTGGCGCGTCTGGGACGACTGCTTTATTGCCGGCAAATGTTATGGGTTTACAAGTAGAACAACTAGAAGAATCTCTGGGATAAGGTAACAACAGAGTGATTAATGTCAATAAAAACTGTAAACCAGCCTTCTTAGATGAGTATGAAGGACACTTTGTGATAAGTGCATCTAACGTGGAGGACATTCACAAAAATGTTGATAGTTTAGATGAGCCGTGGTCGGCTCGCGTAGATGCCGTTTGTTCTTTGGCAGTTTGTCGCAATCGAGTGGCGCCACATTTCTCCCTGAATTACTACCATAACGAGGTGCTGACTTGCCTTCGTCAGTGGCAGCAGCAGCACTTATCGATACTGGTACTGCTGTACCAGCTTTGGTGTGGCCGCTGTATTTCCGTGTGGTGGTGTGTGTGGCAGTCGGTCGGTTGGGACAGAGCAGCGAGGAAGTCTCCGCGGCGTGGGGTCAGGCCGGGACCTCTGCTGGCGTGCCCGTGCAGTCAGATTGTGAGGCGCCAGCTGCGAGAGCTACGAAGTCCGCTGCCCACCGAACCTGGACACTGAGGTTGAGTGTCCTGTTATGAAGCCTCAACTGCTGTGACATCTCTTCATTCATTGTCGGCTGTTGCTTTCTGAGCCATTCCGGCTAGCAGCAACATATGGTGTATTGGAGTTGGCGAAATTTTGCAGTCCTCTTCCATGTGGTCTTTAACTATTAAACGGTTGTTACTTATCAGTGAAGTGCACCAGCGGTATTTTCTGCCTTGTGGCCGCTAACGGCTCAGTTACCTGTCCTGGTCGTTAGCTTAGTTTTCCAGCAGTGTGTTTTTCCTCGCCGTGTTGATGTTGCCGGCGTGCAGTTCGACAGCCTTTTAGTTCTTTGTACATATTTTTTTCTTAAGAGTGGTTATTGTGCCTTGGCTGTTTTTAGACGCCAATTTTGAAGACGTAGTACGGCTGGTATCTTCGTCCTCAGCTGATATTTTCCGATGTCGTACCGTTGGTCGGTCGGAAGGGAATTGATTAGGTTGTTGGTCAGTCCTTCAGCCGTCCCTGGGCCGGGTTTCCATTCGATTATTTAATCTTACTCTCGGCTGCTTGTCTCACCTCACCTTACGTTAGAGCTACCTCCTCAGGTCGACCCTTGGAACACTTCTGAGTGCCCCTGTTCTGTTGGTTTTAGATTGAGATTTTCATTTTAGTCCGATGTACTGTGCGAGGCCTTCAGCAATCGATTAATTTAGTTTGTTTTAATTTTAAGATAAGGCCTTCAGCTGACTTAAAGTTTGAAGTTTGACTCATTTAATAACTAAAATTTTGAAAGTTTGTTCTATCTGAAATTCTTGTTATCCAGACACTAAGTCCTGAGTTGTTCAATGTCTAGCATGTGGCCTCCTGCCGAGCTCTTATGTGAAATATTTTTAAAATAAGGCCTCCAGCCGTCTTCATTAAAAATTTTGAAAATTGATTTGCTAAAACTATTTTTTTTTTAAATTTTCTCTATCTCAAATTCTTGTTATCCAGGCCCTAAGCCCTGAGTTGTTCAATGTCTTGTGTGTGGCCTTCAGCCAAGTGTTTACGTGACTTTTTTTTAAGTAAGGCCTTCAGCCAGGTGTATTCTTTAAAGCAATTTTTTATAACCTGTGTTCAGGCCTTCAGTCGTTCTTGTTTTCGGCGTGGTTTTGGGCCTTCAGCCCAGGAGGTATCACAAGTTTTCTTAACAAGGCCTTCAGCCGTATTGTTTTAATTTGATCCTTTTAAGGCAATGTGTAATTAAGTGGTTCTTAGGAATATAAAAGTTTGTGTGTTTTGTGCAACTAACAGTAACTGATTACGGCCCCCTTCACAACCAAAACCTGATCTTCTCTGTCCTGTGAAACCAGATTATTGGAGGAGAAAGTTAAGTGCAAATCAACGTTGAAACCCGTTAATGTGAATGTTATGACGACAGATTCAGACAGTTGGGCGTGTGATAGAAGCTGAATTGTACAAAGTCTGTTAGACGAAGTAGACCAATCAGCTAGGGATATAATTTGTGCTGCAACTAAGAAATTCGTACAACTGTATTACTACCCGTTTAGAACAATAGCGAAAACGAATGAAATCACCTACCGGCCGGCCTCGGTGGCCGAGCGGTTCTAGGCGCTACAGTCTGGAACTGCGCGACTGCTACTGTCGCAGGTTCGAATCCTGCCGCGGCGATGGATGTGTGTGATGTCCTTAGGTTAGTTAAGTTTACGTTCTAGGGGACTGATGACCTCAGATGTTAAGTTCTATAGTGCTCAGAGCCAATCGCCTACCGCTTAGCATACACAATATACAATAAGCCCTATGGTCGATGTAATGTGGCTGACTCAAAGAAGTATAACTGTGATTGAAGAGCGTCGCCAGCTTGCGGTTCTTTCGCTAGTATGTGCGGTCTCAACTGGTGGAACTTTCTTTTCAATATTCTTATTTCTTAATCTATCTTGTTATGTAATATATATACTTGGAGTGTGTGAAAGCGTATTCTTTTACTATCCAAACCACAACGATTTTTAACATACCGGATTTGGAGTACAGTGCGAAGTGCGTAACTGCACTTTCAAGGTGCAATGTATGTTAGCTACTAGACGATGCACACTTACAGCATGAGGCAGGAGGTTTATTTTCCCCAGGATATTGCTACCTTATTTATTTTTGCTTGAAGTTTTGCTGTATATTTTGCATAAGTTGTTTGTTGTGTTCCTGACCACACAAGTGTTCAAGTGTATTTGAAATGATTTGATGATTTTTTACTGGCTTTGTTAGATATTGGTTGATTATATGCACAGGCCATGCTTTGGTTGTTGGTATCATTTTTCGGATTATTTATTTTGTTTGCTTTTCGTGATGTTGGAGTTGTGAAAAAGAACAGTTACCTTGTGTTGTAATACGCGAGGAGCGATCACATTATCTTGTTGTAGAGGCAGTGTTATCATCAGGTGATTGATGGTATGTGCAGTCATGACAATAGGAAGTTAGCGTGTTTACTTTGGCCCGGTACCTGACGTCGATGTTACGTAAAGCAATATGATGATTATTTTGTGGGACGTGTAGAAGCAGTTTTCTATCCAGCGCAACACTGGAAAGGAAAGTAGATTGGCATTCAGACAGTGTGCGTGTAAATTAGAACGTACGAGCAAAGGAGTAGTAGAGAGAGCCTGTTTTGATTTTGAGAAAGCGACGCCGCTGAGCGCACGGTGTGTTGATGATGTGGAATACTGCAGAAGGCGTCCTCCTGCTTAACAGGGTAGTAACGTGCTCGCCTCTCATGCAAGCGGGCCCTGGTCCGATTCGCGGCCGGGTTGGAGATTTCTCCGCTCGGGGACTGAGTGTCGTGTTGTCCTAATCATCATTTCATCCTCATCACCGGCGCGCAAGTCGCCCCATGTGGCGTCGAATGAAATAAGATTTGCACTTGGCGGCCGAACTTGGCCGAATAGGGGCCTCCCGGCCAACGATGCCGTACGCTCATTTCCAGTTACCGCAGGAAGCGGCCCACGGAGGGTGTCTGTCCGTGGCGGATAGCTGTGTTAGACAACCACGGCGGCTAAAGCAGACGCGACATGTTGAGGAGCTGCTGTTTAGGGAGCCTTTGCCGTTGTGTCAAATATACGTGGTGTCGAGGAGCCATGGAAGTGAAAAGGAATTGCTAAATAGGAAACAAAAATTGTCATTGTAAAGTAAAAGCTGGAAGAACCATAGGCATGTGTGATGACTATCAGAATTATACCTCCCCTCATTGTGGCGGCGTGTGGAGGATGCTGCACTTTTTTTTTTTTTACAAACACGCGAAGAATAAAAACTTAATTCAGATTGTGGGAAGAGCTATTATAATATCAACTGAACAATTGTCAATATGCCGGGAGTATTATGTATGTAATGTATAAGTGAGGTACTTACTATGTGAAGATATCGATGGATAAGATGTGTGAAATTTCACCACATACGATAAAGTTACTTTGTGTACTGAAACCAAAATTTCTGAAGCATTTGAGAGAGAGCTCAGATAGCCGTTTTGTGGATATGCTCTGTAGTTACATAGAGTATATTTCAGTGTAAGTTCATTTGAGTGTATTTTATTTGCGGAATTTTGCAAGAGCATTTCAGTCAAAATTTCTAATTTCGTGCTTCATTAAAAGAGGAAGAGGACATTTTTCTTCTGTTGACTGATTAATTGATTAATCTTTGATCTTTCCTACTATAGTAATTTGAGTATTTGTTTTGGACGTAGTATATTTTGAAATTTATTTTGATTTCAACTAAAGAGATTTGCACAATATTTGTCTGTAAACTCAATATTCGTTTCGATATTATTTCTGTCATAGGCACTCGTTGGTGTGTATAGGACATTAAGTTAGGGGAACCCTAATATTTTGTTCCTCCCTCCCCTTTCCGCATACGCCTTACTGATAAGAAAAGACATCACTAGACTTATAGAATTGTGTTTGCTGGTAAGTAACATCGAGACCCCATGGACTAATGGCAAGGCAAGCTCAGAGAAGAAAACACGCCATACATCTACTCTAAATCCTGATTTCGAGGTACGATGGGGTCGGAGTCTGCACGACCAAACGTGGATGTCCTTCATTCAGCCCCACCCTCCACCCTTAGCACCCTCAGTGAACTGTTAAAGACAACGGTACTTCGATTTTCTCATTTTCCAAGGTAGCGAGTGATTGTAATTTGTGGAATAGGAGTGCCTGCAGATACAGCGATAAACCGGCCGGTGTGGCCGAGCGGTTCTAGGCGCTACAGTCTGGAACCGCGCGACCGCTGCGGTCGCAGGTTCGAATCCTGCTTCGGGCATGGATGTGTGTCATGTCCTTAGTTTAGTTAGGCTGAAGTAGTTCTAGGGAACTGATAACCTCAGAAGTTAAGTCCCATAGTGCTCAGAGCCATTTGAAGCAGCGATAATAATTTCGTAATCTTTTAGTTCCTTATGTTTGATTTGGGAGTGTCACTTGAAAGCGTGTAAGTCAGGCAGCATAAATCGGACGCTTATAGGGAGCTGAAAATAGACTGAGAGAATAGACATTTGTAATAGTAATAAAATAATAGGGACAGCACCCCCGCACTTGAACAATATTTCTACTTGGTCTAATAAATGGAAGCTCTCTCTAAATATGATAACGCCTATAAAAAGGAAAGAACCTCACAGAGTCCGGTTAGAGGGTTAGTGGTGGACATCTTGAGCATGAACCACCGTTTAAGCACGTAGGGGTAAAACTAAGAAGCGGAATGAAAAGCGACCGTTAGGAAAAATCAGTAACGGAAGGCGAATGAAATACTTGGATATTATGGAAGGGTTCTGAGGAAATACTATTTATCTTCAAAGTAAACTGCGTACAAGCCACTAGTGCATCCAACTCTAGAATATTACTCCAACATTTGGAGGTCTCATCAGGTAGAAATAAAATCGATCGAATTCAGAGACGCACTTCTAGGATCTTAGCAGGATGGTGCAGCTCATACGAAAGTGCAACAGAGATGCCGCTGGAATGTAAACTGGAATCCTTTGAAGAAGAAAGATGTAATTTACGCGAAACCTTGTTGGGAAAATTTAGGAAAGGTGCATTCGACGACCACAGAGTGACCATTGTGCTGCTATAGCCGATATCTCGCTTATTGACATCGAAAATAAGAATGAAAATTATCTTAATAAATAAAAAAGATAAAAGAAGATCATGTGCATGTGCAAGTGTTTGCTTTACTTCTGGATTATGTCTTTCTGAACGTACTGGGACTTGAATAATGTTGTAGGATAATGTGAGTTATTCTCTAAACAAAAATTGTCCTGAAGAAACTACATTTAAAAAATATCAAAAAAGTTCTTGACAGTATTCCATTTACAAGATTTCACCATTGAAGGCTTAGCAAGCAATAAGAAGATATTTCATTACAAGTTACAATTACATAAGCTCAAGAGAAATAAAAAAATATAACTCAACATCAACATTTATTCTAACACAAAACTAATGATTAAATTCTTTTCATCTTTCCAATTCTATTAACATTGAGACAAAACTTTATAGAAGTAGCAAGAATTTCCTGACGTGAATGTCTGTGTTGAACCAAGGATACCTAACTGCCGCAATGATGTAAAATATGTTGATTTGTTATCTAAACCCAAATCTTCTCAAAATATTCATTCAGTGCATAATAATATTATTCCTATTGTAATATCTTCCATCAGATCGAAAGAAGGACTCTCAAGAGCACCAGGTTCTGCGTTTTTCCTGTGCAATCTCGCTGCCAGAACACCCGCTACAATACCCAGTCTCTCTCCTCATGATCAACACTTAACAGTGTTGCATCTTCGCAGAGCAAAGACGTCCTAACTAGTCTGCGGGGCCGGCCAGTGCGGCCGAGCGGTTCTAGGCGCTGCAGTCTGGAACCGCGAGACAGCTACGGTCGCAGGTTCGAATCCTGCCTCGGGCGTGGATGTGTGTGATGTCCTTAGGTTAGTTAGGTTTAAGTAGTTCTAAGTTCTAGGGGACTGATGACCTCTGATGTTAAGTCCCACAGTGCTCAGAGCCATTTTTTTTTAGTATGCGGGCAGTGCAGCGTCTCAGACAAGACTGCGCGTGCATAACCAAACGATCCAAATTTTACGTGAGCGTCGTAAGACATACAAAAACAAGAAAACTGTCTGTAAAGTTATATATACACACACACCTTTCAAGATAATAGAGGTTAGAGCAGATACGAAGGCATGTATGTAGCCATTGTTCCCTCACTCATGAAAGAATATTGGTACGATATAGCCTCTGCCGTGTACTGCACAGTGGCTTGCCGAGGATGTACGTGGATTTACACTGATTACCTCCCATACCCCTGCCCAAGGACAGCTTAAGTTGCGGCTCTTATGAACTCGCGACGTTAAAGTCTAATCTTCCCTCTCCATCCCTTGTTCCACGCGACAGCACACGCTCGTAGAGAGTAGGAATAAACGTCGGGATTATCCCCGAGAATCTCGGTGTAAGTCGCAGCGTGCGGAGGCGCACGCCGTGCGTACGTCAGCGTTGGGACGGCGGCGTCCGCGGCTCGGGTGCCGCTTTCCTCAGCAGTGTGCGCGTGCGGCCGCTGCTGCTGAGGGAGGGAGAAATCTGCATCCGCGCCGCGCGGTTTCTCCGGCACTTATCTCCGCCTCCAGCTCCAGCGGCTGGAACGCTCCGCTAACCAGGGGGCTGCTCTCTGCTCGTGGCGGCGCTCAGCTGCCCCCCTGGACGTCCTGGTGCCTCATCGACCTCGCATAACGGGGGGCGGCAAGAGTCCGCTAACTGCGTCCACGTCCCGATGTGCAGCCTTGAACTTCTATCTGATCAAAAGTCCCCGGGCGCCCTATGTAATGCAGAACTGACCACTAGGTGTCACCAGAAGCGGACTCCCCCATTATAAAAATGGTTCAAATGGTTCTGAGCACTATGGGACTCAACTGCTGAGGTCATTAGTCCCCTAGAACTTAGAACTAGTTAAACCTAACTAACCTAAGGACATCACTAACATCCATGCCCGAGGCAGGATTCGAACCTGCGACCGTAGCGGTCTTGCGGTTCCAGAATGCAGCGCCTTTAACCACACGGCCACTTCGGCCGGCTCCCCCATTATAGAAGGAGGCGCGGGGAGTACTATGTTGACAGTAGAGAAGCCGTAACAGCTACTTCGGTCGATCAAGAGAGCTCCGTGACTTGGAACGCGGACTAGTCATTGGATGTCATCTGAGTAACAATTCCATCAGGGACATTTCAGCCCTTTGTAGCTGCCGGAGTCGACTGTTATGATGTGGCACTGAGGTGGGAACGCGAAAGAACGACCACAGCTAAGTCAAGTGTGATATTCCTGGCTGTGGCCACCAGTATTTTGTTTTGCTAGAAGCTCGCCCTGATGCAGCTTGATACACATGAAGTAGCGTATGGTACAAAAGTGGAGTGAGGTACAAGTGACAGATGGTACAGTATGTACCTGTCCCGTAGGAGAGTCCGCCATTTGTACTGAACTTCCTCCTGATTGGTCGGCACGTTTGCGTGCTAGGCGCCAAAACGCCTAACTTGTCTAATTAATTATTTACATGCTTTTCATTGTATTTATCCCTGTTTTTAGTATGACAATCCCTCATGATTACCCTACGAGTCTGTTGTTTTTGTTTATTAAATGTACTGGTTTTGAGAAAGATAAGAGTAACGATATTGCAGCCGAAATGCTTCGGACACCATCGGATTGCTTTGGCGCGTGTCGAAGACGAAGTACTTCGGCTGCGCTAGTCACCCTGTTTCGCGTGTTCTGGAGGGTCGGAGGCGTATCTCAGTATCGTGCGTTACTTAGATGACAATATGCCGGCCGCTGTGGCCAAGCGGTTCTAGGTGCTTCAGATCAGAACCGCGCTGCTGCTACGGTCGCAGGCTCGAATCCTGCCTCTGGCATGGATGTGTGTGATTTCCTTAGGTTAGTTACGTTTAAGTAGTTCTAAGTCTAGGGGACTGATGACCTCAGATGTTAACTCCCTTAGTGCTCAGAACCATCTGAACCATTTTTCGAGTGTTGTGTAAGACAGCGTAAATGTGTGAATATTTGAATAATAAACAAACAGGATAAATTAATGAGAAGTGCCGCCTACCATCATTGTCAGTACTACAGATCTTGCCCTCTGTAGGTACAGAGACAAACCTGGGCAAGCGGCATCCCATAAAAAGCACGATCACGGGTTCGAATTGACAGCGTAGCAGTCTCCACCGAAGAATATCCCACTACCGACGAGCTGCCTTCTGCGCTGGGGACACAACTTTAGAAGACGACAGGTTTGTGGAAAGAACGGTCAGAGACTCTTATTCAATCTCTCCAGATCTCTCCAGCTTCCAGATCTGAATTCCAAAGGGACACATAATTTACACAAGACCATGCAAATCTCATGTATTGACGGACAGGGACGTTACGGTATTACGGAAGGCTTTTGTAAAAAATCACACGAAATCAGAGGAAAGAATCACGCGGCAGTTGCAAAGTTGCTGAAAAAAGCAAAAAGTTATAATCCTAAATTAGAAATACATGGGGAAATGATTACAAACTCCAGACATGTATGCGAAGAATTCAATAGGTATTTCATGAATTGTAACGAAATTGATGAACTCCCTCCTCCACACTTAAGTTCTAATATAATGTGGCACAGATAAAGAGAATTCAAAAATACTCATGTATCTTGCTATGAAGTGGGTAGTGCGTAGAGAGCTGAAAGGAATGGGGCGCGTTACTGGAACAGCTCTTCGAGAGGTGCGCTTTTCTGGAGTCAATGGTAAGTTCATTACTCAGACGAAGTGTTGAGTGCTATGTCAATAAATCATTTCAAATTAATTCTGTATTTCTAGATTCCTAGAATCACAGAACATAGTAGCGACGGAAACTCGTCGAGTAAAATAGAAGTGATTTCTGGCGTTCCCCACGGTAGTGTTATCGGTCCTCTGCTGTTCCTTATCTTTATAAACGATTTAGGAGACAATCTGAAGAGACGTCTCAGGTTTACAGATGAAGTCAGGGTCACCAGAAGATCAAAACCAATTGCAAAACGGTTTAGATAAGATATGTGTATGGTGCGAAAATTGGCAGTTGAGCCTAAATAATGAAAAATGTGACTTCATCCACATGACTGCTAATAGGAATTAGTTAAACTTCGATCACACGATAAATCAATCAAATTTAAACACCGTACATCCAAATAAATACCTAGGAATTAAAATTACGAACAATTTAAATTGAAAAAAAAAGTCGTTCAAATGGGTCTGAGCACTATGGGAATTAACATCTGAGGTCATCAGTCCCCTGGAACTTAGAACTACTTAAACTTGACTAACCTAAGGACATCGCACACATCCATGCCCGAGGCTGGATTCGAACCTGCGACCGTAGCGGTCGCGCGGTTCCAGACTGAAGCGCCTAGAGCCGCTCGGCCATACCGTCCGGCTAAATTGAAAAAAAAACACACAGGAAATTTTGTGGGAAGGCGAACTAAATACTGTATTTTATTCGCAGAACACTTAGAAGATGCAAAAGATCTGCTAAAGAGACTGGCTAAGCTATGCTTGTCTGTCCTATTTTGGAGTACTGCTGCGCGGAGTGGGATCCTTACCATATGGGATTAACGGAGTACATCCAGAACGCTCAAAGAAGGGCAGCGCTTTTTTTACTATCCAGTATGGGAGAGAGTGTCACGGATATGATACACGATTTGGGACGGACATCAGTAAAAGAAAGGCGTTTTTCGTTGCGGCTGGATCTACTCACTAAATTTAAGTCACCAACTCTTCTCCGAATGCGGAAGTATTTTGTTAAAGCCGATCTACACAGGGAAAAACGATCATCAGAATAAAATAAAGGAAATCAGAGCTTGCACGGAATGATATAGATGTTCTTCTTCTCCGGGCGCTGTCCGAGAGTGGAATAATAGAAAATTATAGTGAAGGTGGTTGATGAACCCTCTACCAGGCACTTAAGTGTGAATTGCAAAGTTGCCATGTAGATGTACATGTGTAAAAAAACGTTTGACATATTCTAAAGAGCGACGCCAATGGACAGTGGATGACTGGAAAAGAGTGATTTATAATCGTGAATTACGTTACACCCTGGTGGATAGGTTTCCTTTGGCGAATTCGTGGTTAGTGTGGTCCCCTTAACAGAACGCTACATGCAAAAGGACACGCACTCATTTTACTGTACTGCCTACAATAGAGGAGCGATTCATACACGATGACAAGCACGACAGTGCACCCTGTGATAAAGCGACATCTGTGAGGTAATAATTTGTGGACGGTAAAATTCCGAAAACGGACTGACCTATCCAAAGCCACGGAATGCTATGTCCTTGGAATAAGTTAAAATGTCGACTTCACTCCAAACCCCAGCGTCCAACATCACAACTTTCCAAGGTTACGGCCTGTGAGGAATATCGGGCTGCAAATACTCCACTGAAATTCAAACAGCCCATTGAAAGTGTCTCCAGTAGAGTTCAAGTCGCCATAAAGGCGGAGGGTGGATACACTCCACATTAACGTCCGCTAATAGGTGTCCAGATACTTTTGATCAAATAGTTTATATCTGTCTCACAAGGGGAGGCCGCCAATTGTGAAATTCAGATTCGATTCATACTCCGCATAATAAAAGCTCATGGCCAGAGGTGTAATGTGGCAAAGCACCAAGATGCACTTCTCAGCCGTTGTCGAGAAAATCGACAGTTAAAAGAAACCGTTGCGGTGAAGTACTCCCTACGATTAACAATTCTCTACAGCGTCGTGGCGCAGCGGTAAGCGCTCGGGTTCGTAATCCGAAGGTCGCCGGATCGAATCTCGCTCCATGCAATTTTTTTATTATTAGTTTATTGTAATTCAAATATATATATATATATATATATATATATAAAGTATTAATGAATTGCTTATGCATGTTGGTGAAGGCGGATCGCTCTCCAATTGTACCGCCTCCATTTTTCCGTTTTTTTTTTTTTTTTTAACAGGGTGTACCAAAGCTCTCCCGTCCGCACTGATTTTCGACAATGTTATAAGTTGCGCTAGGGACCGCATCTACCTTCTTTCGAAGTTAGCAGGCAACTACGCTGTTATGCGGCGGCTCGTTTCGGCCCATTCAACATCTGTCATTCAAGTGTAACGAGCGAGTAACGGAGTCTATACTTCATACCTGCCACAGCAAATTTGTGTTCGTGGAATCTCTATTCTAATTCGAACGTTTGACTTACGCTATACTTATTCGTTTCGGAATATCGTTTCTACGTCTTCCGTTAACTATACGTGGTTAACATTATGAAGACAATTAATAACATTTGTGAAATACAACTTTGTTTGCGGAAAACACAATGATGTTCGAAGTCGCCAGTTTTTCCACGACAAACGACTTTCAACAACTTATTATATGCATAATTGTTGCAACTGATTCCCAGGAATTATATATATATATATATATATATATATATATATATATATATATATATATATATATATATATATATATATATATATATATATTTGAATTATAGAAAACAAATACTAAGAAAAAGTGTTACATAGCGCGAGATTCGATCCGGCGACCTTCGGATTACGAACCCGAGCGCTTACCGCTGCGCCACGACGCTGTAGATAATTATTAATCGTAGAGAGTATTTCACGGCAACGGTTTCTTTTAACTGTCGATTTTCTCGACAACGGCTGAGAAGTGCATCTTGGTGCTTTGCCACATTACACCTCTGGCCATGAGCTTTTATTATGCGCAGTATGAATCGAATCTGAATTTCACAATTGGCGGCCTCCCCTTGTCAGTTGCGTGCGCGTTCTGTACTAAAATCGCTTATACGAGCGGTATGTAGCGTAGCGATATCTGTTGACGATTAGGAAGCGATTAAGAATCGTCCAAGTGCCTGCGATGCCATACAGAACGCGTTGCCTCTCTGGGAACTTTACCATCTGTCGTTCTTGTGATTGCGGGCTGGTTGCAGGTCCAGCGACGCGCGTGAGCTTTGCAGATCGCTTAAATAACATACCAATGACAGTTGTTTATCTTACATGAATCGAAGTGAAATTCTACAGGATCATTCAGAATAGTAATAGTTAGTTCACTGTTGCAGGAGGAGACAGGAGGAGCAGATTAGTGTTTAACGTCCTGTCGACAGCGACATCATTAGAGACGGAGCACAAGCTCAGAATAGGGAAGGATGAAGAAGGAAAGCGGCCGAGCCCTTTCGAAGGAACCACCCTGGCATTTGCCTCAATCGACTCAGGGAAAGCTCTGAAAACCTGTATCATGTGGCCGGAACCAACTTTCTCCCGAAAGTGAGTCCAATGTGCTAACTACTGCGCTTGCTTCTTAACTGTCGTAATTTCCCATTAAAAGTAACATCCTGACACATTAATATGTTTTTAAATACATCAGATGATGACTTGAACTCAATACTGTTGCAAAAAACTTAATTAAGCAGTATTTTGTTACGTAGTGTTCTAGTTTTCAGGGACTACGTATTGTTTTCAGTTGTTTCACATAACTTTTTTAATTTGTTTTACTATCAATGTGAGTGAGGGAGTAAATGAAGCATATATGCGACGCATAATTCTTGAAATTTGTTAAAATTCATGAATAATGACTGTGTGAACTGCATGGCTTAGACCGACTCCTAGCTGAACCAACAGCGCGTCTGACTGCCTTGGAGCGGACCCGGGTTCGATTTCCGGGCGCCGGCCGGAGTGGCCGTACCGTTCTAGGCGCTACAGTCTGGAACCGAGCGACCGCTACTGTCGCAGGTTCGAATCCTGCCTCGGGCATGGATGTGTGTGATGTCCTTAGGTTAGTTAGGTTTAATTAGTTCTAAGTTCTAGGCGACTGATGACCTCAGAAGTTAAGTCGCATAGTGCTCAGAACCATTTGAACCATTTGATTTCCGGGCGGGTCGGAGGTTTCCTACGCTCGGGGACTGGAGGTTGTGTTGTCCTCATGATCTTTTCATCATCACTGATGTGCAAGTCGTCCAGTATGGCGTCAGCTGAAGAATTGCGACTCGGCGGCCGAACTTCCCCAGGTGAGTACTCCTGCCTATCAATACCAGACGATCATATAATTTTCATTTCCATTTCAAGGTGTAATCGAGCAAAGAGTTACACGCATGTTATGATGTGCTTAACATAAAGCAGTCTGTTTAAGGATCTAGAAGAAAAATCTTTAATTCAGTCCATAAGACAAGTAAACGTAAAATTACTTTCAGTTTACTTACTTTTCGCAAATTAGTTTGGAATCTGATTAAAGTAAATTCGGAATTGGAGATTGGTCAAGGAGGGAAATTATCAAGTTGGTGATAAACTGTGAAGCTGGTTCGCTACAGT
This sequence comes from Schistocerca serialis cubense, assembly GCF_023864345.2. Lineage (NCBI taxonomy): Eukaryota > Metazoa > Arthropoda > Insecta > Orthoptera > Acrididae > Schistocerca > Schistocerca serialis. The sequence goes on from NC_064645.1 coordinate 564,954,546, forward strand.
GAGTTCCAGCCACTTAGAATAGAGAACGTTCCAGCGTTCTGTAGGTAGGGGAGGAATCGTAACTCGGCTAAATTAGCGACCTGAACTATGTTTAAGGGGTCCAGCAAAAATGTTGTAATTTACTTTGTATGAGAAGCAGAGTAGTTCGAAAGATGGTGAGATCACGTATAATCAACGTTTCCGGAATTTTGAGATTTTTAGACAATTTTGTGATTTTCTACAGACAAGCTAAAAAGTTCCGCGTGGCGTGCCATGTAGTTGTAGTTCATAATATCAGATTACTGAATGTTGGTGAACTCTGTACTACCTATCGGGCATACCAAAATTGATAACCATTGTTCAACTATCAAATTTTATATTGGTAGTTAAAAGCTGCAGTTCTTTAGATAGCAGGTCACGAGTTCCCTGCTTACATCTATACAATATGTGAATGAAAGTGAGAGAGGACACTGTGAGTAAGTACTAGATTTTACGTCAAGAACTGTGTGTTGGTAGTGATTTAGCAGAAACTTGTGTACTGTGAAAATGAAAATTTATGACAAATATTTTAGACCACAAATTGTGTTAGGTCAATAGCCTCATTTAGATTCTGGATGGAGAACCCTCTTTATAGCAAGAAACAGACATTTTTCTGAACGCTGTTGTCACTTATAGAGCAGCGTATCTTTTAAACAGGTTTTCCAAGCTGAACCACATTCTAGTTCCCACAGATCCCGCGCTGTTGCATTTGGTTCTTTAATAGTGGCAATAATTTATTTACAACTATTAAATAATTATAATAAAAATAGGAGAAAGAAAACTGGCATTCTACGGATCGGAGCGTGGAATGTCAGATCTCTTAATCAGGCAGGTAGGTTAGAAAATTTAAAAATGGAAATGGATAGGTTAAATTTGGATATAATGGGAATTAGTGAAGTTCAGCGGCAGGAGGAACAAGTCTTTTGGTCAGGTGAATACAGGGTTATAAATACAAAATCAAATAGGGGCAATGCAGGAGTAGGTTTAATAATGAATAGAAAAAATAGGAGTATGGGTAAGCTACTACAAACGGCATAGTGAACGCATTATTGTGGCCAAGATAGACACGAAGCCCACGTCTGCTACAGTAGTGCAAATTTATATGCCAACTAGCTCTGCAGATGACGAAGAAATTGATGAAATGTACGATGAGATAAAAGAAATTATTCAAGTAGTGAAGGGAGACGAAAACGTAATAGTCACGGGTGACTGGAATTCAAGAGTAGGAAAAGGGAGAGAAGGAAACATAGTAGGTGAATATGGATTGTGGCTAAGAAACGAAAGAGGAAGCCGCCTGGTAGAATTTTGCGCAGAGCATAACTTAATCATAGCTAACACTTGGTTTAAGAATCATGAAAGAAGGTTGTTTACATGGAAGAACCCTGGAGATATCTAAGGTTTCAGATAGATTATATAATGGTAAGACAGAGATTTAGGAATCGGGTTTTAAATTGTAAGACAATTCCAGGGGCAGATGTGGATTCTGACCACAATCTACTGGTTATGAACCGTAGATTAAAACTGAAGAAACTGCAAAAAGATGGGAATTTAAGGAGATGGGACCTGGATAAACTGACTAAACCAGAGGTTGTACAGAGTTTCAGGGAGAGCATAAGGGAACAATTGACAAGAATGGGGGAAAGAAATACAGTAGAAGAAGAATGGGTAGCTATGAGGGATGAAGTAGTGAAGGCAGCAGATGTTTAAGTAGGTAAAAAGACGAGGGCTAGTAGAAATCCTTGGGTAACAGAAGAAATATTGAATTTAATTGATGAAAGGAGAAAATATAAAAATGCAGTAAATGAAGCAGGCAAAAAGGAATACAAACGTCTCAAAAATGATATCGACAGGAAGTGCAAAATGGCTAAGCAGGGATGGCTAGAGGACAAATGTAAGGATGTAGAGGCTTATCTCACTAGGGGTAAAATAGATACTGCCTACAGGAAAATTAAAGAGACCTTTGGAGAAAAGAGAACCACTTGTATGAATATCAAGAGCTCAGATGGAAACCTAGTTCTAAGCAAAGAAGGGAAAGCAGAAAGGTGGAAGGAGTATATAGAGGGTCTATACAAGGGCGATTTACTTGAGGTCAATGTTATAGAAGTGGAAGAGGATGTAGATGAAGATGAAATGGGAGATATGATACTGCGTGAAGAGTTTGACAGAGCACTGAAAGACCTAAGTCGAAACAAGGCCCCGGGAGTAGACAACATTCCATTAGAACTACTGGTGGCCTTGGGAGAGCCAGTCATGACAAAACTCTACCATCTGGTGAGCAAGATGTATGAGACAGGCGAAATACCCTCAGACTTCAAGAAGAATATAATAATTCCAATCCCAAAGAAAGCAGGCGTTGACAGATGCGAAAATTACCGAACTAACAGTTTAATAAGTCACGGCTGCAAAACACTAACTCGAATTCTTTACAGACGAATGGTAAAACTGGTAGAAGTTGACCTCGGGGAAGATCAGCTTGGATTCCGTAGAAATATGGGAACACGTGAGGCAATACTGACTCTACGACTTATTTTAGAAGCTAGATTAAGAAAAGGCAAACCTATGTTTCTAGCATTTGTAGACTTAGAGAAATCTTTTGACAATGTTGACTGGAATACTTTCTTTCAAATCCTGAAGGTGGCACGGATAAAATACACAGAGCGAAAGGCTATTTACAATTTGTACAGAAAGCAGATGGCAGTTAAAAGGGTCGAAAGACATGAAAGGGAAGCAGTGGTTGGGAAGGGAGTGAGACAGGGTTGTAGCCTCTCCCCGATGTTATTCAATCTGTATATTGAGCAAGCAGTAAAGGGAACAAAAGAAAAATTTGGAGTAGGTATTAAAATCCATGGAGAAGAAATAAAAACTTTAAGGTTCGCCGATGACTTTGTAATTCTGTCGGAGACAGTAAAGGACTTGCAAAAGCAGTTGAACGGAATGGACAGGGTCTTTGAAAGGAGGATGAACATCAACAAAAGCAAAACGAGGATAATGGAATGTAGTCAAATTAAATCAGGTGATGCTGAGGGAATTAGATTAGGCAATGAGAAACTTAAAGTACACTCCTGGAAATTGAAATAAGAACACCGTGAATTCATTGTCCCAGGAAGGGGAAACTTTATTGACACGTTCCTGGGGTCAGATACATCACATGATCACAATGACAGAACCACAGGCACATAGACACAGGCAACAGAGCATGCACAATGTCGGCACTAGTACAGTGTATATCCACCTTTCGCAGCAATGCAGGCTGCTATTCTCCCATGGAGACGATCGTAGAGATGCTGGATGTAGTCCTGTGGAACGGCTTGCCATGCTATTTCCACCTGGCGCCTCAGTTGGACCAGCGTTCGTGCTGGACGTGCAGACCGCGTGAGACGACGCTTCATCCAGTCCCAAACATGCTCAATGGGGGACAGATCCGGAGATCTTGCTGGCCAGGGTAGTTGACTTACACCTTCTAGAGCACGTTGGGTGGCACGGGATACATGCGGACGTGCATTGTCCTGTTGGAACAGTAAGTTCCCTTGCCGGTCTAGGAATGGTAGAACGATGGGTTCGATGACGGGTTGGATGTACCGTGCACTATTCAGTGTCCCCTCGACGATCACCAGTGGTGTACGGCCAGTGTAGGAGATCGCTCCCCACACCATGATGCCGGGTGTTGGCCCTGTGTGCCTCGGTCGTATGCAGTCCTGATTGTGGCGCTCACCTGCACGGCGCCAAACACGCATACGACCATCATTGGCACCAAGGCAGAAGCGACTCTCATTGCTGAAGACGACACGTCTCCATTCGTCCCTCCATTCACGCCTGTCGCGACACCACTGGAGGCGGGCTGCACGATGTTGGGGCGTGAGCGGAAGACGGCCTAACGGTGTGCGGGACCGTAGCCCAGCTTCATGGAGACGGTTGCGAATGGTCCTCGCCGATACCCCAGGAGCAACAGTGTCCCTAATTTGCTGGGAAGTGGCGGTGCGGTCCCCTACGGCACTGCGTAGGATCCTACGGTCTTGGCGTGCATCCGTGCGTCGCTGCGGTCCGGTCCCAGGTCGACGGGCACGTGCACCTTCCGCCGACCACTGGCGACAACATCGATGTACTGTGGAGACCTCACGCCCCACGTGTTGAGCAATTCGGCGGTACGTCCACCCGGCCTCCCGCATGCCCACCATACGCCCTCGCTCAAAGTCCGTCAACTGTACATACGGTTCATGTCCACGCTGTCGCGGCGTGCTACCAGTGTTAAAGACTGCGATGGAGCTCCGTATGCCACGGCAAACTGGCTGACACTGACGGCGGCGGTGCACAAATGCTGCGCAGCTAGCGCCATTCGACGGCCAACACCGCGGTTCCTGGTGTGTCCGCTGTGCCGTGCGTGTGATCATTGGTTGTACAGCCCTCTCACAGTGTCCGGAGCAAGTATGGTGGGTCTGACACACCGGTGTCAATGTACTCTTTTTTCCATTTCCAGGAGTGTAGTAAAGGAGTTTTCCTATTTGGGGAGCAAAATAATTGATGATGGTCGAAGTAGAGAGGATATAAAATGTAGACTGACAATGTCAAGGAAAGTGTTTCTGAAGAAGAGAAATTTGTTAACATCGAGCATAGATTTAAATGTCAGGAAGTCGTTTCTGAAAGTTTTTGTATGGAGTGTGGCCTTGTATGGAAGTGAAACATGGACGATAAATAGTCTGGACAAGAAGAGAATGTGGTGCTACAGAAGAATGCGGAAGATTAGATGGGTAGAACACGTAACTGATGAGGAGGTACTGAATAGGATTGGAGAGAAGAGGTGTTTGTGGCACAACTTGACTAGAAGAAGGGATCGGTTGGTAGGACATGTTCTGAGGCATCAAGGGATCACCAATTTAGTATTGGAGGGCAGCGTGGAGGGTAAAAATTGTAGAGGGAGACCAAGAGATGAATAGACTAAACAGATTCAGAAGGATGTAGGCTGCAGTAGGTACTGGGAGATGAAGAAGCTTGCACAGGATAGAGTAGCATGGAGAGCTGCATCAAACCAGTCTCAGGACTGAAGACCACAAGAACAACAACAATAAAAATAGATACATAAAGAAATAAAAATAATGATAAAAATAAATACATAATAAAACAGAGACATGTTTCAAAGCTTTACCGTCCTTCGAAGTAGCCACCGTAATTGTGTACCCCATGTTGCTAGCGATATGGAAGTCATAAGATACTTTTAGCAGCGCCAATTTTATTGATATTTCGAATGAAGCAGTCTGTCGCCCGACGAATCACTGTAAAGGTTCTGTAGCGAATGCCGTGAATTTCTTCCTTCACTACAGGAACCAAACCTAAGTTACAAGGGTGTAAGTCTGGGGAGTGTTGTGGATGGTGAAACACTCCGCGACCAATGATCGAACAAACCAGTCACAGCTAGCGGTGTACGCGCCCCGAGAATTGTCCTGCAAAGTGATGGATGGGTTCTGCAGAAAATGTCCCTCTCCTTTCTCAAAGTTAGATTGTTTTTCAAAAATGAACAGCTATGCAGCACATCGTGAGTGTGTTATTGGGGAATGGTATGCGTAACACCATCAGATTCGTATACGAGAATCATTATAACTTTCACATTGCGGGCGTTCTGAAGAACTGTCGACCGCCGTGGTGGCCCATACTGATGCGATCCATTTGTTGAGCGTTTCCGGTACGACTGGTACGATGGCTCATGTGTCATCCTGCGAAAAGATACGACACAAGGCAGCCCTCCTTTGCATCCATAACGTTCCAAGAGTGTATGGGCAGCGTCGTGCCGTGACCGTTTCGGCATTTTCGTCAAATCGCATGAAACCCATTGTGATATTTTTCTCAAGTTCAGGCATTCCTTGGGTATGTGGCGCGCAGTTCTACGAGCTAATCCCGTCTCCTGGCCCAGCACAAGTAGCTTATGGTGATGATTACAGTCCAGTAAAAAGGTAATTCTTCATCGAAGTTGGAATGATCTGGTCGACGAAAGCCTGCCATCTAATTGGTGTCCATCGTCGAAAAAGTTTTTACCCACCATGTTCTTCTTCTATGAGAGTGCGAAGATTCCTCGCAAGCTCCTGAAAGATTGTGATGATATTGACATGTTATAAGTTATCCAACTCCGCTGTTTCGAAAACATCGTGACAGCACTAGATTAGACAGTCCACACTGTTCGTCTTGTAACTGCACAGGAACATTAAGCCAGTTTTCTGTACCTGCTGTTGTTCATGGCATCCGGAAGCACCCACTCCACATCTGGAATGTGTTGTGTTGGCAGAAGAGCCAACACCGTGTTACTAGAGGAGGCCGAAATGCACGCGTGTTAGCTCACGCAGGCTGGCGTGAGGAGGGAAGGACTATACTGACGTGAGGTCTGGAACATGACAAGGAATTAGAATTCAGAAAGCGGACGTAATTAGTTTGATACTTAGCTTTAATCTATTAATGAAGAACGTCGCTCTTGACGGTACATGATTCACAATATTATCTGTTTAGAATACATTCTTGAAGAATATGGCGCCTTGCTAGGTCGTAGCAAATATCGTAGCTGAAGGCTATGCTAAACTGTCGTCTCGGCAAATGAGAGCGTATGTAGACAGTGAACCATCGCTAGCAAAGTCGGCTGTACAACTGGGGCGAGTGCTAGGGAGTCACTCTAGATTAGACCTGCCGTGTGGCGGCGTTCGGTCTGCAATCACTGATAGTGGCGACACTCGGGTCCGACGTATACTAACGGACCGCGGCCGATTTAAAGGCTACCACCTAGCAAGTGTGGTGTCTGGCGGTGACACCACAGAATGACTCTCCCCGGAATGCACACAGAGTGCACACTGGTCTTCTTCCCCTCCTTGGCAGCCGTATCCCATTATGCGCCTAACGCTGGATCTCGCAACTGCCGATAGTCCTACCTTCTGTGACTTCCCAGGTCTTGCAAGCCCCTGAAAGAGGACAAGCGAATTCATCTGGCTCAGCACATTTATCAGAAATAAAAAGGACCCCAGTAAGTATTTCCTTGCTTGCCACACTTGGAACGACCTCCCACTCGACCACAGGTGAGGGCAGTAATCGAAGTGGCCACTGTAGTGGACTGATCAGGAATGTGCTGGGTGTCCTTTGGATCCAAACTTCAGGTTCCTCACAGTGACGCCGATTGGATACAACCTCAAGCTGTGACCAAAGCCAGCACCACCTGTATCTGTGAGCGAAGGATCACCAACTCAGCTTGCATCTGAACACAGCAATCAAAATGCCTGTCAGTGCTAAAGGCGGCAGAAATATTCACTAGACAGTTATTGAAAGATGGAATTATGCCTGATATATATACAAACATGTAAGAAAATTAGGAATTTAGTCCGAAAAGCACACAGGAAAATCGAAATAAGTCGGTTCTTATTACACGCTGCGCCAACTCACAAACTAAACAGTGGGCTCAGATGCGCTTTCTCGGGGACGGAAGCTGCCATCGAACTGAAGTGTCAAACAACTGTACCTGGTTCTTCAAACAAAAACTAATATCTGTAGCGACGCAAACCACTGGTTCTTCAAACAAAAACTAATATCTGTAGCGATGCAAACCACTGGTTCTTCAAACAAAAACTAATATCTGTAGCGATGCAAACCACTGGTTCTTCAAACAAAAACTAATATCTGTAGCGATGCAAACCACTGGTTCTTCAAACAAAAACTAATATCTGTAGCGATGCAAACCACTGTGCTGTGCACTACATCAAACAGAAACAAACACCTGTCATGATCCAAACAATGATACTATGCGTTACAAGCTTGTTCAAACGCGGAACTGTCTGTGATAAATACATGAACACGCTAGAAGTTTAAGAACTTAAACTAAAAAGCACCCAGGAAAACCAAAATAAGTCACATCTTATTAGAAGCTGTGTAAACTCAACAAGCGAAATTGTGGGGTCTGAAGCGCTGCGGCAGGGGCGGAAAATACCACATAACTAATATACGGTACAGTATTGAAGGTGCCGCGCGGGATTAGCCGAGCGGTCTCAGGGGATGCAGTCATGGACTATGCGTCTGGTCCCGGCGGAGGTTCGAGTCCTCCCTCGGGCCTGGGTGTGTGTGTGTGTGTGTGTTTGTCCTTAGGATAATTTAGGTTAAGCAGTGTGTAAGCTTAGGGACTGATGACCCTAGCAGTTTAGTCCCATAAGATTTCACACACAGTATTGAAGGGACCGAGTGAGAGAAATAAAAAGAAAACTCCTAGGTTTGCTTGTAACTAATTATATAATGGACGAAGAAGCAGAGGATTATTTCCTCCGGACTTATGCAAAATGCAGAAGAACACAGTCAGCAATATGTCTTTGACTCTATATCAATTAAAAGTTTACTTTTTTCGACACTGAAACGCACCTTTTGGTTTTTAGCACACTTTGCAGCAATTTCGCAAACTAATTGCAGCCACTGCTTCGCTAGAATGCAGCATACAACGCATTAGACTCGTCCAGAACCAGTTGCCCTGTTAACGCCTGTCGTAAAGTGTTGGCACACTAAGCATTGCGTTCTGCCGGGAAACACCTCCAGTATTTTGTTACTGTCGACGAGACGATCACTGCGACAGGCGCATTACGCACTACGCGGCGCAATGTTTCTTCTCCTAGGAAAACCCAGTTCTGTGTGGGAAGGGGAATTCATCTGCGCCGGCCGGTGTGGCCGTGCGGTTCTAGGCACTTCAGTCTGGAATTGTGTGACCGCTACGGTCGCAGGTTCGAATCCTGCTTCGGGCATGGATGTATGTGATGTCCTTAGGTTAGTTAGGTTTAAGTAGTTCTAAGTTCTAGGGGACGGATGACGACAGAGGTTAAGTCCCATAGTGCTCAGAGCCATCTGAACCATTTGAATCCATCTGCGGTGACGTAAGGCAGATGTATGTAACTTACGTATGGAATAAGTGACGCTATTTGATTCCTTTGTGTTGCGACTCTACGGCACCATTTGCCACTATTTAAGGTTCAACCCTCGCGTGCGGCGGGAGTCGCTACTAACATAGGAGCGAATGTCGTATCTATACCACTGACGTTTTCACGCAATACGATTATTGCCGAACCAGTTGTCCTCCCGTGGCTGTTATCGGAAACAGGCGATAACGTTTCTGGTCGGTTGTGCCTACAGCATCAAGTGGCTGAGCATGTCTTCGTGAAATGTCGTCAACAGCGCAGCGCCGTGTTATCCACAATTAAAAATACAGCTGCGAGTGGAAAACAGAAGAAGATGTCGCGAAAGTTGACATATTATGGCGAAAAAGAGCTTACATTCAAAGTTGCATTATTTTGCCAGGAAGCAAAAAGCAGAATCAGGCAATTATACCTCTACGGTTCTACAGAAAGCATTTTTGCGGGCGGCAAAAATTATAGGAAAGCCGGAGAGATCAGTAAAATATTATATGTGAGTGCATGCTTTCTCGGCGAGTTTCATATATGAAGTGTTCACCGGTTGTCAGCCGAGTAGCGTCGTCGTCTCGTAGCAACGTTTCGATGGAATGCGTCTCCATCATCTTCAGACCAGAAGATGATGGAGACGCATTCCATCGAAACGTTGCTACGAGACGACGACGCCACTCGGCTGACAACCCGTGAAGACTTCGTATATCAGTAAAATGAATTCGAAATTAAGAAGCGGGGAAAAAGTTAGATCTGGAAAATGAAGGCACCCAAGAAAAATAGTTTTTCTAGATAACTTCGATAAAGCAATTATTCGAGAAAATGTTTGGAGTATTATGAGCAAAAGGTGTTCAAAAAAGGAGATACGTTTTCAGCGGGGTAGGGAAACTTTTGGAAAATTTTGATAGACATAGGATTTAGTTTTAAAACTTGTAAAAACGAGAGAAGAAGCCTAACAGAACGTTTCGGCACTGTTGCAAAGTGTGGGAAATTCTTGAGAGCAATAAGAAACAATGAAAAGGGCCCAAATAAACCAGTGATATTCACGGACGAAACGTGGGTGCATATCATGAAGAAGAGCTGGTACCATGAAGTACCTGGTGTAACGACTGTTAGTATTGCAGGCCAAAAGGCTACTGTTGTCCACACTGGAGGAGCAATGGTTTCATATAGGGAGCAGATTTAATTTATGATTCGAAAACTAAATCCCAAAATTATCACGCTGATATGAATGAGGATTATTACCACAAATGGCAAGAAGAGAAACTGATTACTAAGATCCCGTATGGTAGTATCCTTGTTCTTGAAAATGAACCGTATCATACTGCTCAGGAAGTAAAGATCCCGCTACTGTACCTCGCAAAAAGGACGTAATTAAATGGCTCATTCAGAACAAAATCAATTTTGAGCCGAGATTAACAAGTAATGAATTTTTACAAACTGTGCGTTGTAGTAAGCCAAAGCAGATGCAGTTTTAAAGCGTAAGAGAAGTACTATTGTCAGGCTTTCATCACACCCTGATAAACTACTATAATGAGACAAAATATTGCAGCAGAAAACGTTTCTTCCATTAATTTCACTAACCTCAAACAAATAACCAAAGAGACTTTATCGAAGATTACTCAACATGATTGGTCAAAGGCTTACGAATATGTGAAAGGAATTTAAAATGTATATTGACGCAGAACTGGGTTAATGGCAGAAACAATAGAGAATATAATAACCAATGTTGATCTGGGGAGTGAAGACAGAAATGTAGCACATGACAACCACAGTGATATTGAAACTGACACGGCAGATGGAATTGGAACGGATTCCAGTGAAATAGATACAGGAGATGAAGAAATCGTCGTCTACACCTTGTGTGATGGATCATCTACTTCATAACTCTAATCACAAAAGGTTACTGCAGTTTCCATTGTAATAACTATAGTGGTACCGCCCTTTCTTCTCTCTGCATCCCCGATTTCCGGCTGATTCACAATAAGCCGACCGTAGCGTGGTGGTGGTGGTGTGTTGGGGCTTATGGGAGGTCAACATCGAGGTCATCAGCGCCCTGACACACATTAAAAGGAACGAATGTGGACAGACCTAAGAAAACTAAAGCACACACTCAAAGAAAGCAGGAAAAGAAGGAAAATGCTACATAAGAAAGTAAAACCTAAGGAAAGGGGAAACACAGCAACAAAAATGTCACAGGAAATTGTTATTGGCTGGCCACTTACATAAAATATGGGCGAGCTTGTCACACAGTGAGCAAATTAAAATCCTCTCCCTAAAATCTTTGTAAAAAACAATTGACAGGGCACAGAACTTTAAAATTTTAACCACATTCGTCCGAGTGTTGCCTAAAAGAGATGGCAGGTCCGCTGGCAAGTCAGCCGCGACCCGCTGGTCAGAAAATAAAACGCAATCCAATAAAACGTGGCGCACAGTGACCTGGACGCCGCAAGCACCACACATTGGAGGATCCTCTCGCCGGAGCAGGAAGCCGTGCGTCATAGGGCTGTGGCCTATTCGAAGCCGAGTGAGGAGAACTTCGTCCCGTCGATGGGGCTGAAAGGAAGTACACTACACACGCGTTGTGGGCTTGACTATACGGAGCTTATTGTCAGTCACTTCCAGCCACTCATCCTCCCACCGACGCATGACCCGTGAGCTCAACAGGGGATAGCACACTGAGATACTTGTGGGGCAAGACACGCCTCCTTGGCTGCGAGATCTGCCCTTTCATTCCCAGCAATGCCGACATGCCCCGGAACCCAGCAGAAAGCTACAACCTTCCCCAGTCGCTGTAGTCGGAGGAGGGCATCCTGGATGGTCTGGACAATTTTGTCTGCCGGATACAAACGTTGCAATGAGTGAAGGGCACTGAGTGAATCGGAACAGACAAGAAATTTAGGACAGGAAGAATGTCTCATGTGCTCCAGTGCCCGCAAGATCGCAAACAACTCTGCATCAAAGACAGTAAAAGTCTGAGGCAGTCGGACCTTGAGGACACGATATGGAAAAACAACTGAGCAACCAACAGAGTCCCCTTGTTTCGACCCATCCGTAAAAACAGCTACATAGTCGTGGTGCTCAGAAAAAATGGCAGAAAATGCTGCATTAAAAACGGTGGCAGGAGTGCAATCTCTCTTGTACTGAAATAAATCTAAAATCACTCCGGGCCTCTTCAGTAACCAGGGTGGCAGGCGGTTAAAACCTTGGATTTGGGGTTGTACAGACTCCACACCGAGGGACTCTAGTACACGTTGCACACGGATCCCAAACGGCAACGTAGCCCGGGGACGGCGGGAAAAAAGGCGGTCCAGAGGTGGATGGGCAACAAGATGGTGAGCAGGCGATCTGGGAGCTGCAAGAAACTTACAAGCCTGGCGCACCAGCAGGAGCTGCCGCCGGATGGTAAGTGGCGGTTCGCCAGACTCAGCACAGAGGCTGGGAACGGGACTGGTCCGATAAGCACCTGTGGCCAGCATGGTGAACAGCGTCAAGGATCCGCAAATAAGATGGCCTCGCTGACCCAAATACTGTGCACCCATAGTCCAGCCGTGAAGGCACGAAAGCTCCATAAAACTGAAGGAGACGCGCCCTGTCCGCGCCCCAAGATCTGTGGCTGAGGCACTTGAGGATGTTCAGTGCCTTCAGCGTTGCGCTCTCACTCACTGGTGCAATAACATTGTGGGTGACTAACGCGAGACTAGATCTGCAATACTTCATGATGTCGCTAATTGCACTGATACGCAAATTAACATTGTTCGCAGATAGCAGAATGACCTTTATTCTAGCTTCTCGCACGGGAAACACTGATGTCCCAGAAGACACGCGACCACTATGAGGCGCCTCAGATCCAACCACGGCAGCAACAGGAAGGATCTACATCGCTTTGCAGTGGTCGCAGACTCAGTGTGCGGCTGCGGTGAATAACAGGATGTCAACCACATCTTTCTTGACCGCCCAACCAGATACAACGCTACAAGCCACGTACTACGCTGCCTGGTCACCATCCAATGAGTTGCACATTATGACTGTTGTGTGAGTACTGTTCAAATGCTAAAATAAAAATCAGAAGCTTTATCAGATGCCTTTCGCACCTTTTGGTGGGACTGAAGTGTAGGGGCGTGTTGCGAACTAGTTTGCACACGTGTGCGAGGCACCTTATGGTGTGTATGAATGGTCACTTTCTCCGTTCACTGTTCCAGTCGCAAGTGGACAGCAGGGAGAACGATTCTCCAAGTCGGTTCGAATCTCTTTATTTATTTATTTATTTATGCATTTATTTTACCTAGCAAGATTAGGGCCTTCAGGCCCTCTCTTACACCTAACCAGGCATACTCAGATTCAACAAATTTCAGTGTCTACAGAAAATTAGGACATATAACATGTTATACAGTATTAATGTTAAAGAAGAAAAATAGAGATTATAAAAGTAGTACAATGATAATTATAACAATCAAGAATAATAAAAATAATAATAATAATGATAATAATAATAATAATAATAATAATGACTATGTATATGAATGTAAACATATTTTTCCTTTATGAGTGTCAGTCCTATTGCTAGTTGGGAATTTTCTCGTTATATTCTTGCAGCTTGTGAGTTATTCTCATCAAGCAGAGACATAAGACGATGGAATGGGGTGAAAGAGATATAGAAGAGGTAGATAGGTTAGAGGAAGAGAAATAGAATGGTAAAATTCGAAGCTATGATGGAGAGGAGAAAGAAAAAGATGAGGGGGGGCACAACAATGGTGGCTATACCGTCCCTAACATGTAAGTCTTAAGTTCCCTCTTGAATGTTGAGTGGTTTTGGATAAGACGCAGATCACAGGGGAGCGCGTTCCATAGTCGTATGGCTGAGATGGAGAATGACACGGAGAAAGATTTTGTGTTATGTAAAGGTACAGCCAAGATGCTAGACGTATCCGATCTGGTATTGCGGTTGTGGAATGATGATGGGTGTTTAATGTGAGAAGATAAGTATTGGGGGCACCAGTGGCTAAGAAATCGATGAAGTAAGTACATCGTGTGGTGATCGCGTGCCTTATGTGGGCGTATCCAACCTAGCTGGGAGTATGAAGGACTGATATGATCATACAACCGTATGTTGCATACGTATCTAACACAAGCATCTCGAATTTTCATTATTTGTGCCATGTTGAACTACATCACAGTAGTAAAGATTAGGCAAGACTAGTGTTTGGACTAATTTTTCTTTAACGTGGGTTGGAAATATTTTTCTAAATTTTTGAATTGCATGTAGGGAGGAGAGCGATTTCCGGCAAGCTGTGACTGTTTGTTCTTCCCAGTTTAGGTGTTCATCCAAGATTATTCCAAGGTCTTTTACTGTTTTTTGGTATGGTAGTTGGGTTAATTTTACACGGATGGTATTTTCACGAGATATGCAGCGTGGGGCAAATAAAAGTGGCCAGGCTCGAGTTCCAGGATACAAAGTAACACAGCAGGGGAAAGGAAAGACAGTACTAACCCAACTATAACAGATGGTGAAAGAGACCATCATTCCTTTCTTGGCACTTTTGGAGCTGGTTAGCATGTTAGTGAAGGCGGATCGAACGTAGACTGCTGGAATTGCTGCAGCCTCGTCGGAAATGTTCTGCTAAAGCTCTTGAAGATCGAGAGATCTGTTGCGATACATCGTAGAATTGAGGGTTCCCCACACAAAGTAGTCGCACATCGACAGATCAGATGACGTAGGTGGCATCTAGGCAGGGATGCATGTGCAGGCCCAGGTGGAGTATTCGTCCGCATGATCTGTCTGATATGCCGGTCTCTTGCGACAAGCGTCGTGTTGATTTGAGAGGACTCTGAAGTACTGTATTTTCTGGTGAACTGCAGGCACATTTTCTGGTGTGCGGGCGTGTTTCGAAATGTTTTTTGACCAGTTCAAAACAGATCCTGTCTGACGCCAACCGTAGCATGGCATTCTTTGTTGGCACTTTGAGATCATTAAACTTCTCAGCAAACAACTGACCACATCGTTTTCATGACTTTGTTGCCACTTAACTTTCTAAAACGAACACCCGCTTCTCCACGGAGTACCATCGCGCCCTTTTCACCGCTCCACTCAAACTGACTCAACCCCCACTACGCTCCGAACCGGAGTGGGTCACGTGGTGTGCTCGTCACGAGCTGCAGTTGTGTGCATACATTCACGTCCAGTCGTATCCACTCGTACTTAGGAAGAAGCGATGTATTGTGTGACTCTTCTAGAAACGTACGCTCTCAGAATTTGAACAATCAAGAAGTACACCACGAAGCACAACGCCTCGCTTGTAGCCCCTGTCACTGGGGTTGGCCGAGCATCTCTGTGATGCTTTCGTGCTTACTAAATGAACCTACGACTAAAAGCGCTACTCTTCTTTGGATCTTCTCTTTTATCACTCCTTTCTGGTACAGCTCCCAGACTGGCGAACAATATTCAAGCATTGGTCGAACGAGTGTTTCATAAACTACCTCCTTCGTCGATCGACTGATGTCCTGAGGATTCTTCGAATGAATTTCAAGCTGCCTTACGTATGATAATTCTTATGTGGTCATTTCATCTCAAATCGTTCTGCACCCAAACCACAGATACTTCATGGATGTGACTGCTTCCAGTGAATGTTTTGCAACTGTGTAGTCATACAATAACTCATCAAGCCACACCAAAGTTTTCCGAGTCAAAACGTGTAAATATGGGTTATTTGTGATTTCGACTCAAGAAAATCCTGCAGAGGCCTGTCCAAGGAACTGAGGACACTGGCTACTGTTCCCAATGCATTTACTCCCCAGTCAAATTTATGGTGTATTATGTATCTTTTTTAGACAATCTGCTCTTTTAATTGAATCCATACTAGGCATCTCAACAATCTTCACAAAGATCTAGTCACTTACTGCAGTCCAGGAAGGTGTCCGACATTAGGGAACACACATTTTCAATTACTTGCCAGGAGCCGTAAAAAGTTGAACCAGTCATACAGTTTAGGTTAAGAGCAGCCTAAGCGATTTATTAGTAGCCAACATCTACTATTACCGTCCTTTTTCTTCGTTTTTCGTCGTTACTTAGTTGCTTCAAAATTCATGGATGTATGTTCCGTCTTTGCAACTAAATGAATGGCGCAATTTTTTTTTTTTTTTTTTTTTTTTTTTGCCATGCGCCTTTCGCTTCTTTTATTTATGAAGCATCTTCAGTGGCCTGTAATACATGTTTGTTTTTGTATCTATTATGTATATATTATGTATCAGTTACGTACAGGGTGTTACAAAAGGTAAGGCCAAACTTTCAGGAAATATTCCTCACACACAAAGAAAGAAAATTTGTTATATGGACATGTGTCCGGAAACGCTTACTTTCCATGTAAGGGATCATTTTATTACTTCTCTTCAAATCACATTAATCATGGAATGGAAACACACAGCAACAGAACGTACCAGCGTGACTTCAAACACTTTGTTACAGGAAATGTTCAAAATGTCCTCCGTTAGCGAGGATACATGCATCCACCCTCCTTCACATGGAATCCCTGACGCGCTGATGCAGCCCTGGAGAATGGCGTATTGTATCACAGCCGTCCACAATACGAGCACGAAGAGTCTCTACATTTGGTACCGGGGTTGCGTAGACAAGAGCTTTCAAATGCCCCCATAAATGAAAGTCAAGAGGGTTGAGGTCAGGAGATCGTGGAGGCCATGGAATTGGTCCGCCTCTACCAATCCATCGGTCACCGGATCTGTTGTTGAGAAGCGTACGAACACTTAGACTGAAATGTGCAGGAGCTCCATCGTGCATCAACCATATGTTTTGTCGTACTTGTAAAGGCACATGTTCTAGGAGCACAGGTAGAGTATCCCGTATGAAATCATGATAACGTGCTCCATTGAGCGTAGGTGGAAGAACATGGGGCCCAATCAAGACATCACCAACAATGCCTGCCCAAACGTTCACAGAAAATCTGTGTTGATGACGTGAATGCACAATTGCGTGCGGATTCTCGTCAGCCCACACATGTTGATTGTGAAAATTTACAATTTTATCACGTTGGAATGAAGCCTCGCCCATAAAGAGAACATTTGCACTGAAATGAGGATTGACACATTGTTGGATGAACCATTCGCAGAAGTGTACTCGTGGAGGCCAATCAGCTGCTGATAGTGCCTGCACACGCTGTACATGGTACGGAAACAACTGGTTCTCCCGTAGCACTTTCCATACAGTGACGTGGTCAACGTTACCTTGTACAGCAGCAACTTCTCTGACGCTGACATTAGGGTTATCGTCAACTGCACGAAGAATTGCCTCGTCCATTGCATGTGTCCTCGTCGTTCTAGGTCTTCCCCAGTCGCGAGTCACAGGCTGGAATGTTCCATGCTCCCTAAGACGCCGATCAATTGCTTCGATTGTCTTCCTGTCGGGACACCTTCGTTCTGGAAATCTGTCTCGATACAAACGTACCGCGCCACGGCTATTGCCCCATGCTAATCCATACATCAAATGGGCATATGCGAACTCTTGCATTTGTAAATATTGCACTGACTGCAAAACCACGTTTGTGATGAACACTAACCTGTTAATGCTACGTACTGATGTGCTTGATGCTAGTACTGTAGAGCAATGAGTCGCATGTCAGCACAAGCACCGAAGTCAACATTACCTTCCTTCAATTGGGCCAACTGGCGGTGAATCGAGGAAGTACAGTACATACTGATGAAACTAAAATGAGCTCTAACATGGAAATTAAGCGTTTCCGGACACATGTGCACATGACATCTTTTCTTTATTTGTGTCTGAGGAATGTTTCCTGAAAGTTTGGCCGTACCTTTTTGTAACACCCTGTATATGTTACTATGTTACAGTCTCTTATGTTTTTCTTTTTTTTCAGATTAGGAACAACTTTTGTAGCGAAATTTTCGTCAGGTTAAATTATCGTTTGATGTTACTTACAATTTCCAATATCGCTAGTCCAAGTTTGTGGTCCTAGAGAAGTTTTCATTCGGTCCCCATACTCCAACTGCCCGATTTTCGGCGTTTTTCTCATCCATATTTATTACATTTCACTTGCACTTCTTATTGTGTGATCAACCTATCTGTGTGTGTTCACAGTGTGTAGTGTTACCAACTGTCGCTGTACGTTTATCTTTCGTCTTTTGCTTGTATTGTGTGTTTCTTCTGATGTTTTTCATTTGTTGTGTGTGTGTGTCTACTTTGTTCCGTATTAATGTGTCCTTACTTGTGACAATGCTTGTTTTTTAAAGTGTGAATGTGTTATACTTTATGTGAGTGGTGAGTGGGTAGCTGTGTGTGTGTGTGTGGGGGGTGGGGGGGCAGGCGGGCGGAGGTGGGGGGGGGGGGGGGCGGAGAGGGGAGGCCGGAGGAAGACCCATCAATTATTTTTTCTGGTTATGTTTCATATATTTGTTTGTTATTATTTTTCTGGTTAACATAGTAAGTAGCTGGCAGTGCTATGTACATTGGCAGTGCTATAGACCGTGTTAATATCATTGACTGCGCTCGGTGCCCTCAGCAAAAGATTCTGTGGTTCGACAGTTCAGCACTTAGCGAACGGATAGGGAAGTATATGGACATGATGTTCTTAGTGGAGACTCTTTAGTGGTAGTACATGCATTGTAAAGTGAGACGCAAGGAAATGTATGAGGATGGATGTATATTTCATAGTATTTGGGCTGTGGAATTATTGACAACTATATAATTTTTGGAATTGGATGTCACATGAATAAGATAAAATTTTCTAGATCCATTGTTTGCTCTACAGAGTAGTTAGAGCCTAAAGTAGGTAGAATTTTGTATTTAGCTGGCCGTTGTTGCCACTTGCTATAATTGCTGTAGTTCATGTTATGAAGATTTTCAGTGAGGTAAGTGACTTATAAAAAAAAGAATGGGCGTTTTGCACTATCGGGATTCGTGATTGATATGAGTTTAGGCAATTAACAGAGTTCGAAGTAGTTTCACATGTTTTTTGG
The DNA here is from genome assembly GCF_023864345.2 of Schistocerca serialis cubense. Classification (NCBI taxonomy): domain Eukaryota; kingdom Metazoa; phylum Arthropoda; class Insecta; order Orthoptera; family Acrididae; genus Schistocerca; species Schistocerca serialis. The sequence goes on from NC_064645.1 coordinate 564,973,442, forward strand.
AATTGTATTATTGTTAGAATCTCTGGCAATTCAGGGCCATTATTTGTGTTAATTATTATAAGTCATGTTGTCAATGTATAGCAGTCAGATTGCATTGGGCTTCTATATTGTGGGTAATAAATGAATAGGTTAGGTCTGAGATGTCTTTGTCAGGGAAAATTTGGTAGGTCAGTGTATAATAAAATAATTAAAGACTTAGTTTTAAAATGATCAGTGACTTACTGCTTATGTTGATTTCAATATTAATTACTCTCTTTTTCATTCCAAGGCTTCTTTGTATATGAAAATTTTCCTCTAATATCAGGAGTTTTTCTTGCAATTGTTCCATGTTGGATGGTTCATGCCCGTGTTTTATCAGGTGTCCAGCAAAGGTAGAGTGGCTCTTTTAATACTTCCAGCTTCTTATATGTTCTTTATACCTAGTTTTGAAATTCCTGCCTATCATCCATAGATATTCTGACTATTATTTTCCTAGTTTGTCTATTGTTGTTTGTAGATGTGACTGGAGTGTGTTTCTTGTCCTGCAAACAATGTGTAATCTCAGTTTCTTTAGTATATTTGCCATTCTGTATGATAATGAAACAATCAAACCCTCTAAAGCAATCACATCCCAAAATTACTTTCTGTTTGAAAAGGAATTTTACTTACAGAAAGATGGCCTTCCAGTGGAATCCTCAGTATCAGGAGTATTGCCAAACATGTTCATCAACGACAAGGAAAACACAATCTCATTATAGTCATCAAAAAGAAAGAATACAAAATTGTTTGCTGGTACAGATATGTAGATGACATAATCTCTGTGGTAAATGAACCAGCAGAGAAAGTAGATGAACGTTATACACGCATAGATAGTACACTTAATAATTTTCAATTCACCATGGAAAAAGAAACACAAAAGCAAATAAATTTCTTGGATATAACGATAAAGACAGCAATAAGCACGTACTTGACATCTTCACAAAGCCAATAGCCACGTATAGCATTATACGTGCTACGTCTATCCACATCAAAAATTGGCGACCCTACGACACATCTTACACAGACTAAATAATATCCCACTCAGCAAAGAAAGCTATGAAACAGAATTACAGACAGTACAACTCATAGCCACAAACAGCAGTTATAACACTCATACAGTGCAAAGGCTCAACGAAACAATTAAAACACAACTAAAGAAAAATGAAAACAAACACCTTACCACAGAACCCTACAGACACTACTGCACACACAGAAACACAAAACAGTAACACTCATGCCATGATTAACAGAAAGAAATGACACACATTAACATACAAACACAAATCAGAGTAACAAATGTACTAAAGAAAAAGGGATTACACGTTACTTACAGAACAAGAAACACACTTCAGTCACATTTACAAACAACAATGGACAAACAAGATAAATACCAAAGTGCACCTATATACCATTTAGAATGCCAAGAATGTGAATCAGAGTATCTGGCGATGCTAGCCAGGAATTTCAAAACTAGATGTAAAGAACATATAAGAAGCTGGAAGTATGAAAATAGCCATTCTATCTTTGCTGAACACCTGGAAAACACTAACATGACATGGAAAAAGACATGAAAATAATTAAAGTGAAAAATTGCAACAAAAAACTCGTGATGTTACAGGAAAACTTCAATATACAAAGAGACCCTACAATGCAAACGAAAGTAAATTAATGGTGAAATCAACGTAAGCAGTAACACGCCGATCATGTTGGCCACTAAAACAATAACAAACAGAAATGTGAAACATAACCAGAATAAATAATTAGTGAATCTTTCTCCCCTCCCTCCCTCCCTCCCTCCCTCCCTCTCTCTTTCTCCCTCTCTCTCTCTCTCTCTCTCCCACACACACACAAACACACCCATGACTGTCCACTAACATAAAGAATAACATATTCAAATTTTTAAAACAAAGTACTCTCACAAGGAATGACGCATTCACACAGAATAAAATACACACACACATGTACATACGCATAAACACACACACACACACACGCGCGCACACACACATATACACACACACACACACACACACACACACACACACACACACACACACAACAGAAATGAGAAATGTCAAACTACACACATCAAACACAAACAAAAGACGAAAGATAAAAACACAGCGACAGTTGGCAACACTATATACTGTAAACACACACATGTTGATCACACTATGAGAAGTGCAAGTGAAATATTGTAGTAAATGTGGGCGAGGAAAACGCCGCAAATCGGCCAGTTGGAATATGGCGACCGACTGAACACATCTACAGGATCACAAACATGGACTAGCAACACTAGAAGTCGTGACACCAAACGTTAATTTAACCTCGAGAAACTTATGCTACAAAAATTGTTTCTGATCTGAGAAACAAGAGAAAAAACATGAGAAAACGTTACATAGCAACATACTTGTAATTACTACATAATATATTTACTATACTGTATATATAAAAAAATTGTATTACAGGCCACTGTAGGTGCTTCATAAATATAAGAAGCGAAATGCGTATGGCGAAAAAAAAAACTGTCTTTCATTTAGTTGCAAAGACAGAACATACCTCTGTGAATCCTTCTACTCCACGGTGTATACGTGTAACACACTCATGCTCGTAAATTAAGGATAACTGCAGAATGTGGTGCAACACAACGTGGCGCTAATAGCATAGGCACGTAGGGAACACACACAACACAGATCTGTAAGTCCACGGTATTGGTGATAAGGTGAGAAAACTGTCCCGAAACACATGTGCTACAAAACGCCACTGTTTCCTGCGCATGTACCCCGACATCAATATGGGATATGATCACCATGCACACGTACACAGGCCGCACACCGGGTTGGCATACTCTGGATCAGGTGGTCGAGCAGTTGCTGGGGTATAGCCTCCCATTCTTGCACCAGTGTCTATCGGAGCTCCTGAAGTGTCGTAGTGGTGCAGCGATACGTCGACCGAGAGCATTCCAGACGTGCTCGATGGGGTTTAGGCACTTCATTCCATTCGCCTGATATCTTCTGTTTCAAGGTACACCTCCACAATGGCAGCTCTGTGGGGCCGTGCGTTATCATCCATCGGAAGGAAGGTGGGACCCACTGCAAACGGGGAAGGCGGACATACTGGTGCAAAATGACGTCTCGCACAACCGACCTGTTACAGTTCCTCTGTCAAAGACATGCAAGGGTGTACGTGCACCAATCATAATCCCAACCCACACCATCAAACCACGACATTCATACAAGTCCCTTTCAAGGACATTAATGGGTTGGTATCTGGTTTCTGGTTCAGGTCAGATGAAAACCCGGCGAGAATCACTGTTCAGACTATATCTGGACTCGTCCGTGAACATAGCCTGGGACCACTGTTCCAATGACCATGCACTATGTTCTTGACATCAGGCTTTACAGGCTCTCCTGCGACTAGGGGTCAATGGAATGCACCTTGCAGGTCGCCGGGCGAATAAACCATGTCTGTTCAGTAGTCCGTAGACACTGTGCTTGCAGACAACTGTTCCAGTGGCTGCAGTAAGGTCCCGGGCAAAGCTACCTGCAGTACCCCGTGGCCGTCTGCGAGAACTAATGGTGAGGTATCGGTCTTCTTGTGGTGTTGTACACTGTCGACGTCCCGTACTCTAGCACCTGGACACGTTTCCTGTCTGCTGGAATCGTTGCCATAATCTTGAGACAACACTTCGTTTCACACGGAGGGCCCGTGCTACGATCTGCTGTGTTTGACCAGCCTCCAGTCGCCCTAGTATTCTACCTCTCATTACGTCATCAATATGTGTTCTTTGAGCCATTTTCAACACACATTCACCATTAGCACATCTGAAAACGTCTACACACTTACTCGCTGCACCGTCTCTGACGTGCACTAACACACCTCTGCATGTGTGGACTGCTGCCAGCGCCACCAAGCGACGACAGCAGGTCAAATGTACCGCATTGTCATACTCCGAGGTGATTTAAACCCGCAAACCACCCACCAGAGGGTTGTTTCACCATGTATTAGCATTATCCTCGATTTATGAGCATGAGTGTAGTATCAAATAATGCGAGTATTATGTAATATCAGACTTCTAGTGCAATAATGTGACTTACGTAAATCAGTGTTGTAAAATGATTTTTCTCTTTGATGATGCATGGCTACAATTGTCTAAGAATTATCATATACACCTCTGTGTATTTTACATTTATATGTTGTGTGATAAGTTCTTACTAATTTTGAATGAAAATGTTACAATTTTTTTGACTTACTCGATATCCAAGAGGACCATTTCATTTGTGATATGTGGAAGGTATATCAGCATTTTTTTATCTTTGTAATTATGTGTTATGTATCCCTGTTTCTGACCTCCTTGAGCGTCTCATCACTACGGATCGAGATGTACATCTATTTTAATCTACGTCTGTCTAGTGCCAGGTGAGGGAAAACTGAGCCGTGGAGGGTGAGCCCATAGCATTATCCAGCCAATTCCGTGATCGTTTCTACGACGTCAGTGAATGTTCTTTTCCGCCTGAACGAAATGGTTCAAATGGCTCTGAGCACTATGGGACTTAACTTCTGTGGTCATCAGTCCCCTAGAACTTAGAACTACTTAAACCTAACTAACCTAAGGACATCACACACATCCATGCCCGAGGCAGGATTCGAACCTGCGACCGTAGCAGTCGCGCGGTTCCGGACTGAGCGCCTTACCCGCGAGACCACCGCGGCCGGCCCGCCTGAACGCTGCCCGTGCACATTGTCTAGTATCGCGAACAACAGTTGGTCACATGTTCAATGGACCTGTCCCACAGGGCATGCGTGTTTTGTGGTGAGACGTACGGTATTTTGTCCATTTAAGCTTTACTGGCAACATATTTCAACCAATTAACGTGGAGTACTATGTCCAATTATGACGTATAACGAAACTTCCTGGCAGATTAAAACTGTGTGCCGGACGGAGACTCGAACTCAGGACCTTTGCCTTTCACGGGCAAGTGCTCTACCAACTGATGAAGTTTCATATCAGCGCACACTCCGCTGCAGAGTGAAAATCTCATTCTGGATGACGTATAACGTCCGATATCCCAAGTACACTGACAGGAAAAAAATCACAACATCAAAAAGTAATTAATGTGGAGTAATGAAATTTAGGGAATACATTTGTCTAGGTAACATATTTAAGTGATTAACATTGCACAAGATAAGCCATTGCAAATGTAAAATGCGAACGTGCTTGCATTGTGTCGTACAGGTGCCGGATGTCAGTTTGTGGGATGGAGGTCCGTGCCAACTGCACTCCGTCTGTCAATACAGAGACGGTTAATGCTGTTTGTGGATGACGCTGGAGTTGTTGTCTGATAATGTACGATATCTGGTCGATTGAAGACAGATCAGGTGATTGAGCAGGCCCAGACAACATGTCGACACACTGTAGAGCATGTTGGGCTGCACCAGCAGTGTTTGGACGAGCGTTATGCTGTTGGAAAATACCCCCTGGAATGCTGTTCATGAATTGCAGCACAACAGGTTGAATTGCCAGATTGACGTGCAGATTTGCAGTCAAATGGTTCAAATGGCTCTGAGCACTATGCGACTTAACTTCTGAGGCCATCAGTCGCCTAGAACTTAAAACTAATTAAACCTAAGTAACCTAAGGACATCACACTCATCCATGCCCGAGGCAGGATTCGAACCTGCGACCGTAGCGGTCGCCCGGCTCCAGACTGTAGCGCCCAGAACCGCACGACCACTCCGGCCGGCTTTCGCAGTCAGTGTGCGTGGGATAACCACGAGAGTGGTCCCGCTGTCACACGAAATCGCATCGCAGACAGTAACTCCAGGTGTAGGTCCAGTGTGTCAAGCACGCAGACAGGTTAGTAGCCGGCCCTCAGCTGGCCTCATTCTAACCCACACACGGCCATCACTGGCACCAAGGCAGAACTAGCTCTCAACAACAGACCTCCACCCTGCCGTCCAATGATCTCTCGCTTGACGCCGCTGAAGTTGCAAATCGGGGTGGTTTGGGTTCAGTGTAATGCATGCAAAGGGCGTCTGTGTCTGAGCTATCCTTGAAGTAATCGATTTGTAACAGTACGCTGTGTCGCTGTGGTGCCAAATACTATTCAGATTGCTGCTGCAGATGCAGTACGATGCGCCACAGCCATATGCAGAACGCGATGGCCTTCCGTCTTGGTAGTACCATGTGGCCTTCCGGAGCCCCGTCTCCTTTCGAACGTAGATTCTCGTGACCACCGCTGTCAGCAGTCAGGTACTGTGGTTACATTCCTACCAAGTCTTTCTGCAGTATCACAGAAGGAACACCCAGCTTCTTGTTCCTCTATTACACGCGCTCAGTGAGGTATTGACATAGGCTTCTCTGTTACCTTAAAGGTATTGTTGACTCACATCAACGCAATTACACGCGCTCAGTGAGGTATTGACATAGGCTTCTCTGTTACCTTAAAGGTATTGTTGACTCACATCAACGCACCACGTCCAATCTCAAAAATGGTTCAAATGGCTCTGAGCACTATGGGACTTAACATCTATGGTCATCAGTCCCCTAGAACTTAGAACTACTTAAACCTAACTAACCTAAGGACATCACACAACACCCAGTCATCACGAGGCAGAGATAATCCCTGACCCCGTCCAATCTCAAAGGTAACTAATGCTCACGACCGGTTACAGCCTGTATTTTAAGCAAACCTGATTTGCATCCTCATAGTGGCGGTACTAACGCAGTTCATATGTGGCAGAACCATAATTTGAATTGACGTCATCTTTCAGATATAGAAACACGCCTACCAACTTTGGTTAATGTCGCACAACTTTTTCGTGTTGCGACTTTTTTTCGTCAGAGTATGTTGCTTTCCACAGCCGTAGAACAACTTGGGATTCTGCCTTACGGCAAGTCCTGTCATACGGGAAGTCTCGGCAGATAGGTCCACCGCATGAGTGTTCAAACGGTTCAAATGGCTCTGAGCACTATGGGACTGAATTTCTGAGGTCATCAGTCCCGTAGAACCTAGAACTACTTAAACCTAACTAACCTAAGGACATCACACACATCCATGCCCGAGACAGGATTCGAACCTGCGACCGTAGCGGACTCGCAGTTCCAGACTGTAGCGCCTAGAACCGCTCGTCCACCCCGGCCCGCGAATGAGTGTCTACGGAAGTGATTCCATTGGTGGTTTCCCGTTGGCTTCCACTGATGATGATGAAATGATAATGAGGACAACACAACACCCAGTCCCTTAGCGGAGAAAATCTCCGACCCAGCCGGGAATCGAACCCGGGCCCCTTGGCGTGACAGACCGCCGCGCTGACCACTCAGCTATCGGGGCGGACTTATAGCTAAAGGGGTGTACGTAATGTGACGAAGTTGCTTTCTAAGACAGGGTACCTGTAAGTGTGGAACTGTGTTATAAAGGTGTGCATGTTATAACGTGTGAGTGTAACTTGACGCGTTTGGCACCATTACTTTATTGTGCTTATTTCTTTCCAGAGTATCGGCACAGTATGTGGTGCCGCCGGCGCTGCTGCAGCACGTATACCGCCGCGCCGGGACCCCCGGCTTATCCGAGCCGCACGCACGTGGCACGTCCGGCCCAACCCGACACCGGCAGCAACGACGACGGCTCCACTTGCTAAACAGAGGTCAGCTGTTCCCAGCAGCGCCGTCCTCCCGCGTCTGCCGGAACTCAGACGGCCTTCAGGGGCGCTCTGCTCCCGCTCTTACGTGCCCTTACGTAATGCAGCCCGTCTGTGACAGCGTTCTGATTGCTGCAGGGGAGCAAACAGGATTCGTCGAGAGGTGAGGACAGTTCCACCTGCGAAAGAAATCGTTTTTAAAGGGTTTATCTGTAATAAAAGGTAACATGGTCCGTAGTAAACTGTAATGCAATGTCCATTTAATTGTGCGATTAGCTAATTTCGACTAAGCGTCATTGTCAACCACATGTAAAACCAACATGAAATCAGTACATTGTCCGCAAACATCGCCATATACACTGAAGAGCCAAAGAAACTGGTGCACCTGCCTAATATCGTGTAAGGCCCCGACCACGCAGAAGTGCCGCAACACGACGTGACAGGGACTCAACTTATGTCTGAAGTAGTGCTGGAGGGGACTGACACGATGAATCCAGGAGGGCTGTCCATAAATCCGTAAGAGTAAGAGGGGGCGGAGATCTCTTCTGAACAGCACGTTGCAGGACATCCCAGATATGCTCAATAATGTTCATGTCTGGGAAGTTTGGTGGCCAGCGGCGGTGTTTAAATTCAGAAAAGTATTCCTGGAGCCACTCTCTAGCAATTCTGGACGTGTGGGGTGTCGCATTGTCCTGCTGGAATTGCCCAAGTGCGTCGGAATGCACAATGGACGGTAATGGATGCAGGTGACTAGACAGGAAGCTTACCTACGTGTCACCTAGACGTATCAGGGGTCCCGTATCACTCCAGCTGCACACGCCCTATACTATCACAAAGCCCTCACCAGGTTAAACAGTCCCTTGGTGACATGTAGGGTCCATGGATTCATGAGGTTGTCTCCATATCCGTACACTCCATCCGCTCGATGTTTGAAACGAGACTCGTCCGACCAGGAAACATGTCTCCAGTCATTAACAGTCCAATGTAGGTGTTGACGGGTCCAGGCGGGGCGTAAAGCTTTGTATCATGCAGTCATCAAGGGTACACGAGTAAACCTTCGGCACCGAAAGCCCATATCGATGTTCTTTCTCAGAACGGCTCGCTCGCTGACACTTGTTGCTGGCCCAGCACTGAAATCTGCAGGAATTTTCGGAAGGCCTGCACTTCTGTCACGTTTAACGATTATCTTCAGTAGTCGTTGCTCCCGTTCTTGCAGGATTTTTTTCCGGCGGCAGTCATGTAGCAGATTTGATGTTTTACCGGATTCCTGATATTCACGGTACACTCGTGAAATGGTCGTACGGGAAAATCCCCATTTCATCGCTATCTCGGAGATGCTGTGTCCCATCGCTCGTGTGCCGACTATAACACCACGTTCAAACTCACTTAAATCTTGATAACCTGCCATTATAGCAGCAGTAACCGATCTAACAACTGTGCCAGACACTTGTTGTCTTATACAGGAGTTGGCGAACGCAGAGCCGTATTCTGCCTATTTGCATATCTCCGTATTCAAAACTACGCATGCCTATACCAGTTTCTTTGGCCCTTCAGCCTATAAATAACGCTTTACACAAATCATATTAAGATAAAACATTACTCTACAAATTTCTTATTTACATTTGTAACATCTGTATTTAATGTCATTGTCAAATCACTCTTAATTAAAGGAAAAATGTAGCCCTATTCTGTCATTTTACTAAAGGATCCACACTACAGTGACTCGTTTTAAGATCGTATTCTGAACTTTGCTCTATGTACAGCAACATGGTAACTGACAGCAGCTGGTAATTTGTTGTCACAGACACATATTCATCCAAAGACTTTAAGACTCTCGATACCACATATCATAGGCTGTTACATATATTGCTGGTGTGCCAGAATTAGCTGATGTCGTGTATAACAAACAGTAAGCGATCAAAGAATACATTAAGAACGTACAAATGGACATAACATATTGTATACAGTACATGGCACATCATCGAAAGGGAACAAACTACGTTATTTTAAATATGATATTAACAAAATTATGTACGAGGTACGTACAAAATTCCACAAATGTAAACGCCGTGTGGCTAGGGCCTCCCCTCTGGTAGACCGTTCGCCTGTTGCAAGTCATTCGAGTTGACGCCACTTCGGCGACATGTGTGTCGATGGGGTTGAAAGACAATAAGGACAACACAACACCCAGTCCCGGAGCGGAGAAAATATCCGACCCAGCCGGGAATCGAATCCGGGCCGTTAGGTATGACATTCCGTCGCGCTGACCACTCAGCTACCAGAGGCGGATATTCCACAAATAACTGAAGTACAAAACTCCATCAGTTCCTGGTATGCCAAGTATAACAATTGCCTTACAAGTCATCAATGTCTGAGAGCTATTTCTAGACATATAGAAGCCATACCTGCCTATTTGTACAGAAAGTTAATACACAGGATATTTTCTTTTAAGTAATAAACAATATACAATGAGGGCGGCAACCAAATGTCACCTGCGTTATATAATCTAACAACCAGTGCTGGGAGTATCAAGTACTTCATGACTTACGGTGTATGAAGAGAAATAACTATAAAAAGAACAGGAAGGATTATGTGGCCCCTTAAGGTAAGCATAACACCAAAATATAAAATGTGTAAAAATTAATATCATGCTCCTAAAAGAAGAGCAGTTTGTTACAACAGATATTCAACATTCACTACATCGTACATTACTGGATATGTAGGGATTCCAAAACATTGTTCTCACAATCATATACATGCCTCTAATAATCAGCAAATACAAGGAAACGCATCACATTCTATGAGGAAAGATATATGGTATCAAAAGCAGTATTAAGAAGAGAACAGGTATAAATTAATGCAAGACGCACATCAAGTAAACAGGTGACCTAATACACACTACGTATTAACAATAAAAAGGTGTTAACAATTGTGAAATGTAGGGAGGGGCAACAAACACACGATACTTGCAACAAGAAGTTTAGGAGCCCGCACTGGGTACACACTATAACAGCTATATTATTGTCATTATAAAATTCCTTTATAAAATTAGTCGAATTTAGCGAATCGCACGATTAAATAAACACCGTATTATTGCCTACTACGCATCATGTTTGCGCTTATTAAGCATCTGGAGGCTGTGGATCCCCACAAATACAATATTTTAACTTATCTGTAACTTTGTGGTTGACAATACTCAAGCCTATGCTGTTTTCTGAACAACTTGGCGTTACATTTGTTTAGAAAACATTTGCTATTAATCTATAATTTTTAAGCAAGACTGCCATATTGATTGGCAGTGCTTTATTACTTTTAATCGGCTGTTATAGTATCTCTGTTTGACAGTTTACAATTCTCATTTATGAGAAGGTGTAGAATAAAGTTACTGTGTCGTCTGTCGTTACGCCGCACATTCGCAGTAGTGATCACCTCTTGTGGCTATTCGGTGGAATGACAGAAATCATAAACTACTGAATCTCGCACGAATTATGAACATCTGCATGATATATACCCTCCAACTGCGCCATGCCGGAGGATTCGTTTGGTGTGTTGCTGACAGTCGTCAGCTTAAATCTTAATTACTTTCTGTGCTTTGCTCATCCCTATGGAGCGGCCTTAGCTTGCAATGACAACAGTTTAACAGTTTTGTAGAGTACGGCATGAAAGGCTGCTTTTGTTAAACCATCAACTATTTAATCATTTTTAATCTCGACGTATTCTTTGATCGATATGAAGTTTAGCATTCTCTCGGGGTTTTTGTTTTCTGCGGTAGCTTTGGTAACTTCCATTACCATTGAGGTAGATTTCTTGCCATTTATTTATTCATTTTTTTGCTGTTTTTGTAACTGATATTAACTCTGAAAGCCACTGCACGCCGTGTTTCACAGTTATTACTATTATTAATAATATTAACCTGAAGAAATAAAATCGTTTCCTACCATTATAAATAGTTAACTATACAGCCTTGAAATCCATCACACTTTAATTTTTGGAAATTTGTGGTAAGCTTCTATGGTACCAAACTGCTGGGATCATCGGTCCCTAGACTTACACACTACTTAATCTAAGTTGAACTAACTCACGCGAAGGACAACACACACTCCCATGCCCGAGGGAGAACTCGAACCTCCGACGGGGGGAGCGAAAAGAAAAGTCAATGAAGAGAAACAGATCCAGAAAAGGAAGAAACATGGGAAGCAGAGAGCAATGCTGGCCTGTATCGCATTGAAAGCGATACAACCCGGATGTGTAAGAACAGATATATTAGCTTTATAGGCAGGAATTTTAAACACAAAGACCTGGCCAATTATGGGTCAGCTTTGAGAATGCGTTTGATTGACAGCCATCATCAGCTGCAGCAAGTTAGCGATAACTCAACTGTCTTACATACTGTAGAGAAAGGTTGGATACCCAGTGTTCTGGAAGAAATTGAAATCTTAAGGCGTCTCCGTTCCCACCCTCTTGATACGATTAATGGAGACACTGACCTGTATCACAAAAATATTTTAGTTAATTATGACATTATTCAGGCAAGTCACGGTGTGCATTTAATGTAATACGTTTCCTTGTTTTCAGATGTACGGGCTATCCTCCTGTGATGGTTCCGTCTCCTTTCTGCTGTTGCTTGTCGCTTTTCCGGCTCAAATAGTTTACTAGTCTGTCTGTTTCATATCTCGCCTGCGCTGGTTGTCGTTTGCGTCCCCTAAGCTCACGGCTAGCAAGTCTTTACTGTCAGACAGCTGTCATGGTAGTGTTGACGGGCGGGCGGCAAAGGGGAAAGGTTTCTATAGAATTTATGTAAGTAATACGATACGTGTTTTCTCTTCCTGTCTTTATTACATCTTATATGTTTTATGATTCTGGTGACTTTCGGTGTCCGGTCCTGACGTCGGTTCTTTCGGATTTTTTAGGTCCCCCTTTTACTCTTTTGACACGGGACTGGGATGAGGATTTTATCTGTAAGTAAGGTTCCCTTCTTTCTACTATTTTATTTTAGCCATTTTATCTGCGCAGTTCCTTATTTGATATAAAAAATCTTGAGGAGCCCCTTCGAAATTTTCATTATTAGAGTTTACACCAGATGATGAAACTGTAAGTTGTAAGTAACGCGAATAAAAGGTCGCTATGTTTAAGGTGCGTGAAGCGCACTTTGAATGTATCCTGATGGGTTAAAGAGCCGCGGGCACTATGAATAAGAAAGTGCTATCTGACATTGAAATCAACGTGAAAGATTGGGTCGCCACCAACTCCAGCCACATCGACAGATAAGAAGTTGGGCTGAGTCGGAAAATTAATTAATTTGTTCATAAAAAACTCATAAAAGAACATTCATTGCAAAGTCACTCATAAAGAATGCGATGTAATTATTATTATGATCCAGGCATTGTTCCCCCTGAATCAAATGTTAAATAAAGTAAAACGTGCATGGACACTGTGCATAAGAGCAGCTTGAAGCAACACTCCTGAAAACAAGATCTATTCTAAAGCATTTGTTTTAATTAAAAAGCGAACACTAATCATTGGACCTGTGCGCATGGAAACGCCATGGATGGGCTAGTAAGGAAACTACATGGTAAATTGCGTTCGTAACAGAGACGGAACATAGGTACACAGGATAAGGTTGGCGGCAAAATTATTTATTTCTTAAGACATTGAGGTAACGCATCTATACAACTGCTGCTGCCTGGTAACTAAGTACAGTTTCTTGTGAAACGGTACACGTTTCACAACACACTGGTATGCCCACGTGGTTTGCGGAGACACAGTTTCTACGTGCAGTGGCCAAGTTTTAACAACATTAAACCACGCAGTCGCGAACAGTTAACATTTTTCAGATAGCACATGTGAACATACAAAGGGTAATGGCAGTGGACCAACAAACTCTAATATTAAACCACGTGGATGACTTCCAACGGACGTAAGGTAAACGAGACAAAGAAAATTCGCGAAGATGCAAAATTATTAAGGTGCAGGAAAGGTTAGAACGTATACAGTTGCAGGCAGACAAACATTCACACTGAACCGAGGGCGCAATTCTTGCATATGCAATCCCTTTGTGTTACGTTCTTCCTACGGATCAAAGTCTGCACTGGGAATCAAATTGGAAGTCTGCAAAACCCTTGCATTCCTTGCTGCGACAAGGTTAAACAATCTCTATGAGACGAAACACGAAACCAAAAGCCCCCCTCTCGCTACGAGACAAGGCGCCACACGGTTAAACCAACTCACCCTCCTTCGAAGCGAGCTCGGCTGTAGACCAACGGCGAGCTGGAAGCAGACTGACCTTCTCACACACTCCGACGTCTCCCACGCGACCCCGTAGCCAGGAAAACCCAGAGATGAGGCTTCCGCCACCAACTTAACGCCGGTAACTTTCACACGTGGGGAGCAAGCCTCTTTGCCTACCTGAAAACTACATTCTGTACAACTACTGCCGATTGTCTGCAGTAGACTAAACCACTGTATAGCAAAATGAAACACACCCACATTCATTCACTCACGCATGCCAGAGACTTCTGTATCATTGGAAAGCAAACAAAATTATTTAACTATATATGACGGTAGTATCTGTTCCCGAAAGAACAGTTACCGTGGATGACCATGCAGCTTTGCTAGAAATGAAATGATAATTAAATAGACACCCTAGCTGCAAGCAGGCGTTGATAAACACATTTTCAACATGTCCCCAATGAAGTGTATCAACGCCTGCTTGCAGCTAGGGTGTCTATTTAATTATCAAACAAAATTATAATGAAAGGGGACTACAGGACCCTTTCAAATTGTTCTGAAAACGGTCCTATATGCAATAAAAGATTGTTGATTCGGCAATTGTTGTGCGATTTCTTCATTCTACTGGAAAAGAGAATAAAACTGACAAAATCAGGGGCTATGAAACTACAAACAGATGTTATACATAGTCAAAAGAGGGAACCAGTAGTGCCCGCATCTCGTGGTCGTGCGGTAGCGTTCTCGCTTCCCACGCCCGGGTTCCCGGGTTCGATTCCCGGCGGGGTCAGGGATTTTCTCTGCCTCGTGATGGCTGGGTGTTGTGTGCTGTCCTTAGGTTAGTTAGGTTTAAGTAGTTCTAAGTTCTAGGGGACTTATGACCACAGCAGTTGAGTCCCATAGTGCTCAGAGCCATTTTTTGAACCAGTAGCGGTAAGAAATGCAGGTAAAGTAATGAGTGAGATAACACTAAGCCTGAGAAATAATTGTTCGTTTTTGTCTCAGAAAATCATCATCTGCATATGATCAAGGGCAGTCCGCCGGTCGCCGTCTCCAGCGCCCTTTTCACTGGTAAGGTGTGGACTCGTTTGCTCTTGCAGGTGCTCACGTCGGTCTCCACGATTCCGGCTCAAGGAACGTAACCCACCGGATGTGACTGATGTCCTCTCCTCCCGCCGCCGCTAACCAGGCTGAAGTGCCGTGCCGTGTCCCCTTCCTCAGCTGGGGTCCGCACCAGACCGGAACCGCTGGTACTCGTCAGCAACTCAGCAGTCTACATCTACATCTACGTGACTGCTCTGCAATGCACACATAAGTGCCTGGCAGAGGGTTCGTCGAGCCATTTTAACACTCCATTTCTCTACCACTGCACTCTCCAACAGAGCTTGGGAAAAACGAAAATTTAAATATTTCCGTTTGAGTTCAGATCTGTCTCACTTTATTACAATGATCATTTTTCCCTATGTACTTGGGTGTCACCAAAATATTTTCGCATTCGGAGGAGAACGTTGCAACTGAAATTAAGTGAAAAGATCTCGCCACAACGGAAAACGCCTTTGTTTCAATGATTGCTGCCGTATCACGCTATCATATCCGTGACACTCTCTCTCCTGTTTCGCGAGAACACAAAACGAGCTGCCTTTCTTTGAACTTTTTCGATGTCCGCGGTCAGTCCCATCTGGTAAGAGTCCCACTCCACACAGAAATATTCTAGCATTGGACGGACAAGCGTAGTGTAGGCAGTCTCTTCAGTACAGGTGTTGTATCTTCTAAGAGTTCTGCCAAAAAAACGCAGTCTTTGGTCTGTTTTCCCCGTAACATTATCTATGTGATAGTTCCAATGCAAGTTGTTCGTAATTATAAATCCTAGATATGTAGTTGAATAGACTGTCTTTAGATTTGTGTCATTTATCGAGTAACCGAACTTTAATGGATCCCTTTTGCTACAAATGTGAATGATCTCACGTTTTTCATTATTTAGGGACGTTTCTCACTTTTCGTACCATAGAAATATCTTGTCTAAATAATTTTGAAATTGGTTTTGATCTTCTATTACTTTACTAATCGGTAAATGGCAACATCATCTGCAAATAATCTAAGATGGTTACTTATATTGTCTCTTAAATCATTTATATAGATTAGGAATAGCACAGAGCCTATAACAATCCCTTGGAGAACGTCAGATATCACTTCTCTCTTACTCGATGACTTTCCAGCAATTACGACGGACTGTGACCTTTCTGATAGGAAATCACGAATTCTGTCGCTCAACTGATACTCCATAGGTACGAAATTTGATTAGGAAACGCTTGTGGAGAGCAGTATCAAAAGCCTTTTGGAAATCTAGAAACGTGCAATCATTACTTGGAATAAGCAGCTAGTTGTGTTCAGTTGAAACTTCCGGGCTGAGAGGCCGTGGTCGATGTATAAAATTTTCACCTAACGTTTCGTCTCCATCTGCGGGAGACATCTTCTGAGGTCGCAGTAGCCGGACTTACCTTTCACAGCCCAACACTCGGCACCGCTTATGATCTGTAGGTAAAACGGATATATTCCAAGTACCGCGAAAAGCCATTTCATAAACATTGTCCGGTAGGCACTAGTGATCGTTGCCTTGTACCGTTTGTAGGATATGAACAGAAAGTCTGAATGCCCACACAGTGGCTATACAGGTAAGTTTGTCACGATAAACTTTAACAAGATTAAGTGGTAGCTCAAATTTCGTACGTAAGCTTGCATGGTGTCCACTTGCCCTGATTAAAATGGTTCAAATGGCTCTAAGCACTATCGGACTTAACATCTGAGGTCATCAGTCCCCTAGACTTAGAATTACTTAAACCTAACTAACCTAAGGACATCACAAACATCCATGCCCGAGCCAAGATTCGAACCTGCGGCCGTAGTAGCAGGAGCGGTTCCAGACTGAAGCGCCTAGAACCGCTCGGCCACAGCGACCGGCGCCCTGATTATAGATGTCCTCCATGCAAAGAGAATAAAAACCAAAGAAAATAATAGACATATCAAAAAAGTTTTGCATCAGCCTGGTTCCCTGATCTCCTGAAGATAGACGTTGACTGTGGATATTGTATCACAAACACAACACTCTGATTGTTCAGAGATGTCACTAAACCCGCCCTAAGATGTAAACAACCATGCGTGAGCAGCACCTATTAGACGGACGGGGTCCGACAGTCGATCAGTTCCAGTCATTCCACCAGGAAGGAGGTACACGGTTCGTGTTGTCTGTAGTTCAACCACGCTTAGACGGTCGATGCGGCGGGTCGATCGCGTCCGCATTGTTACTTTGTGCCAGGAAGGGTTCTCAACAATTTAAGTGTCCAGGCGTCTCGGAGTGAACCAAAGCGATGTCATTCGGACGTGGAAGAGATACAGAGAGACAGGAACTGTCAATGACAGGCCTCTCTCAGGCCGCCCAAGGGCTACTACTGCATTGGATGACCGCTACCTATGGATTATGGCTCAGAGGGACCCTGACAGCAACGCCACCATCTTGAAAAATGCTTTTCGTGCAGCCCCAGGACGTCGTGTTACGACTCAAACTGTGCGCAATAGGCTGCATGATGAGGAACTTCACTCCCGACGTACATGGCGAGGTCCATCTTTGCAACCACGACACCATGCAGCGCGATAGAGATGGGCCCAACTACATGCCGAATAGACCGCTCAGGATTGGCATCACGTTCTCTTCACCGATTGTCGCATATGCCTTCAACCAGACAATCGTCGGAAATGTGTTTGGAGGCAATCCGGTGAGGCTGAACGCCTTAGACGCACTCTCCCGCGAGTACAGCAAGGTGCAGGTCCCGTGCAGTTTTGGAGTGGCATTATGTGGGGCCGACGTACGCCGCTGGTGGTCAGGAAGGCTGTGCGATACATGAATGCCATCCTCCGACCTATAGTGCAACCATATCGGCGGCATATTGGCGAGGCATTCGTCTTTATGGACGACAATTCGCAACCCCCATCGTGCACATCCTGTGAATGACTTTCTTCAGGATAACGACATCGCTCGACTAGAGTGACCAGCATGTTCTCCAGACATGAACCATATTGAGCATGCCTGGGATAGATTGAAAAGGGCCGGCCGGCGTCGCCGAGCAGTTCTAGGCACATCAGTCTGGAATCGCGCGACTGCTACGGTCGCAGGTTCGAATCCTGCCTCGGGCATGGATGTGTGTGATGTCCTTAGGTTAGTTAGGTTTAAGTAGTTTAAGTTCTATGGGACTAATGACCTCAGATGTTAAGTCCCATAGTGCTCAGAGCCATTTGATTGAAAACGGCTGTTTATGGACGACGTGACCCATCAACCACTCTGAGGGATCTGCGCAGAATCGCCGTTGGGGAGTGGGACAATCTGGACCAACAGTGCCTTGATGAACTTATGGATAGTATGCCACGACAAATACAGGCATTCATCAATACAAGAGGACGTGCAGCAATCTGGACCTACACCTCTGAAGGTCTCGCTGTATGGTGGAACAACATGCAATGTGTGGTTTTCATGAGCAATAAAAAGGGCGGAAATGATGTTTATGTTTATCTCTATTCCAGTTTTCTGCACAGGTTCCGGAACTCTCGGAACCGCGGTGATGCAAAACTTTTTTTTTATATTTGTATCATTACACGATATGACTATTCTCTGGAATAATTCGTCACAGACACGCATAAGTAATGCAACGGAAATTCTTTTGGCGTCTGAAATATTCTGCTATTGAGTTTGACCTAGTTGGGCAACACAGATCATAATAACGAGGCGAAGAAACAATTATTGCCCTGGAACTCTCGATGAAATCTTATCCTCCCTGAGTTGAAAATAATGTGCTCATACTAAGAAATGCTTGATGTCTAAATAAGTGGCTCCAAATTGAATTATCGATCGAATCAAAGAGCGAGAATGTTTCTGCTGTTACCTCCGTGCAAGCCAAATGACTGTTCGGTGCCACTGTCTTGCAGAAGTAGTTAAATGACTTTTAAGTAAGTAGGTGAAAGGAACGAAGTTGCAATAAAGATACAAAATTTTCTTTTTAATGTAATCGAAAAAGCACAAGGATTATACACAAAACAATCAAACTAATGTTACATAATTCACGAGTAACCGAAGCAATCGTGAATAACCAGAAGTCTATCAGTGTGCCATATACGAAGAGCGTTCAAACATTTTTATCTTGGTCAGTTTTGGCTGAAAAAATGTGGACTTCGTGGTGGGACATAGTGGAATGTATCCTCTACAGCCGCTACACTTTCATGAAGTTTTGTTATGTGGTGGCAGTATAAGTAGCCTTAAATGGGCTTCTGCAACGGTAATGCCTTCCAAGCAGAGGGCTGTCTCTGAGCTTCTTTTGGCGGAAAACCGTAGCATTACAGGTACTCACAGGCGCTTACAGAATGTCTGCGGAGACATGGAAGTGATCAAAAGCGCGACGAGTCTTTGCGCGAGCGTCTAGTTATCATTCCAACAAGATCGCGCAGACCTGTCCTGTGTGTCGCGTGCAGGCCGACCGCACACACCTTCAGGAAATTGAAGAAACGACTTCAACGTGTTCGTCGCACAAAAATGCAAGATAAAGTCTCCTTCTCCACGACAACGTAAGGCCTCACACAAGTCTGCTTCATTGTACTGTTCTTCCTCATCTACTCTAAAATCAAATGGTTTAAATGGCTCTGAGCACTATGGGACTTAACATCTGAGGTTATCGGTCCCCTAGAACCTAGAACTACTTAAACCTAAGGACATCACACACATCCATGCCCGACGCAGGATTCGAACGTGCGACCGTAATGGTCGCGCGGTTCCATACTGAAGCGCCTAGAACCGCTCGACCACACCTGCCGGCATCTACTCTATGGCTCGAATCTCTCACCTTCCAACGTCCATCCGTTTGGCCCAGCGAAGGATGCTCTTCGGGGGAAGCAGTACCTGGATGATACGTAAGTTCTTGATGCAGCAGGACGTTGTCTCCGACGTCGACCAGTAGAGTGGTACCATGCGAGCATACCGGTCCTCGCAGTAAGGTGGCGTAAGGTCATCACATTGAACGGAGTATTTGTTGAAAAACAGAATCCTTCAGTCAAAAGAGTAGGGAATAATATGATGTATTGGGATCCTGAGTAAAACCGACCCACTTTCAGAAAAAAAAGGTGTTGAATTACTTATTGAACTAAATTCGTATATAATAGCAAAGACTAGTCGTGAGACAGAGTTACGTAAGATATAATATGGTTGATGGTCGTTATGATGGATTATTTCCAAGTTTAGAGGCTTTCTCACAGACTTAAGAACTGTGAGCATTGTACGACCGCTACACTGAAGCGCCAATGAAACTGGTGTAGGCATGCATTTTCAAATACAGAGGTATGTGAACAGGCAGAATACGGAGCTGCGATCGGCAGTGCCTATACAAGACGACAAGTGTCTGGCGCAGTTGTTAGATCGGTCACTACTGCTACAATGGCAGGTTATCAAGATTTAAGTGAGCTTGAACATGGTGTTATACACTCCTGGAAATTGAAATAAGAACACCGTGAATTCATTGTCCCAGGAAGGAGAAACTTTATTGACACATTCCTGGGGTCAGATACATCACATGATCACACTGACAGAACCACAGGCACATAGACGCAGGCAACAGAGCATGCACAATGTCGGCACTAGTACAGTGTATATCCACCTTTCGCAGCAATACAGGCTGCTATTCTCCCATGGAGACGATCGTAGAGATGCTGGATGTAGTCCTGTGGAACGGCTTGCCATGCCATTTCCACCTGGCGCCTCAGTTGGACCAGCGTTCGTGCTGGACGTGCAGACCGCGTGAGACGACGCTTCATCCAGTCCCAAACATGCTCAATGGGGGACAGATCCGGAGATCTTGCTGGCCAGGATAGTTGACTTACACCTTCTAGAGCACGTTGGGTGGCACGGGATACATGCGGACGTGCATTGTCCTGTTGGAACAGCAAGTTCCCTTGCCGGTCTAGGAATGGTAGAACGATGGGTTCGATGACGGTTTGGATGTACCGTGCACTATTCAGTGTCCCCTCGATGATCACCAGTGGTGTACGGCCAGTGTAGGAGATCGCTCCCCACACCATGATGCCGGGTGTTGGCCCTGTGTGCCTCGGTCGTATGCAGTCCTGATTGTGGCGCTCACCTGCACGGCGCCAAACACGCATACGACCATCATTGGCACCAAGGCAGAAGCGACTCTCATCGCTGAAGACGACACGTCTCCATTCGTCCCTCCATTCACGCCTGTCGCGACACCACTGGAGGCGGGCTGCACGATGTTGGGGCGTGAGCGGAAGACGGCCTAACGGTGTGCGGGACCGCAGCCCAGCTTCATGGACACGGTTGCGAATGGCCCTCGCCGATACCCCAGGAGCAACAGTGTCCCTAATTTGCTGGGAAGTGGCGGTGCGGTCCCCTACGGCACTGCGTAGGATCCTACGGTCTTGGCGTGCATCCGTGCGTCGCTGCGGTCCGGTCCCAGGTCTATGGGCACGTGCACCTTCCGCCGACAACTGGCGACAACATCGATGTACTGTGGAGACCTCACGCCCCACGTGTTGAGCAATTTGGCGGTACGTCCACCCGGCCTCCCGCATGCCCACTATACGCCCTCGCTCAAAGTCCGTCAACTGCACATACGGTTCACGTCCACGCTGTCGCGGCATGCTACCAGTGTTAAAGACTGCGATGGAGCTCCGTATGCCACGGCAAACTGGCTGATACTGACGGCGGCGGTGCACGAATGCTGCGCGGCTAGCGCCATTCGACGGCCAACACCGCGGTTCCTGGTGTGTCCGCTGTGCCGTGCGTGTGATCATAGCTTGTACAGCCCTCTCGCAGTGTCCGGAGCAAGTATGGTGGGTCTGACACACCGGTGTCAATGTGTTCTTTTTTCCATTTCCAGGAGTGTAGTAGGCCCACGAGTGATGGGAGGGAGCATCTCAGCATCTCCGAGGTAGCGATGAAGTGGGGATTTTCCCGTACGACCACGAGTGTATTGTAAATATCAGGAATCCGGTAAACCGTCAAATCTCCGACATCGCTGCAGCCGGAAAAAGAGACTGCAAGATCGGGACCAACGACTACGGAAGAGAATCGTTCAACGTGACACAAGTGCAACCATAACGCAAACTGCTGAAGATTTCAATGCTGAGGCATCAAAAAGTGTCAGGGTGCGAACTATTCAACGAAACATCATCGATATGCGCTTTCGGAGCCGAAGGCCCACTCGTGTACCCTTGATGGCGTTTCATATTGTATCTAGAGGATGGACGTGAACGGGTATGGAGACAACCTCATGAATACATGGACCCTGCATGTCATCAGGAGATTGTTCAAGCTGGGGGAGGCTGCAATGGTGTGGGACGTGTGAAGTTGGAGTGATATGTGATACGTGTAGATACACCTCTGACGGGCGACACGTACTTAAGCATTCTATCTGCTCATGTGCATTGTGACGGACAATTCTAGCAGGACAATGCGACATTTAACACGTCGAGAATTGCTAGAGTGGCTCCAGGAATACTCTTCCCCTGGCCACCAAACTCCTCAGATTCCTTGTACGTTGCAAGGATTTATGGACAACCCTACAGGATTCATGTTGTCAATTCCCTCCAGCACTACTTCAGACATTAGTCGAGTCCATGCCAAGTCATGTTGCGGCACTTCTGTGTGGTCGCGGGGGCCCTACGCGATATTAGACGGATGTGCGAGTTTCTTTGGCTCCTCCGTGTATTTGGAAAGTAAGGTCGAATCTGGCGGGAAATGGAAACTATAGTGAAAATCCGATGAAGCTTTGGACAGATGCGTTGGACAGTGTCTTTAGTATGCCCGTCGACTGCGTCACTTCGCTCTTTTCAATTCTGAGCGGCCAGTGAACACGTCCGCAGTCCGCAGGGGCAATGAAGATGCTCCTGCTGCATTCCGGATGGAAGTGTTTGACCACCCACGGTACAGCCAATAATTGGTTTTCCCAGAGTTTCATCTCTGCTTACAGAAACCGCTAGGTATGAAGACAGCATTTTGGCGCAAGCAACGAGCTGTAGACCAGCGCACAGAATTGGCGGAATGGACAGGCGGCTGTCTTCTATGACGAGAGTATTGGGGAGCTGGGTACAATGCTACGACAAATGTCTAAGACGGAGCGACATTTATGTAGGGAAGTAGCTGGAAGGTGTAGCTAACTGTTGGAAATAAAAATTTTAATTTTCACAGTGGTTTTCATTTCACTACCGATCAGACCTTGCTTTCCGAATAGCCCTCGTAAGCCCTTCTCTCGTCGGGATGTATCCACAGATATCTTGAAGAAAACTTCATCAATCGATTCCGCTCAAATATGTGGATCCGTGTGTATGGTAAAATGTACAATAACGGCTACGGATTCCGCATTGTATTTCTCAGGTAGCTTTGTAACCAGATCTAGGACATAAGGGTGCATCTCCTAGTTTGTTCTTTTCTGTAATTTTTGGGCTGTCTGTATTTCGGTTGTTGATACTAAGTACTGGAACATTGTTATAGTATGTGCTAGCAATAATACGTCTGAGAGGAAAAGAACATCGATGATATACAAAGAAGAACAGAGCCCAAAGCTCACAGGCTTCTTTGACCGACCAGGTGTCACTGAAATTCTGGAATACCTGTATTTACAGCAACTCGAAGAAGCATGTCTAATGTATCACAGGAATATACTCGGAAAATGTAAAACTCAAGATTGAGAAACTTATGAATATTTTTAAATCTCGTTGCTCGTGAGGCTAGGTAAACGATATTCGACAAATAACATGTCGAAAGCGACATAAGCAATTGGACTTTTGGCATTCGACTAGTGAGCCCAAGGTAGGAAACTTTAATTGCACAGTAAAAAAAGCAAGAAATCTTTTTAAAAAGCTGTCGTATTTCACGTACAATACCACAGCTCCTTCGCCATATGTAAATACACATTTTTATTAGTGATTGCAGACAGTGTACTGAACATTATATCAGTATTTACTTCATTTGCAGACTAATAATTGCAGCTGCTAGTAGTAGTATATTTTTATGTTGGTTAGTACCACCAGTGCACGTGTCAAGGGAAAGCCACTAACTTTCAATTTTCCCTGGGCAGCAGGTCATGAGTTGACGTGTTGTAACGTATGTGTAACCAATATATAACGTAGCTACAGCTAATATTTAACATATATACAACAAATACTACCTATGTTCGTCTGTGAAAATGGACTCGATAAGCAACTAGAGCCATCAGTAAACGGAAGCTAATCTACATAACACTGTGTTCATGTTGTATGAGTGTCAGTTTCATTGTCATTTAAGCCCTCAGCAGATCGTTACATGAAAAACTTGAAACTAACATTTCGGTAAGCTATCTGACAGCGTATTTGAATAAGAATTTTACAAGCGATATAGAATCTGAGGTGTGCAATGGAATTTACTGGATTAGAGTACTTGACATGTTATGGTGAGTCAATGTCTCTGTTTTGACCCTAAGTTTTGCACTCACCTATTTTGATGACTGCCTTTTTCCATGTGGTTTGCAGCAATTCGCGGCAACAGCAGCTAAAGCTTATTGTTACTAAAACTGAATTTAATAGAAAGGAGTTTGCTTGGGTCCTGTTAACTGCTAAATAACTTGTGAGAAGGGATTTCATAAATTAAGTTCAGAAATCATCATTACGAATTATTAATTATGGCGAAATGCCTCAGAATGACCATATAACTATCAATAATGACTTAGTGCCAGATGAACAAATTATTTCAATTTCAAAGTTACATTAACATTTATATTTATGAATGAGATGTGGAGAATAATTATTATTATTATTTGGAGATGAGGAGGCTTCTTTAACTGACAAGGCAAAACATGGGATTATTGCAAACTCGGACTAACAATCACGAACCGAACACTGCAACTGGTTTAGAGCTATGCTTGCAAATTTTAGCTTGAATTCCATCTTCAAGCGTAGTTAAGCCATCTAAATCTCTCCTGGCTGTATAAATGAAATCAGGTCTTGAGTGTGGTGAGATCTGCCATCACCGACGTGAGGGCAGCGTGACACGTCTTCTGCCTCCGAGCTCTCTACCGACACTGCTACTTCCACTCTCGCAAACAGACCTCGACTCACAATAATGATTAGAATCGCGCTCCCGTGTTTCGCCCTCAATTATTACTATCGATATGTGAGTGCTTACACAATGCATAGAATAGCGTTAGGTTGACTATACTGTGGCTCTGAGCACTATGGGACTTAACTTCTCAGGTCATCAGTCCCCTAAAACTTAGAACTACTTAAACCTAACTAACCTAAGGACATCACACACATCCATGCCCGAGGCAGGATTCGAA